>NC_045130.1:23855411-24230059 GCF_007655135.1 Punica granatum | reverse complement strand
ACCTTGCCGGGTCTGCTTACCCGTGCGAGTTTAGTTGTGCTTCTTCCAACCTTGCCGGGTCTGCTCACTCGTGCGAGTTTACTTTGATGCTTCGTAAGTTAGTCGAGCCTGCTAGCTTGTGCTTCTTGCAACCATGCCGGATCTGTTCAGACGTGCGAGTTTACTTTCATACTTTGCAAGCTCGCCGAGCCTGGTCGCTCGTGCTTCTTGCAACCTCGCCCGGTCTGCTCACCCGTGCGAGTTTACTTTCAGGCTTCGCAAGTTCGCCGAGCTTGCTCGCTCGTACTTCTTGCAACTTTACTGGTTCAGCTCGGCCGTGCGAATTTACTTTCATACTTCGAAAGTTCTTCGAGCCGGCTCGCTCGTGCTTCTTGCAACATTGCCGTGTCTTTTCACCCGTGCGAGTTTAGTTGTGCTTCTTCCAACCTTGCCGGGTCAGCTCACTCGTGCGAGTTTACTTTGTTGCTTCGTAAGGTCGTCGAGCCTGCTCGATTGTGCTTCTTGCAACAATGCCGGATCTGTTCAGACGTGCGAGTTTACTTTCATGCTTTGCAAGATCGCCAAGCCTGGTCGCTCGTGCTTCTTACAACCTCGCCCGGTCTGCTGACCCGTGCGAGTTTACTTTCAGGCTTCGCAAGTTCGCCGAGCTTGCTCGCTCGTGCTTCTTGCAATCTTGCTTGTTCTGCTCAGTCGTGCGAATTTACTTCTATACTTCGAAAGTTCTTCGAGCCAGCTCGCTCGTGCTTGTTGCAATCTTGCCGGGTCTGCTCACCCATGCGAGTTTAGTTGTGCTTCTTCCAACCATGCCGGGTCTGCTCACTCGTGCGAGTTTACTTTGTTGCTTCGTAAGTTAGTCGAGCCTGCTAGCTTGTGCTTCTTACAACCATGCCGGATCTGTTCAGACGTGCGAGTTTACTTTCATGCTTTGCAAGCTCGCCGAGCCTGGTCGCTCGTGCTTCTTGCGACCTCGCCCGGTCTGCTCACTCGTGCGAGTTTACTTTCAGGCGTCGCAAGTTCGCCGAGCTTGCTCGCTCAAACTTCTTGCAACCTTACCGGTTCAGCTCAGCCGTGCGAATTTACTTTCATACTTCGAAAGTTCTTCGAGCCCGCTCGCTCGTGGTTCTTCCAACATTGCCGGGTCTGCTCACCCGTGCGAGTTTAGTTGTGCTTCTTCCAACCTTGCTGGGTCTGCTCACTCGTGCGAGTTTACTTTGATGCTTCGTAAGTTAGTCGAGCCTGCTAGCTTGTGCTTCTTGCAACCATGCCGGATCTGTTCAGACGTGCGAGTTTACTTTCATACTTTGCAAGCTCGCCGAGCCTGGTCGCTCGTGCTTCTTGCAACCTCGCCCGGTCTGCTCACCCGTGCGAGTTTACTCTCAGGCTTCGCAAGTTCGCCGAGCTTGCTCACTCGTACTTCTTGCAACTTTACCGGTTCAGCTCAGCCGTGCGAATTTACTTTCATACTTCGAAAGTTCTTCGAGCCGGCTCGCTCGTGCTTCTTGCAATATTGCCGTGTCTTTTCACCCGTGCGAGTTTAGTTGTGCTTCTTCCAACCTTGCCGGGTCAGCTCATTCGTGCGAGTTTACTTTGTTGCTTCGTAAGTTCGTCGAGCCTGCTCGATTATGCTTCTTGCAACAATGCCGGATCTGTTTAGACGTGCGAGTTTACTTTCATGCTTTGCAAGATTGCCAAGCCTGGTCGCTCGTGCTTCTTACAACCTCGCCCGGTCTGCTGACCCGTGCGAGTTTACTTTCAGGCTTCGCAAGTTCGGCGAACTTGCTCGCTCGTGCTTCTTGCAATCTTGCTTGTTCTGCTCAGTCGTGCGAATTTACTTCTATACTTCGAAAGTTCTTCGAGCCAGCTCGCTCGTGCTTTTTGCAATCTTGCCGGGTCTGCTCACCCGTGCGAGTTTAGTTGTGCTTCTTCCAACCATGCCGGGTCTGCTCACTCGTGCGAGTTTACTTTGTTTCTTCGTAAGTTAGTCGAGACTGCTAGCTTGTGCTTCTTACAACCATGCCGGATCTGTTCAGACGTGCGAGTTTACTTTCATGCTTTGCAAGCTCGCCGAGCCTGGTCGCTCGTGCTTCTTGCGACCTCGCCCGGTCTGCTCACTCGTGCGAGTTTACTTTCAGGCGTCGCAAGTTCGCCGAGCTTGCTCGCTCAAACTTCTTGCAACCTTACCGGTTCAGCTCAGCCGTGCGAATTTACTTTCATACTTCGAAAGTTCTTCGAGCCCGCTCGCTCGTGGTTCTTCCAACATTGCCGGGTCTGCTCACCCGTGCGAGTTTAGTTGTGCTTCTTCCAACCTTGCTGGGTCTGCTCACTCGTGCGAGTTTACTTTGATGCTTCGTAAGTTAGTCGAGCCTGCTAGCTTGTGCTTCTTGCAACCATGCCGGATCTGTTCAGACGTGCGAGTTTACTTTCATACTTTGCAAGCTCGCCGAGCCTGGTCGCTCGTGCTTCTTGCAACCTCGCCCGGTCTGCTCACCCGTGCGAGTTTACTCTCAGGCTTCGCAAGTTCGCCGAGCTTGCTCACTCGTACTTCTTGCAACTTTACCGGTTCAGCTCAGCCGTGCGAATTTACTTTCATACTTCGAAAGTTCTTCGAGCCGGCTCGCTCGTGCTTCTTGCAATATTGCCGTGTCTTTTCACCCGTGCGAGTTTAGTTGTGCTTCTTCCAACCTTGCCGGGTCAGCTCATTCGTGCGAGTTTACTTTGTTGCTTCGTAAGTTCGTCGAGCCTGCTCGATTATGCTTCTTGCAACAATGCCGGATCTGTTTAGACGTGCGAGTTTACTTTCATGCTTTGCAAGATTGCCAAGCCTGGTCGCTCGTGCTTCTTACAACCTCGCCCGGTCTGCTGACCCGTGCGAGTTTACTTTCAGGCTTCGCAAGTTCGGCGAACTTGCTCGCTCGTGCTTCTTGCAATCTTGCTTGTTCTGCTCAGTCGTGCGAATTTACTTCTATACTTCGAAAGTTCTTCGAGCCAGCTCGCTCGTGCTTTTTGCAATCTTGCCGGGTCTGCTCACCCGTGCGAGTTTAGTTGTGCTTCTTCCAACCATGCCGGGTCTGCTCACTCGTGCGAGTTTACTTTGTTTCTTCGTAGTTAGTCGAGACTGCTAGCTTGTGCTTCTTACAACCATGCCGGATCTGTTCAGACGTGCGAGTTTACTTTCATGCTTTGCAAGCTCGCCGAGCCTGGTCGCTCGTGCTTCTTGCGACCTCGCCCGGTCTGCTCACTCGTGCGAGTTTACTTTCAGGCGTCGCAAGTTCGCCGAGCTTGCTCGCTCATACTTCTTGCAACCTTACCGGTTCAGCTCAGCCGTGCGAATTTACTTTCATACTTCGAAAGTTCTTCGAGCCCGCTCGCTCGTGCTTCTTGCAACATTGCCGGGTCTGCTCACCCGTGCGAGTTTAGTTGTGCTTCTTCCAACCTTGCTGGGTCTGTTCACTCGTGCGAGTTTACTTTGATGCTTCGTAAGTTAGTCGAGCCTGCTAGCTTGTGCTTCTTGCACTCATGCCGGATCTGTTCAGACGTGCGAGTTTACTTTCATACTTTGCAAGCTCGCCGAGCCTGGTCGCTCGTGCTGCTTGCAACCTCGCCCGGTCTGCTCACCCGTGCGAGTTTACTCTCAGGCTTCGCAAGTTCGCCGAGCTTGCTCACTCGTACTTCTTGCAACTTTACCGGTTCAGCTCGGCCGTGCGAATTTACTTTCATACTTCGAAAGTTCTTCAAGCCGGCTCGCTCGTGCTTCTTGCAACATTGCCGTGTCTTTTCACCCGTGCGAGTTTAGTTGTGCTTCTTCCAGCCTTGCCGGGTCAGCTCATTCGTGCGAGTTTACTTTGTTGCTTCGTAAGTTCGTCGAGCCTGCTCGATTGTGCTTCTTGCAACAATGCCGGATCTGTTTAGACGTGCGAGTTTACTTTCATGCTTTGCAAGATCGCCAAGCCTGGTCGCTCGTGCTTCTTACAACCTCGCCCGGTCTGCTGACCCGTGCGAGTTTACTTTCAGGCTTCGCAAGTTCGCCGAGCTTGCTCGCTCGTGCTTCTTGCAATCTTGCTTGTTCTGCTCAGTCGTGCGAATTTACTTCTATACTTCGAAAGTTCTTCGAGCCAGCTCGCTCGTGCTTCTTGCAATCTTGCCGGGTCTGCTCACCCGTGCGAGTTTAGTTGTGCTTCTTCCAACCATGCCGGGTCTTCTCACTCGTGCGAGTTTACTTTGTTGCATCGTAAGTTAGTCGAGCCTGCTAGCTTGTGCTTCTTGCAACCATGCCGGATCTGTTCAGACGTGCGAGTTTACTTTCATGCTTTGCAAGCTCGCCGAGCCTGGTCGCTCGTGCTTCTTGCGACCTCGCCCGGTCTGCTCACTCGTGCGAGTTTACTTTCAGGTATCGCAAGTTCGCCGAGCTTGCTCGCTCATACTTCTTGCAACCTTATCGGTTCAGCTCAGCCGTGGGAATTTACTTTCATACTTCGAAAGTTCATCGAGCCTTCTCGCTCGTGCTTCTTGCAACATTGCCGTGTCTGCTCACCCGTGCGAGTTTAGTTGTGCTTCTTCCAACTTTGCCGGATCAGCTCACTCGTGCGAGTTTACTTTGTTGCTTCGTAAGTTCGTCGAGCCTGCTCGATTGTGCTTCATGCAACAATGCCGGTTCTGTTCAGACGTGCGAGTTTACTTTCATGCTTTGCAAGATCGCCAAGCCTGGTCGCTCGTGCTTCTTACAACCTCGCCCGGTCTGCTGACCCGTGCGAGTTTACTTTCAGGCTTCGCAAGTTCGCCGAGCTTGCTCGCTCGTGCTTCTTGCAATCTTGCTTGTTCTGCTCAGTCGTGCGAATTTACTTCTATACTTCGAAAGTTCTTCGAGCCAGCTCGCTCGTGCTTCTTGCAATCTTGCCGGGTCTGCTCACCCGTGCGAGTTTAGTTGTGCTTCTTCCAACCATGCCGGGTCTTCTCACTCGTGCGAGTTTACTTTGTTGCATCGTAAGTTAGTCGAGCCTGCTAGCTTGTGCTTCTTGCAACCATGCCGGATCTGTTCAGACGTGCGAGTTTACTTTCATGCTTTGCAAGCTCGCCGAGCCTGGTCGCTCGTGCTTCTTGCGACCTCGCCCGGTCTGCTCACTCGTGCGAGTTTACTTTCAGGCATCGCAAGTTCGCCGAGCTTGCTCGCTCATACTTCTTGCAACCTTATCGGTTCAGCTCAGCCGTGGGAATTTACTTTCATACTTCGAAAGTTCATCGAGCCTTCTCGCTCGTGCTTCTTGCAACATTGCCGTGTCTGCTCACCCGTGCGAGTTTAGTTGTGCTTCTTCCAACTTTGCCGGATCAGCTCACTCGTGCGAGTTTACTTTGTTGCTTCGTAAGTTCGTCGAGCCTGCTCGATTGTGCTTCATGCAACAATGCCGGTTCTGTTCAGACGTGCGAGTTTACTTTCATGCTTTGCAAGATCGCCAAGCCTGGTCGCTCGTTCTTCTTACAACCTCGCCCGGTCTGCTGACCCGTGCGAGTTTACTTTCAGGCTTCGCAAGTTCACCGAGCTTGCTCGCTCGTGCTTCTTGCAATCTTGCTTGTTCTGCTCAGTCGTGCGAATTTACTTTCATTCTTCGAAAGTTCTTCGAGCCTGCTCACTCGTGTTTCTTGCAATCTTGCCGGGTTTGCTCACCCGTGCGAGTTTAGTTGTGCTTCTTCCAACCTTGCCGGGTCTGCTCACTCATGCGAGTTTACTTTGTTGCTTCGTAAGTTAGTCGAGCCTGCTAGCTTGTGCTTCTTGCAACCATGCCGGATCTGTTCAGACGTGCGAGTTTACTTTCATGCTTTGCAAGCTCGCCGAGCCTGGTCGCTCGTGCTTCTTGCGACCTCGCCCGGCCTGCTCACTCGTGCGAGTTTACTTTCAGGTTTCGCAAGTTCGCCGAGCTTGCTCGCTCGTACTTCTTGCAACCTTACCGGTTCAGCTCAGCCGTGCGAATTTACTTTCATACTTCGAAAGTTCTTCGAGCCTTCTCGCTCGTGCTTCTTGCAAGCTTGCCGTGTCTGCTCACCCGTGCGAGTTTAGTTGTGCTTCTTCCAACCTTGCCGGGTCAGCTCACTCATGCGAGTTTACTTTGTTGCTTCGTAAGTTCGTCGAGCCTGCTCGATTGTGCTTCTTGCAACAATGCCGCATCTGTTCAGACGTGCGAGTTTACTTTCATGCTTTGCAAGATCGTCGAGCCTGGTCGCTCGTGCTTCTTACAACCTCGCCCGGTCTGTTCACCCGTGCGAGTTTACTTTCAGGCTTCACAAGTTCGCCGAGCTTGCTCGCTCGTGCTTCTTGCAATCTTGCGAGTTCTGCTCAGTCGTCCGAATTTACTTTCATCCTTCGAAAGTTCTTCGAGCTTGCTCGCTCGTGCTTCTTGTAATCTTGCCGGGTCTGCTCACCCGTGCGAATTTAGTTGTGCTTCTTCCAACCTTGCCGGGTCTGCTCAGTTGTGCGAGTTTACTTTGTTGCATCGTAAGTTAGTCGAGCCTGCTAGCTTGTGCTTCTTGCAACCATACCGGATCTGTTAAGACGTGCGAGTTTACTTTCATGCTTTGCATGCTCGCCGAGCCTGGTCGCTCGTGCTTCTTGCAACCTCGCCAGGTGTGGTCACCCGTGCGAGTTTACTTTCAGGCTTCGCAAGCTCGCCGAGCTTGCTCGCTCGTTCTTCTAGCAATCTTGCCGGTTCTGCTAAGCCGTGCGAGTTTACTTTCATACTTCGAAAGTTCGCCGAGCCTGCTCGCTCGTGCTTCTTGCAACCTTGCCGGGTCTACTCACCCGTGCGAGTTTAGTTGTGCTTCTTCCAACCTTGCCGGGTCTGCTCACTCGTGCGAGTTTACTTTGATGCTTCGTAAGTTAGTCGAGCCTGCTAGCTTGTGCGTCTTGCAACCATGCCGGATCTGTTCAGACGTGCGAGTTTACTTTCATACTTTGCAAGCTCGCCGAGCCTGGTCGCTCATGCTTCTTGCAACCTCGCCCGGTCTGCTCACCCGTGCGTGTTTCCTTTCAGGCTTCGCAAGCTCGCCGAGCTTGCTCGCTCGTTCTTCTTGCAATCTTGCCGGTTCTGCTAAGCCGTGCGAGTTTACTTTCATACTTCGAAAGTTCGCCGAGCCTGCTCGCTCGTGCTTCTTGCAACCTTGCCGGGTCTACTCACCCGTGCGAGTTTAGTTGTGCTTCTTCCAACTTTGCCGGATCAGCTCACTCGTGCGAGTTTACTTTGTTGCTTCGTAAGTTCGTCGAGCCTGCTCGATTGTGCTTCATGCAACAATGCCGGTTCTGTTCAGACGTGCGAGTTTACTTTCATGCTTTGCAAGATCGCCAAGCCTGGTCGCTCGTTCTTCTTACAACCTCGCCCGGTCTGCTGACCCGTGCGAGTTTACTTTCAGGCTTCGCAAGTTCACCGAGCTTGCTCGCTCATGCTTCTTGCAATCTTGCTTGTTCTGCTCAGTCGTGCGAATTTACTTTCATACTTCGAAAGTTCTTCGAGCCTGCTCACTCGTGTTTCTTGCAATCTTGCCGGGTTTGCTCACCCGTGCGAGTTTAGTTGTGCTTCTTCCAACCTTGCCGGGTCTGCTCACTCATGCGAGTTTACTTTGTTGCTTCGTAAGTTAGTCGAGCCTGCTAGCTTGTGCTTCTTGCAACCATGCCGGATCTGTTCAGACGTGCGAGTTTACTTTCATGCTTTGCAAGCTCGCCGAGCCTAGTCGCTCGTGCTTCTTGCGACCTCGCCCGGTCTGCTCACTCGTGCGAGTTTACTTTCAGGTTTCGCAAGTTCGCCGAGCTTGCTCGCTCGTACTTCTTGCAACCTTACCGGTTCAGCTCAGCTGTGCGAATTTACTTTCATACTTCGAAAGTTCTTCGACCCTGCTCGCTCGTGCTTCTTGCAAGCTTGCCGTGTCTGCTCACCCGTGCGAGTTTAGTTGTGCTTCTTCCAACCTTGCCGGGTCAGCTCACTCATGCGAGTTTACTTTGTTGCTTCGTAAGTTCGTCGAGCCTGCTCGATTGTGCTTCTTGCAACAATGCCGCATCTGTTCAGACGTGCGAGTTTACTTTCATGCTTTGCAAGATCGTCGAGCCTGGTCGCTCGTGCTTCTTACAACCTCGCCCGGTCTGTTCACCCGTGCGAGTTTACTTTCAGGCTTCACAAGTTCGCCGAGCTTGCTCGCTCGTGCTTCTTGCAATCTTGCGAGTTCTGCTCAGTCGTCCGAATTTACTTTCATCCTTCGAAAGTTCTTCGAGCCTGCTCGCTCGTGCTTCTTGTAATCTTGCCGGGTCTGCTCACCCGTGCGAGTTTAGTTGTGCTTCTTCCAACCTTGCCGGGTCTGCTCAGTTGTGCGAGTTTACTTTGTTGCATCGTAAGTTAGTCGAGCCTGCTAGCTTGTGCTTCTTGCAACCATGTCGGATCTGTTAAGACGTGCGAGTTTACTTTCATGCTTTGCAAGCTCGCCGAGCCTGGTCGCTCGTGCTTCTTGCAACCTCGCCGGGTGTGGTCACCCGTGCGAGTTTACTTTCAGGCTTCGCAAGCTCGCCGAGCTTGCTCGCTCGTTCTTCTTGCAATCTTGCCGGTTCTTCTAAGCCGTGCGAGTTTACTTTCATACTTCGAAAGTTCGCCGAGCCTGCCCGTTCGTGCTTCTTGCAACCTTGCCGGGTCTACTCACCCGTGCGAGTTTAGTTGTGCTTCTTCCAACCTTGCCGGGTCTGCTCACTCGTGCGAGTTTACTTTGATGCTTCGTAAGTTAGTCGAGCCTGCTAGCTTGTGCGTCTTGCAACCATGCCGGATCTGTTCAGACGTGCGAGTTTACTTTCATACTTTGCAAGCTCGCCGAGCCTGGTCGCTCGTGCTTCTTGCAACCTCGCCCGGTCTGCTCACCCGTGCGTGTTTCCTTTCAGGCTTCGCAAGCTCGCCGAGCTTGCTCGCTCGTTCTTCTTGCAATCTTCCCGGTTCTGCTAAGCCGTGCGAGTTTACTTTCATACTTCGAAAGTTCGCCGAGCCTGCTCGCTCGTGCTTCTTGCAACCTTGCCGGGTCTACTCACCCGTGCGAGTTTAGTTGTGCTTCTTCCAACTTAGCCGGGTCTGCTCACTCGTGCGAGTTTACTTTGATGCTTCGTAAGTTAGTCGAGCCTGCTAGCTTGTGCGTCTTGCAACCATGCCGGATCTGTTCAGACGTGCGAGTTTACTTTCATGCTTTGCAAGCTCGCCGAGCCTGGTCGCTCGTGCTTCTTGCGACCTCGCCCGGTCTGCTCACTCGTGCGAGTTTACTTTCAGGTTTCGCAAGTTCGCCGAGCTTGCTCGCTCGTACTTCTTGCAACCTTACCGGTTCAGCTCAGCCGTGCGAATTTACTTTCATACTTCGAAAGTTCTTCGAGCCTGCTCGCTCGTGCTTCTTGCAAGCTTGCCGTGTCTGCTCACCCGTGCGAGTTTAGTTGTGCTTCTTCCAACCTTGCCGGGTCAGCTCACTCATGCGAGTTTACTTTGTTGCTTCGTAAGTTCGTCGAGCCTGCTCGATTGTGCTTCTTGCAACAATGCCGCATCTGTTCAGACGTGCGAGTTTACTTTCATGCTTTGCAAGATCGTCGAGCCTGGTCGCTCGTGCTTCTTACAACCTCGCCCGGTCTGTTCACCCGTGCGAGTTTACTTTCAGGCTTCACAAGTTCGCCGAGCTTGCTCGCTCGTGCTTCTTGCAATCTTGCGAGTTCTGCTCAGTCGTCCGAATTTACTTTCATCCTTCGAAAGTTCTTCGAGCCTGCTCGCTCGTGCTTCTTGTAATCTTGCCGGGTCTGCTCACCCGTGCGAGTTTAGTTGTGCTTCTTCCAACCTTGCCGGGTTTGCTCAGTTGTGCGAGTTTACTTTGTTGCATCGTAAGTTAGTCGAGCCTGCTAGCTTGTGCTTTTTGCAACCATGCCGGATCTGTTAAGACGTGCGAGTTTACTTTCATGCTTTGCAAGCTCGCCGAGCCTGGTCGCTCGTGCTTCTTGCAACCTCGCCGGGTGTGGTCACCCGTGCGAGTTTACTTTCAGGCTTCGCAAGCTCGCCGAGCTTGCTCGCTCGTTCTTCTTGCAATCTTGCCGGTTCTGCTAAGCCGTGCGAGTTTACTTTCATACTTCGAAAGTTCGCCGAGCCTTCTCGCTCGTGCTTCTTGCAACCTTGCCGGGTCTACTCACCCGTGCGAGTTTAGTTGTGCTTCTTCCAACCTTGCCGGGTCTGCTCACTCGTGCGAGTTTACTTTGATGCTTCGTAAGTTAGTCGAGCCTGCTAGCTTGTGCGTCTTGCAACCAGGCCGGATCTGTTCAGACGTGCGAGTTTACTTTCATACTTTGCAAGCTCGCCGGGCCTGGTCGCTCGTGCTTCTTGCAACCTCGCCCGGTCTGCTCACCCGTGCGTGTTTCCTTTCAGGCTTCGCAAGCTCGCCGAGCTTGCTCGCTCGTTCTTCTTGCAATCTTGCCGGTTCTGCTATGCCGTGCGAGTTTACTTTCATACTTCGAAAGTTCGCCGAGCCTGCTCGCTCGTGCTTCTTGCAACCTTGCCGGGTCTACTCACCCGTGCGAGTTTAGTTGTGCTTCTTCCAACCTTGCCGGGTCTGCTCACTCGTGCGAGTTTACTTTGATGCTTCGTAAGTTAGTCGAGCCTGCTAGCTTGTGCGTCTTGCAACCATGCCGGATCTGTTCAGACGTGCGAGTTTACTGTCATGCTTTGCAAGCTCGCCGAGCCTGGTCGCTCGTGCTTCTTGCGACCTCGCCCGGTCTGCTCACTCGTGCGAGTTTACTTTCAGGTTTCCCAAGTTCGCCGAGCTTGCTCGCTCGTACTTCCTGCAACCTTACCGGTTCAGCTCAGCCGTGCGAATTTACTTTCATACTTCGAAAGTTCTTCGAGCCTGCTCGCTCGTGCTTCTTGCAAGCTTGCCGTGTCTGCTCACCCGTGCGAGTTTAGTTGTGCTTCTTCCAACCTTGCCGGGTCAGCTCACTCATGCGAGTTTACTTTGTTGCTTCGTAAGTTCGTCGAGCCTGCTCGATTGTGCTTCTTGCAACAATGCCGCATCTGTTCAGACGTGCGAGTTTACTTTCATGCTTTGCAAGATCGTCGAGCCTGGTCGCTCGTGCTTCTTACAACCTCGCCCGGTCTGTTCACCCGTGCGAGTTTACTTTCAGGCTTCACAAGTTCGCCGAGCTTGCTCGCTCGTGCTTCTTGCAATCTTGCGAGTTCTGCTCAGTCGTCCGAATTTACTTTCATCCTTCGAAAGTTCTTCGAGCCTGCTCGCTCGTGCTTCTTGTAATCTTGCCGGGTCTGCTCACCCGTGCGAGTTTAGTTGTGCTTCTTCCAACCTTGCCGGGTCTGCTCAGTTGTGCGAGTTTACTTTGTTGCATCGTAAGTTAGTCGAGCCTGCTAGCTTGTGCTTCTTGCAACCATGCAGGATCTGTTAAGACGTGCGAGTTTACTTTCATGCTTTGCAAGCTCGCCGAGCCTGGTCGCTCGTGCTTCTTGCAACCTCGCCGGGTGTGGTCACCCGTGCGAGTTTACTTTCAGGCTTCGCAAGCTCGCCGAGCTTGCTCGCTCGTTCTTCTTGCAATCTTGCCGGTTCTGCTAAGCCGTGCGAGTTTACTTTCATACTTCGAAAGTTCGCCGAGCCTGCTCGCTCGTGCTTCTTGCAACCTTGCCGGGTCTACTCACCCGTGCGAGTTTAGTTGTGCTTCTTCCAACCTTGCCGGGTCTGCTCACTCGTGCGAGTTTACTTTGATGCTTCGTAAGTTAGTCGAGCCTGCTAGCTTGTGCGTCTTGCAACCATGCCGGATCTGTTCAGACGTGCGAGTTTACTTTCATACTTTGCAAGCTCGCCGAGCCTGGTCGCTCGTGCTTCTTGCAACCTCGCCCGGTCTGCTCACCCGTGCGTGTTTCCTTTCAGGCTTCGCAAGCTCGCCGAGCTTGCTCGCTCGTTCTTCTTGCAATCTTGCCGGTTCTGCTAAGCCGTGCGAGTTTACTTTCATACTTCGAAAGTTCGCCGAGCCTGCTCGCTCGTGCTTCTTGCAACCTTGCCGGGTCTACTCACCCGTGCGAGTTTAGTTGTGCTTCTTCCAACCTTGCCGGGTCTGCTCACTCGTGCGAGTTTACTTTGATGCTTCGTAAGTTAGTCGAGCCTGCTAGCTTGTGCGTCTTGCAACCATGCCGGATCTGTTCAGATGTGCGAGTTTACTTTCATGCTTTGCAAGCTCGCCGAGCCTGGTCGCTCGTGCTTCTTGCGACCTCGCCCGGTCTGCTCACTCGTGCGAGTTTACTTTCAGGTTTCGCAAGTTCGCCGAGTTTGCTCGCTCGTACTTCTTGCAACCTTACCGGTTCAGCTCAGCCGTGCGAATTTACTTTCATACTTCGAAAGTTCTTCGAGCCTGCTCGCTCGTGCTTCTTGCAAGCTTGCCGTGTCTGCTCACCCGTGCGAGTTTAGTTGTGCTTCTTCCAACCTTGCCGGGTCAGCTCACTCATGCGAGTTTACTTTGTTGCTTCGTAAGTTCGTCGAGCCTGCTCGATTGTGCTTCTTGCAACAATGCCGCATCTGTTCAGACGTGCGAGTTTACTTTCATGCTTTGCAAGATCGTCGAGCCTGGTCGCTCGTGCTTCTTACAACCTCGCCCGGTCTGTTCACCGTGCGAGTTTACTTTCAGGCTTCACAACTTCGCCGAGCTTGCTCGCTCGTGCTTCTTGCAATCTTGCGAGTTCTGCTCAGTCGTCCGAATTTACTTTCATCCTTCGAAAGTTCTTCGAGCCTGCTCGCTCGTGCTTCTTGTAATCTTGCCGGGTCTGCTCACCCGTGCGAGTTTAGTTGTGCTTCTTCCAACCTTGCCGGGTCTGCTCAGTTGTGCGAGTTTACTTTGTTGCATCGTAAGTTAGTCGAGCCTGCTAGCTTGTGCTTCTTGCAACCATGCCGGATCTGTTAAGACGTGCGAGTTTACTTTCATGCTTTGCAAGCTCGCCGAGCCTGGTCGCTCGTGCTTCTTGCAACCTCGCCGGGTGTGGTCACCCGTGCGAGTTTACTTTCAGGCTTCGCAAGCTCGCCGAGCTTGCTCGCTCGTTCTTCTTGCAATCTTGCCGGTTCTGCTAAGCCGTGCGAGTTTACTTTCATACTTCGAAAGTTCGCCGAGCCTGCTCGCTCGTGCTTCTTGCAACCTTGCCGGGTCTACTCACCCGTGCGAGTTTAGTTGTGCTTCTTTCAACCTTGCCGGGTCTGCTCACTCGTGCGAGTTTACTTTGATGCTTCGTAAGTTAGTCGAGCCTGCTAGCTTGTACGTCTTGCAACCATGCCAGATCTGTTCAGACGTGCGAGTTTACTTTCATACTTTGCAAGCTCGCCGAGCCTGGTCGCTCGTGCTTCTTGCAACCTCGCTCGGTCTGCTCACCCGTGCGTGTTTCCTTTCAGGCTTCGCAAGTTCGCCGAGCTTGCTCGCTCGTACTTCTTGCAACCTTACGGGTTCAGCTCAGCCGTGCGAATTTACTTTCATACTTCGAAAGTTCTTCGAGCCCGCTCGCTCGTGCTTCTTGCAACATTGCCGTGTCTGCTCACCCGTGCCAGTTTAGATGTGCTTCTTCCAACCTTGCTGGGTCAGCTCACTCGTGCGAGTTTGCTTTGTTGCTTCGTAAGTTCGTCGAGCCTGCTCGATTGTGCTTCTTGCAACAATGCCGGATCTGTTCAGACGTGCGAGTTTACTTTCATGCTTTGCAAGGTCGCCAAGCCTGGTCGCTCGTGCTTCTTACAACCTCGCCCGGTCTGCTCACCCGTGCGAGTTTACTTTCAGGCTTCGCAAGCTCGCCGAGCTTGCTCGCTCGTGCTTCTTGCAATCTTGCTTTTTCTGCTCAGTCGTGCGAATTTACTTTCATACTTCGAAAGTTCGTCGAGCCTGCTCGCACGTGCTTCCTGCAATCTTGCCGGGTCTGCTCACCCGTGCGAGTTTAGTTGTGCTTCTTCCAACCTTGCTGGGTCTGCTCACTCGTGCGAGTTTACTTTGTTGCTTCGTAAGTTAGTCGAGCCTGCTAGTTTGTGCTTCTTGCAACCAAGCCAGATCTGTTCAGACGTGCGAGTTTACTTTCATGCTTTGCAAGCTCGCCGAGCCTGGTCGCTCGTGCTTCTAGCGACCTCGCCCGGTCTGCTCACTCGTGCGAGTTTACTTTCAGGCTTCGCAAGCTCGCCGAGCTTGCTCGCTCGTTCTTCTTGCAATCTTGCCGGTTCTGCTAGGCCGTGCGAGTTTACTTTCATACTTCGAAAGTTCGCCGAGCCTGCTCGCTCGTGCTTCTTGCATCCTTGCCGGGTCTGCACACCTGTGCGAGTTTAGTTGTGCTTCTTCCAACCTTGCCGGGTCTGCTCACTCGTGCGAGTTTACTTTGATGCTTCGAAAGTTAGTCGAGCCTGCTAGCTTGTGCTTCTTGCAACCATGCCGGATCTGTTCAGACGTGCGAGTTTACTTTCATACTTTGCAAGCTCGCCGAGCCTGGTCGCTCGTGCTTCTTGCAACCTCGCCCGGTCTGCTCACCCGTGCGAGTTTACTTTCAGGCGTCGCAAGTTCGCCGAGCTTGCTCGCTCGTACTTCTTGCAACCTTACCGGTTCAGCCCAGCCGTGCGAATTTACTTTCATACTTCGAAAGTTCTTCGAGCCCGCTCGCTCGTGCTTCTTGCAACGTTGCCGTGTCTGCTCACCCGTGCGTGTTTAGTTGTGCTTCTTCCAACCTTGCCGGGTCAGCTCACTCGTGCGAGTTTACTTTGTTGCTTCGTAAGTTCGTCGAGCCTGCTCGATTGTGCTTCTTGCAACAATGCCGGATCTGTTCAGACATGCGAGTTTACTTTCATGCTTTGCTTGGTCGCTCGTGCCTCTTACATCCTCGCCCGGTCTGCTCACCCGTGCAAGTTTACTTTCAGGCTTCGCAAGTTCGCCGAGCTTGCTCGCTCGTGCTTCTTGCAATCTTGCTTGTTCTGCTCAGTCGTGCGAATTTACTTTCATACTTCGAAAGTTCTTCGAGCCTGCTCGCTCGTGGTTCTTGCAATCTTGCCGGGTCTACTCACCCGTACGAGTTTAGTTGTGCTTCTTCCAACCTTGCCGGGTCTGCTCAGTCGTACGAGTTTACTTTGTTGCTTCGTAAGTTAGTCGAGCCTGCTCGCTTGTGCTTCTTGCAACCATGCCGTATCTGTTCAGACGTGCGAGTTTACATTCATGCTTTGCAAGATCGCCGAGCCTGGTCGCTCGTGCTTCTTGCAACCTCGCCCGGTCTGCTCACCCGTGTGAGTTTACTTTCAGGCGTCGCAAGTTCGCCGAGCTTGCTCGCTCGTGCTTCTTTCAATCTTGACGGTTCTGCTCAGTGGTGCGAATTGACGTTCATATTTCGAAAGTTTTTCGAGCCTTCTCGCTCGTCCTTCTTGCAACCTTGTCGGGTCTGCTCACCCGTGCGAGTTTAGTTGTGCTTCTTCGAACCTTGCAGGGTCTGCTCACTCGTGCGAGCTTACTTTGTTGCTTCTTAAGTTAGTCGAGTCTGCTAGATTGTGCTTCTTGCAACCATGCCGGATCTATTCAGACGTGCGAGTTTACTTTCATGCTTTGCAAGCTCGTCGAGCCTGGTCGGTCGTGCTTCTTGCAACCTTGCCGTGTCTGCTCACCCGTGCGAGTTTAGTTGTGCTTCATCCAACCTTGCTGGGTCTGCTCACTCGTGCGAGTTTACTTTGTTGCTTCGTAAGTTAGTCGAGCCTGCTAGCTTGTGCTTCTTGCAACCATACCGGATCTGTTAAGACGTGCGAGTTTACTTTCATGCTTTGCAAGCTCGCCGAGCCTGGTCGCTCGTGCTTCTTGCAACCTCGCCGGGTGTGGTCACCCGTGCGAGTTTACTTTCAGGCTTCGCAAGCTCGCCGAGGTTGCTCGCTCGTTCTTCTTGCAATCTTGCCGGTTCTGCTAAGCCATGCAAGTTTACTTTCATACTTCGAAAGTTCGCCGAGCCTGCTCGCTCGTGCTTCTTGCATCCTTGCCGGGTCTGCACACCTGTGCGAGTTTAGTTGTGCTTCTTCCAACCTTGCCGGGTCTGCTCACTCGTGCGAGTTTACTTTGATGCTTCGTAAGTTAGTCGAGCCTGCTAGCTTGTGCTTCTTGCAACCATGCCGGATCTGTTCAGACGTGCGAGTTTACTTTCATACTTGCAAGCTCGCCGAGCCTGGTCGCTCGTGCTTCTTGCAACCTCGCCCGGTCTGCTCACCCGTGCGAGTTTACTTTCAGGCGTCGCAAGTTCGCCGAGGTTGCTCGCTCGTACTTCTTGCAACCTTACCGGTTCAGCCCAGCCGTGCGAATTTACTTTCATACTTCGAAAGTTCTTCGAGCCCGCTCGCTCGTGCTTCTTGCAACATTGCCGTGTCTGCTCACCCGTGCGTGTTTAGTTGTGCTTCTTCCAACCTTGCCGGGTCAGCTCACTCGTGCGAGTTTACTTTGTTGCTTCGTAAGTTCGTCGAGCCTGCTCGATTGTGCTTCTTGCAACAATGCCGGATCTGTTCAGACATGCGAGTTTACTTTCATGCTTTGCTTGGTCGCTCGTGCCTCTTACATCCTCGCCCGGTCTGCTCACCCGTGCAAGTTTACTTTCAGGCTTCGCAAGTTCGCCGAGCTTGCTCGCTCGTGCTTCTTGCAATCTTGCTTGTTCTGCTCAGTCGTGCGAATTTACTTTCATACTTCGAAGTTCTTCGAGCCTGCTCGCTCGTGGTTCTTGCAATCTTGCCGGGTCTACTCACCCGTACGAGTTTAGTTGTGCTTCTTCCAACCTTGCCGGGTCTGCTCAGTCGTACGAGTTTACTTTGTTGCTTCGTAAGTTAGTCGAGCCTGCTCGCTTGTGCTTCTTGCAACCATGCCGTATCTGTTCAGACGTGCGAGTTTACATTCATGCTTTGCAAGATCGCCGAGCCTGGTCGCTCGTGCTTCCTGCAACCTCGCCCGGTCTGCTCACCCGTGTGAGTTTACTTTCAGGCTTCGCAAGTTCGCCGAGCTTGCTCGCTCGTGCTTCTTTCAATCTTGACGGTTCTGCTCAGTGGTGCGAATTGACGTTCATATTTCGAAAGTTTTTCGAGCCTTCTCGCTCGTCCTTCTTGCAACCTTGCCGGGTCTGCTCACCCGTGCGAGTTTAGTTGTGCTTCTTCGAACCTTGCAGGGTCTGCTCACTCGTGCGAGCTTACTTTGTTGCTTCTTAAGTTAGTCGAGCCTGCTAGATTGTGCTTCTTGCAACCATGCCGGATCTATTCAGACGTGCGAGTTTACTTTCATGCTTTGCAAGCTCGTCGAGCCTGGTCGGTCGTGCTTCCTGCAACCTTGCCGTGTCACCTCACCCGTGCGAGTTTAGTTGTGCTTCTTCCAACCTTGCCGGGTCTGCTAACTCATGCGAGTTTACTTTGTTTCTTCGTAAGTTAGTCGAGCCTGCTAGCTTGTGCTTCTTGCAACCATACCGGATCTGTTAAGACGTGCGAGTTTACTTTCATGCTTTGCAAGCTCGCCGAGCCTGGTCGCTCGTGCTTCTTGCAACCTCGCCGGGTGTGGTCACCCGTGCGAGTTTACTTTCAGGCTTCGCAAGCTCGCCGAGCTTGCTCGCTCGTTCTTCTTGCAATCTTGCCGGTTCTGCTAAGCCGTGCGAGTTTACTTTCATACTTCGAAAGTTCTTCGAGCCTGCTCGCTCGTGCTTCTTGCAATCTTGCCGTGTCTGCTCACCCGTGTGAGTTTAGTTTTGCTTCTTCCAACCTTGCCGAGTCAGCTCACTCGTGCGAGTTTACTTTGTTGCCTCGTAAGTTCGTCGAG
Organism: Punica granatum; assembly: GCF_007655135.1. Taxonomy (NCBI): domain Eukaryota; kingdom Viridiplantae; phylum Streptophyta; class Magnoliopsida; order Myrtales; family Lythraceae; genus Punica; species Punica granatum. The sequence continues at coordinate 24,212,262 of NC_045130.1, read as the reverse complement.
CCTGCTCGCTTGTGCTTCTTGCAACCATGCCGTATCTGTTAAGACGTGCGAGTTTACTTTCATGCTTTGCAAGATCGCCGAGCCTGGTCGCTCGTGCTTCTTGCAACCTTGCCCGGTCTGCTCACCCATGCGAGTTTGCTTTCATTCTTCCCAACTGCCCCGAGCCTGCTCGTTCGTGCTTCTTGCAACCTGGCACGGACTTCTCAACCGTGCGAATTTACTTTCATGCTTCCCTAGTTCGCCGAGCCTGGTCGCTCCTGCTTCTTGCAACCTCGTCGAGTTTGCTCACCCGTGAGAGTATACTTTCAGGCTTCGCATGTTCGCCGAGCTTGCTCGCTCGTGCTTCTTGCAACCTTGCCGGTTCTGCTCAACCATGCGAGTTTACTTTCATGTTTCGCAAGTTCGCCGAGCTTGCTAGCTCATGCTTCTTGCAACTTTGCGGGGCTGCTCACCCGTGCGAGTTTACTTTGATGCTTCGCAATTTCGCCGATGTTTCTCGCTGGTGCTTCTTGGAACCGTGCAGGGTCTGCTCACCCGTATGAGTTTACTATCATGCTTCGCAAGTTCGCCGAGCCTTCTCGCTAATGCTTCTTGCAACCTTGCCAAGTCTGCTCACTCGTGCGAGTTTATTTTCATGCTTCCCAAGTTCGCCGAGCCTGCTCGCTCGTGCTTCTTGCAAACTCGCCGGGTCAGCTCACCCGTGCGAGTTTACTTTCATGCTTCCCAAGTTCGCGGAGCTTGCTCGCTCCTGCTTCTTGCAACCTCGTCCGGTGTGCTCACCCGTGCAAGTTTACTTTCAGGCTTCGCAAGCTCGTCGAGCTTGCTCGCTCGTGCTTCTTGCAACCTTGCCGGTTCTGCTAAGCCGTGCGAGTTTACTTTCATACTTCGAAAGTTCGCCGAGCCTGCTCGCTCGTGCTTCTTGCAACCTTGCCAGGTCTGCTCACCCGTGTGAGTTTAGTTGTGCTTCTTCCAACCTTGTCGGGTCAGCTCACTCGTGCGAGTTTACTTTGTTGCTTCGTAAGTTCGTCGAGCCTGCTCGATTGTGCTTCTTGCAACAATGCCGGATCTGTTCAAACGTGCGAGTTTACTTTCATGCTTTGCAAGATCGCCAAGCCTGGTCGCTCGTGCTTCTTACAACCTCGCCCGGTCTGCTCACCCCTGCGAGTTTACTTTCAGGCCTCGCAAGTTCGCCGAGCTTGCTCGCTCGTGCTTCTTGCAAACTTGCGGGTTCTGCTCAGTCGTCCGAATTTACTTTCATACTTCGAAAGTTCTACGAGCCTGCTCGCACGTGCTTCTTGCAATCTTGCCGGGTCTGCTCACCCGTGCGAGTTTAGTTGTGCTTCTTCCAACCTTGCCGGGTCAGCTCACTCGTGCGAGTTTACTTTGTTGCTTCGTAAGTTCGTCGAGCCTGCTCGATTGTGCTTCTTGCAACAATGCCGGATCTGTTCAGACGTGCGAGTTTACTTTCATGCTTTGCTTGGTCGCTCGTGCCTCTTACAACCTCGCCCGGTCCGCTCACCCGTGCAAGTTTACTTTCAGGCTTCGCAAGTTCGCCGAGCTTGCTCGCTCGTGCTTCTTGCAATCTTGCTTGTTCTGCTCAGTCGTGCGAATTTACTTTCATACTTCGAAAGTTCTTCGAGCCTGCTCGCTCGTGGTTCTTGCAATCTTGCCGGGTCTACTCACCCGTACGAGTTTAGTTGTGCTTCTTCCAACCTTGCCGGGTCTGCTCAGTCCTGCGAGTTTACTTTGTTGCTTCGTAAGTTAGTCGAGCCTGCTCGCTTGTGCTTCTTGCAACCATGCCGTATCTGTTCAAACGTGCGAGTTTACATTCATGCTTTGCAAGATCGCCGAGCCTGGTCGCTCGTGCTTCTTGCAACCTCGCCCGGTCTGCTCACCCGTGTGAGTTTACTTTCAGGCTTCGCAAGTTCGCCGAGCTTGCTCGCTCGTGCTTCTTTCAATCTTGACGGTTCTGCTCAGTGGTGCGAATTGACGTTCATATTTCGAAAGTTTTTCGAGCCTTCTCGCTCGTCCTTCTTGCAACTTTGCCGGGTCTGCTCACCCGTGCGAGTTTAGTTGTGCTTCTTCGAACCTTGCAGGGTCTGCTCACTCGTGCGAGCTTACTTTGCTGCTTCTTAAGTTAGTCGAGCCTGCTAGATTGTGCTTCTTGCAACCATGCCGGATCTATTCAGACGTGCGAGTTTACTTTCATGCTTTGCAAGCTCGTCGAGCCTGGTCGGTCGTGCTTCCTGCAACCTTGCCGTGTCTGCTCACCCGTGCGAGTTTAGTTGTGCTTCTTCCAACCTTGCCGGGTCTGCTAACTCATGCGAGTTTACTTTGTTTCTTCGTATGTTAGTCGAGCCTGCTAGCTTGTGCTTCTTGCAACCATATCGGATCTGTTAAGACGTGTGAGTTTACTTTCATGCTTTGCAAGCTTGCCGAGCCTGGTCGCTCGTGCTTCTTGCAACCTCGCCGGGTGTGGTCACCCGTGCGAGTTTACTTTCAGGCTTCGCAAGCTCGCCGAGCTTGCTCGCTCGTTCTTCTTGCAATCTTGCCGGTTCTGCTAAGCCGTGCGAGTTTACTTTCATACTTCGAAAGTTCTTCGAGCCTGCTCGCTCGTGCTTCTTGCAATCTTGCCGTGTCTGCTCACCCGTGTGAGTTTAGTTTTGCTTCTTCCAACCTTGCCGGGTCAGCTCACTCGTGCGAGTTTACTTTGTTGCCTCGTAAGTTCGTCGAGCCTGCTCGCTTGTGCTTCTTGCAACCATGCCGTATCTGTTCAGACGTGCGAGTTTACTTTCATGCTTTGCAAGATCGCCGAGCCTGGTCGCTCGTGCTTCTTGCAACCTTGCCCGGTCTGCTCACCCATGCGAGTTTGCTTTCATTCCTCCCAACTGCCCCGAGCCTGCTCGTTCGTGCTTCTTGCAACCTGGCACGGACTTCTCAACCGTGCGAATTTACTTTCATGCTTCCCTAGTTCGCCGAGCCTGGTCGCTCCTGCTTCTTGCAACCTCGTCGAGTTTGCTCACCCGTGAGAGTATACTTCCAGGCTTCACATGTTCGCCGAGCTTGCTCGCTCGTGCTTCTTGCAACCTTGCCGGTTCTGCTCAACTATGCGAGTTTACTTTCATGTTTCGCAAGTTCGCCGAGCTTGCTAGCTCATGCTTCTTGCAACTTTGCGGGGCTGCTCACCCGTGCGAGTTTACTTTGATGCTTCGCAATTTCGCCGATGTTTCTCGCTGGTGCTTCTTGGAACCGTGCAGGGTCTGCTCACCCGTATGAGTTTACTATCATGCTTCGCAAGTTCGCCGAGCCTTCTCGCTAATGCTTCTTGCAACCTTGCCAAGTCTGCTCACTCGTGCGAGTTTATTTTCATGCTTCCCAAGTTCGCCGAGCCTGCTCGCTCGTGCTTCTTGCAAACTCGCCGGGTCAGCTCACCCGTGCGAGTTTACTTTCATGCTTCCCAAGTTCGCGGAGCTTGCTCGCTCCTGCTTCTTGCAACCTCGTCCGGTGTGCTCACCCGTGCAAGTTTACTTTCAGGCTTCGCAAGTTCGTCGAGCTTGCTCGCTCGTGCTTCTTGCAACCTTGCCGGTTCTGCTAAGCCGTGCGAGTTTGCTTTCATACTTCGAAAGTTCGCCGAGCCTGCTCGATCGTGCTTCTTGCAACCTTGCCAGGTCTGCTCACCCGTGTGAGTTTAGTTGTGCTTCTTCCAACCTTGTCGGGTCAGCTCACTCGTGCGAGGTTACTTTGTTGCTTCGTAAGTTCGTCGAGCCTGCTCGATTGTGCTTCTTGCAACAATGCCGGATCTGTTCAAACGTGCGAGTTTACTTTCATGCTTTGCAAGATCGCCAAGCCTGGTCGCTCGAGCTTCTTACAACCTCGCCCGGTCTGCTCACCCGTGCGAGTTTACTTTCAGGCTTCGCAAGTTCGCCGAGCTTGCTCGCTCGTGCTTCTTGCAAACTTGCGGGTTCTGCTCAGTCGTCCGAATTTACTTTCATACTTCGAAAGTTCTACGAGCCTGCTCGCACGTGCTTCTTGCAATCTTGCCGGGTCTGCTCACCCGTGCGAGTTTAGTTGTGCTTCTTCCAACCTTGCCGGGTCTGCTCACTCGTGCGAGTTTACTTTGTTGCTTCGTAAGTTAGTCGAGCCTGCTAGTTTGTGCTTCTTGCAACCATGCCGGATCTGTTCAGACGTGCAAGTTTACTTTCATGCTTTGCAAGCTCGCCGACACTGGTCGCTCGTGCTTCTTGCAACCTCGCCCGGTCTGCTTGCCCGTGCAAGTTTATTTTCATGCTTCCCAAGTTCGCCGAGCCTGCTCGCTCGCGCTTCTTGTAAACTCGCCGGGTCAGCTCACCCGTGCGAGTTTACTTTTTTGCTTCCCAAGTTCGCGGAGCTTGCTCGCTCCTGCTTCTTGCAACCTCGTCGGGTGTGCTCACCCGTGCGAGTTTACTTTCAGGCTTCGCAAGCTCGCCGAGCTTGCTCGTTCGTGCTTCTTGCAACCTAGCCGGTTCTGCTAAGCCGTGCGAGTTTACTATCATACTTCGAAAGTTCGCCGAGCCTGCTCGCTCGTGCTTCTTGCAACCTTGCCGGGTCTGCTCACTCACGCGAGTTTACTTTGTTGCTTCGTAAGTTAGTCGAGCCTGCTAGCTTGTGCTTCTTGCAACCATGCCGGATCAGTTTAGACGTGCGAGTTTACTTTCATGCTTTGCAAGCTCGCCGAGCCTGGTCGCTCGTGCTTCTTGCAACCTCGCCCGGTCTGTTCACCAGTGAGAGTATACTTTCAGGCTTCGCATGTTCGCCGAGCTTGCTCGCTCGTGCTTCTTGCAACCTTGCCGGTTCTGCTCAACCATTTGAGTTTACTTTCATGTTTCGCATGTTCGCCGAGCTTGCTAGCTCATGCTTCTTGCAACTTTGCGGGGCTGCTCACCCGTGCGAGTTTACTTTGATGCTTCGCAAGTTCGCCGAGCCTTCTCGCTAATGCTTCTTGCAACCTTGCCAAGTCTGCTCACTCGTGCGAGTTTATTTTCATGCTTCCCAAGTTCGCCGAGCCTGCTCGCTCGTGCTTCTTGCATACTCACCGGGTCAGCTCACCCGTGCGAGTTTACTTTCATGCTTCCCAAGTTCGCGGAGATTGCTCGCTCCTGCTTCTTGCAACCTCGTCCGGTGTGCTCACCCGTGCGAGTTTACTTTCAGGCTTCGCAAGCTCGTCGAGCTTGCTCGCTCGTGCTTCTTGCAACCTTGCCGGTTCTGCTAAGCCGTGCGAGTTTACTTTCATACTTCGAAAGTTCGCCGAGCCTGCTCGCTCGTGCTTCTTGCAACCTTGCCAGGTCTGCTCACCCGTGCGAGTTTAGTTGTGCTTCTTCCAACCTTGCCGGGTCAGCTCACTCGTGCGAGTTTACTTTGTTGCTTCGTAAGTTCGTCCAGCCTGCTCGATTGTGCTTCTTGCAACAATGCCGGATCTGTTCAAACGTGCGAGTTTACTTTCATGCTTTGCAAGATCGCCAAGCCTGGTCGCTCGTGCTTCTTACAACCTCGCCCGGTCTGCTCACCCGTGCGAGTTTACTTTCAGGCTTCGCAAGTTCGCCGAGCTTGCTCGATCGTGCTTCCTGCAATCTTGCGGGTTCTGCTCAGTCGTCCGAATTTACTTTCATACTTCGAAAGTTCTACGAGCCTGCTCGCACGTGCTTCTTGCAATCTTGCCGGGTCTGCTCACCTGTGCGAGTTTAGTTGTGCTTCTTCCAACCTTGCCGGGTCTGCACACTCGTGCGAGTTTACTTTGTTGCTTCGTAAGTTAGTCGAGCCTGCTAGCTTGTGTTTCTTGCAACCATACCGGATCTGTTCAGACGTGCAAGTTTACTTTCATGCTTTGCAAGCTCGCCGAACCTGGTCGCTCGTGCTTCTTGCAACCTCGCCCGGTCGGCTTGCCCGTGCAAGTTTATTTTCATGCTTCCCAAGTTCGCCGACCCTGCTCGCTCGCGCTTCTTGTAAACTCGCCGGGTCAGCTCACCCGTGCGAGTTTACTTTTTTGCTTCCCAAGTTCGCGGAGCTTGCTCGCTCCTGCTTCTTGCAACCTCGTCGGGTGTGCTCACCCGTGCGAGTTTACTTTCAGGCTTCGCAAGCTCGCCGAGCTTGCTCGCTCGTGCTTCTTGCAACCTTGCCGGTTCTGCTAAGCCGTGCGAGTTTACTATCATACTTCGAAAGTTCGCCGAGCCTGCTCGCTCCTGCTTCTTGCAACCTTGCCGGGTCTGCTCACCCGTGCGAGTTTAGTTGTGCTTCTTCCAACCTTGCCGGGTCTGCTCACTCGCGCGAGTTTACTCTGTTGCTTCGTAAGTTAGTCGAGCCTGCTAGCTTGTGCTTCTTGCAACCATGCCGGATCAGTTTAGACGTAAGAGTTTACTTTCATGCTTTGCAAGCTCGCCGAGCCTGGTCGCTCGTGCTTCTTGCAACCTCGCCCGGTCTGTTCACCAGTGAGAGTTTACTTTCAGGCTTCGCAAGTTCGCTGAGCTTGCTCGCTCGTACTTCTTGCAACCTTGCCGGTTCAGCTCACCCGTGCGAATTTACCTTCATGCTTCCCAAGTTCTTCGAGGCTGCTCGCTCGTGCTTCTTACGACCTTGCCGTGTCTGCTCGCCCGTGCGAGTTTAGTTGTGCTTCTTCCAACCTTGCCGGGTCAGCTCACTCGTGCGAGTTTACTTTGTGGTTTCGTAAGTTCGTCGAGCCTGCTCGCTTGTGCTTCTTGCAACCATGCCGGATCTATTCAGACGTGCGAGTTTACTTTCATTCTTTGCAAGATCGCCGAGCCTGGTCGCTCGTGCTTCTTGCAACCTCGCCCGGTCTGCTCACCCGTGCGAGTTTACTTTCAGGCTTCGCAAGTTCGTCGAGCTTGCTCGCTCGTGCTTCTTACAATCTTGCCGGTTCTGCTCAGTCGTGCGAATTTACTTTCATACTTCGAAAGTTCTTCGAGCCTTCTCGCTCGTGCTTCTTGCAACCTTGCCGGGTCTGCTCACCCGTGCGAGTTTTATTGTGCTTCTTCCAACCTTGCCGGGTCTGCTCACTCGTGCGAGCTTACTTTGTTGCTTCGTAAGTTAGTCGAGCCTGCTAGATTGTGCTTCCTGCAACCATGCCGGATCAGTTCAGACGTGCTAGTTTACTTTCATGCTTTGCAAGATCGCCAAGACTGGTCGCTCTTGCTTCTTTCAACCTCGCCCGGTCTGCTCGCCCGTGCGACTTTACTTTCATACTTCGCAAGTTCGCCGAGCCTGCTTGCTCGTGCTTCCTGCAACCTAGCCCGGTCTGCTCACCCATGCGAGTTTGCTTTCATTCTTCCCAACTTCCCCGATCCTGCTCGTTCGTGCTTCTTGCAACCTTGCCGTGTCTGCTCACCCGTGCGAGTTTAGTTGTGCTTCTTCCAACCTTGCCGGGTCTGCTCACTCGTGCGAGTTTACTTTGTTGCTTCGTAAGTTAGTCGAGCCTGCTCGCTTGTGCTTCTTGCTACCATGCCGGATCTGTTCAGACGTGCGAGTTTACTTTCAAGCTTTGCAAGCTCGCCGAGCCTGGTCGCTCGTGCTTCTTGAAACCTCGCCCGGTCTGCTCACCCGTGAGTGTTTACTTTCCGAGTTCGCAAGTTCGCCGAGCTTGCTCGCTCGTACTTCTTGCAACCTTGCCGGTTCAGCTCAACCGTGCGAATTTACTTTCATACATCGAATTTCTTCGAGCCTGCTCGCTCGTGCTTCTTGCGACCTTGTTGTGTCTGCTCACCCGTGTGAGTTTAGTTGTGCTTCTTCCAACCTTGCCGGGTCAGCTCACTCGTACGAGTTTACTTTGTTGCCTCATAAGTTCGTCGAGCCTGCTAGATTGTGCTTCTTGCAACCTTGCCGGATCTGTTCAGACGTGCGAGTTTACTTTCATGCTTTGCAAGATCGCCAAGACTGGTCGCTCTTGCTTCTTACAACCTCGCCCGGTCTGCTCGCCCGTGCGACTTTACTTTCATACTTCGCAAGTTCGCCGAGCCTGCTTGCTCGTGCTTCTTGCAACCTTGCCCGGTCTGCTCACCCATGCGAGTTTGCTTTCATTCTTCCCAACTTCCCCGATCCTGCTCGTTCGTGCTAGCAGTCCGTGCGAATTTACTTTCATGCTTTCCAAGTTCGCCGAGCCTGCTCGCTTCTGCTTCTTGCAACCTCGTCGGGTTTGCTCACCCGTGAGAGTATAATTTCAGGCTTCGCAAGTTCGCCGAGCTTGCTCGCTCGTGCTTCTTGCAACCTTGCCTGTTCTGCTCTACCATGCGAGTTTACTTTCATGTTTCGCAAGTTCGCCGAGCTTGCTAGCTCATGCTTCTTGCAACTTTGCGGGGCTGCTCACCCGTGCGGGTTTACTTTGATGCTTTGCAATTTCGCCGATGCTTCTCGCTGGTGCTTCTTGGAACCTTGCCGGGTCTGCTCACCCGTGCGAGTTTACTATCATGCTTCGTAAGTTCGCCGAGCCTTCTCGCTAATGCTTCATACAACCTTGCCGGGTTCGCTTACCCGTCCGAGTTTATTTTCATTCTTCCCAATTCGCCGACCCTGCTCGCTCGTGCTTCTTTCAACCTCGCCCGTACTGTTGAACCATGCGAAATTACTCTCATGCTTCCCAAGTTCGCCGAGCCTGCTCGCTCGTGCTTCTTGCAACCTCGCACGGACAGCTCAACCGTGCGAATTTACTTTCATGCTTCCTAAGTTCGCCGAGCCTGCTCGCTCGTGCTTCTTGCAACCTTGCTGGTTCTGCTCATCCGTACTAGTTTACTTGTGTTTCTTGTAACCTTATCAAGTCTGCTCACCCGTAAGAGTTTACTTTCATGCTCCGCAAGTTCTCCGAGCCTGCCCGATCGTGCCTCTTGCAACCTTGCCAGGTCTGCCCACCCTTGCGAGTTTATTTTCATGCATCCCAAGTTCGATGTGCGTGCTATCTCGTGCTTCTGCCAACCTTGCCAAGTCTGCTCACTCGTGCGAGTTTATTTTCATACTTCCCAAGTTCGCCGAACCTGCTCGCTCGTGCTTCTTGCAAACTCGCCGGGTCAACTCACCCGTGCGAGTTTACTTTCATGCTTCCCAAGTTCGCGGAGCTTGCTCGCTTCTACTTCTTGCAACCTCGCCGGGTGTGCTCACCCGTGCGAGCTTACTTTCAGGCTTCGCAAGCTCGTCGAGCTTGCTCGCTCGTGCTTCTTGCAACCTTGCCGGTTCTGCTAAGCCATGCGAGTTTACCTTCATTTTTCAAAAGTTCACTGAGCCTGCTCGCTCGTGCTTCTTGCAACCTTGTCGGGTCTGCTCACCCGTGCGAGTTTAGTTGTGCTTCTTTCAACCTTGCCGGGTCTCCTCACTCGTGCGAGTTTATTTTGTTGCTTCGTAAGTCGGTCGAGCCTGCTAGCTTGTGCTTCTTGCAACCATGACGGATCTGTTAAGACGTGCGAGTTTACTTTCATAATTTGCAAGCACACCGAGCCTGGTCGCTCGTGCTTCTTGCAACCTCGCCCGGTCTGCTCCCCGTGCGAGTTTACTTTCAGGCTTCTCAAGTTCGCCGAGCTTGCTCGCTTGTGCTTCGTGCAATTTTGCCAGTTCTGCTCAGCCGTGCGAATTTCCTTTCAAACTTCGAAAGTTCTTCGAGCTTGCTCGCTCGTGCTTCTTGCAACATTGCCGTGTCTGCTCACCCGTGCGAGTTTAGTTGTGCTTTATCCAACCTTGCCGGGTTTGCTCATTCGTGAGAGTTTACTTTGTTGCTTCGTAAGTTCGTCGAGCCTGCAAGCTTGTGCTTCTTGCAACCATGCCGGATCTGTTCAGACGTGCGAGTTTACTTTCATGCTTTGCAAGATCGCCAAGCCTGGTCGATCGTGCTTCTTGCAATCTCGCCCGGTCTGATCACCCATGCGACTTTACTTTCATACTTCGCAATGCGGAGCATGCTCGCTCGTGCTTCTTGCAATCTTGCGGGGTCTGCTCAGCCATGCGAGTTTACTTTCATACTTCGCAAGTTCGCCGAGCTTGCTTGTTCGTGCCTATTACAACATAGCCGGGTCCGCTCACCCATGCGAGTTTACTTTCATTCTTCCCAACTTCCCCGAGCCTGCTCGTTCGTGCTTCTTGCAACCTCGCACGGACTGCTCAACCGTGCGAATTTACTTTCATGCTTCCCAAGTTCGCCGAGCCTGCTCGCTCGTGCTTCTTGCAACCTGGCCGGGTCTGCTGACCCGTGCGAGTTTAGTTGTGGTTCTTCCAACCTTGCCGGGTCTACTCACTCATGCGAGTTTATTTTCATGCTTCTCAGGTTCGTCGAGCCTGCTCGCTTGTGCGTCTTGCATACTCGCCGGGTCAGCTCACCCGTGCAAGTTTACTTTCATGCTTCCCAAGTTAGCGGAGCTTGCTCGCTCCTGCTTCTTGCAACCTCGCCGGGTGTTCTCACCCGTGCGAGTTTAGTTTTAGGCTTCGCAAGTTCGCCGAGCTTGCTTGCTCGTGCTTCTTGCAATCCTGCCGGTTCTGCTCAGCCGTGCGAATTTACTTTCATACTTCGAAAGTTCTTCGAGCCTGCTCGCTCGTGCTTCTTGCAACCTTGCCGTGTCTGCTCACCCGTGCGAGTTTAGTTGTGCTTCTTCCAACCTTGCCGAGTCTGCTCATTCATGAGAGTTTACTTTGTTGCTTCGTAAGTTCGTCGAGCCTGCTAGCTTGTGCTTCCTGCAACCATGCCGGATCTGTTCAGACATGCGAGTTTACTATCATGCTTTGCAAGATCGCCAAGCCTGGTCGATCGTGCTTCTTGCAACCTCGCCCGGTCTGCTCACCCTTGCAAGTTTACTTTCATACTTCGCAATGCTGAGCATGCTCGCTCGTGCTTATTGCAACATTGCCGGGTCCGCTCACCCATGCGAGTTTACTTTCATTCTTCCCAACTTCCCCTAGCCTGCTCGTTTGTGCTTCTTGCAACCTCGCACGGACTGCTCAACCGTACGAATTTACTTTCATGCTTCCCAAGTTCGCCGAGCCTGCTCGCTCGTGCTTCTTGCAACCTGGCCGGGTCTGCTGACCCGTGCGAGTTTAGTTGTGGTTCTTCCAACCTTGCCGGGTCAGCTCACTCGTGCGAGTTTATTTTCATGCTTCTCAAGTTCGTCGAGCCTGCTCGCTTGTGCGTCTTGCAAACTCGCCGGGTCAGCTCACCCGTGCAAATTTACTTTCAAGCTTCCCAAGTTCGCGGAGCTTGCGCGCTCCTGCTTCTTGCAACCTCGCCGGGTGTTCTCACCCGTGCGAGTTTACTTTCAGGCTTCGCAAGTTCACCGAGCATGCTCGCTCGTGCTTCTTGCAATCCTGCCGGTTCTGCTCAGCCGTGCGAATTTACATTCATACTTCGAAAGTTCTTCGAGCCTGCTCGCTCGTGCTTCTTGCAACCTTGCCGTGTCTGCTCACCCGTGCGAATTTAGTTGTGCTTTTTCCAACCTTGCCGGGTCTGCTCACTCGTGCTAGTTTACTTTGTTGATTCGTAAATTCGTCGAGCCTGCTCACTTGTGCTTCTTGCAACCATGCCGGATCTGTTCAGACGTGCGAGTTTACTTTCATGCTTTGCAAGATCGCCAAGCCTGGTCGCTCGTGCTTCTTGCAACCTCGCCCGGTCTGCTCACCCATGCGAGTTTGCTTTCATTCTTCCCAACTTCCCCAAGCCTGCTCGTTCGTGCTTCTTACAACCTCGCAAGGACTGCTCAACCGTGCGAATTTATTTTCATGCTTCCCAAGTTCGCCGAGCCTGCTCGCTCCTGCTTCTTGTAACCACGTCGGGTTTGCTCACCCGTGAGAGTATACTTATAGGCTTGGCAAGTTCGCCAAGCTTGCTCGCTCGTGCTTCTTGCAACCTTGCCGGTTCAGCTCAGCCGTGCGAGTTTATTTTCATGTTTCGCAATCTCGCCGAGTTTGCTAGCTCATGCTTCTTGCAAACTTGTGGGGCTGCACACCCGTGCAAGTTTACTTTGATACTTCGTAAGTTCGCCGATGCTTCTCGCTGGTGCTTCTTGGAGCCTTGCCGGGTCTATTCACCCGTGCGAGTTTACTATCATGCTTCGCAAGTTCGGCGAGCCTTCTCGCTCTTGCTTCTTGCAACCTTGCCGGGTCTGCTCACCCATGCGAGTTTAGTTTGATTTTTCTCAACTTCCCGGAGCCTGCTCGTTCTTGCTTCTTGCAACCTCGCACGGACTGCTCAACCGTGCGAATTTACTTTCATGCTTCCTAAGTTCGCCGAACCTGCTCGCTCGTGCTTCTTGCAACCTTGCCGGGTCTACTCACCCATACGAGTTTACTTGTGTTTCTTGTAACCTTGCCGAGTCTGCTCACCCGTAAGAGTTTACTTTCATGCTCCGCCAGTTCTCTGAGCCTGCTCGATCGTGCCTCTTGCAACCTTGCCAGGTCTGCTCACCCATGCGAGTTTATTTTCATGCTTCCCAAGTTCAATGAGAGTGCTATCTCGTGCTTCTGCCGACCTTGCCAAGTCTGCTCACTCGTGCGAGTTTATTTTCATGCTTCTCAAGTTCGCCGAGCCTGCTCGCTCGTGCTTCTTGCAAACTCGCCGGGTCAGCTCACCCGTGCGAGTTTACTTTCATGCTTCCCAAGTTCGCCGAGCTTGCTCGCTCGTGCTTATTGCAATCTTGCCGGTTCTGCTCAGTCGTGCGAATTTACTTTCATACTTCGAAAGTACTTCGAGCCTTCTCGCTCGTGCTTCTTGCAACCTTGCCGGGTCTGCTCACCCGTGCGAGTTTAGTTGTGCTTCTTCCAACCTTGCCGGGTCTGCTCACTCGTGCGAGCTTACTTTGTTGCTTCGTAAGTTAGTCGAGCCTGCTAGATTGTGCTTCTTGCAACCATGCCGGATCTGTTCAGACGTGCGAGTTTACTTTCATGCTTTGAAAGCTCGCCGAGCCTGGTCGGTCGTGCTTCTCACAACCTTGCCGTGTCTGCTCACCCGTGCGAGTTTAGTTGTGCTTCTTCCAACCTTGCCGGGTCTGCTCACTCGTGCGAGTTTGCTTTGTTGCTTCGTAAGTTAGTCGAGCCTGCTAGCATGTGCTTCTTGCAACCATCCCGGATCTGTTCAGACGTGCGAGTTTACTTTCATGCTTTGCAAGCTCGCCGAGCCTGGTCGCTCGTGCTTCTTGCAACCTCGCCCGACCTGCTCACCCGTGAGAGTTTACTTTCAGTGTTCGCAAGTTCGCCGAGCTTGCTCGCTCGTGCTTCTTGCAATCTTGCCGGTTCTGCTCAGTCGTGCGAATTTACTTTCATACTTCGAAAGTTCTTCGAGCCTTCTCGCTCGTGCTTCTTGCAACCTTGCCGGGTCTGCTCACCCGTGCGAGTTTAGTTGTGCTTCTTCCAACCTTGCCGGGTCTGCTCACTCGTGCGAGCTTACTTTGTTGCTTCGTAAGTTAGTCGAGCCTGCTAGATTGTGCTTCTTGCAACCATGCCGGATCTGTTCAGACGTGCGAGTTTACTTTCATGCTTTGAAAGCTCGCCGAGCCTGGTCGGTCGTGCTTCTCGCAACCTTGCCGTGTCTGCTCACCCGTGCGAGTTTAGTTGTGCTTCTTCCAACCTTGCCGGGTCTGCTCACTCGTGCGAGTTTACTTTGTTGCTTCGTAAGTTAGTCGAGCCTGCTAGCTTGTGCTTCTTGCAACCATCCCGGATCTGTTCAGACGTGCGAGTTTACTTTCATGCTTTGCAAGCTCGCCGAGCCTCGTCGCTCGTGCTTCTTGCAACCTCGCCCGACCTGTTCACCCGTGAGAGTTTACTTTCAGTGTTCGCAAGTTCGCCGAGCTTGCTCGCTCGTGCTTCTTGCAATCTTGCCGGTTCTGCTCAGTCGTGCGAATTTACTTTCATACTTCGAAAGTTCTTTGAGCCTTCTCGCTCGTGCTTCTTGCAACCTTGCCGGGTCTGCTCACCCGTGCGAGTTTAGTTGTGCTTCTTCCAACCTTGCCGGGTCTGCTCACTCGTGCGAGCTTACTTTGTTGCTTCGTAAGTTAGTCGAGCCTGCTAGATTGTGCTTCTTGCAACCATGCCGGATCTGTTCAAACGTGCGAGTTTACTTTCATGCTTTGAAAGCTCGCCGAGCCTGGTCGGTCGTGCTTCTCGCAACCTTGCCGTGTCTGCTCACCCGTGCGAGTTTAGTTGTGCCTCTTCCAACCTTGCCGGGTCTGCTCACTCGTGCGAGTTTACTTTGTTGCTTCGTAAGTTAGTCGAGCCTGCTAGCTTGTGCTTCTTGCAACCATCCCGGATCTGTTCAGACGTGCGAGTTTACTTTCATGCTTTGCAAGCTCGCCGAGCCTGGTCGCTCGTGCTTCTTGCAACCTCGCCCGACCTGCTCACCCGTGAGAGTTTACTTTCAGTGTTCGCAAGTTCACCGAGCTTGCTCGCTCGTACTTCTTGTAACCTTGCCGGTTCAGCTCAGCCGTGCAAATTTACTTTCATACTTTGAAAGTTCTTCAAGCCTGCTCGCTCGTGCTTCTTGCAACCTTGCCGTGTCCCCTCACCCGTGTGAGTTTAGTTGTGCTTCTTCCAACCTTGCCGGGTCAGCTCACTCGTGCGAGTTTACTTTGTTGCCTCGTAAGTTCGTCGAGCCTGCTTGCTTGTGCTTCTTGCAACCATGCCGGATCTGTTCAGACGTGCGAGTTTACTTTCATGCTTTGCAAGATCGCCAAGCCTGGTCGCTCGTGCTTCTTACAACCTCGCCCGGTCTGCTCACCCGTGCGACTTTACTTTCATACCTCGCAAGTTCGCCGAGCCTGCTTGCTCGTGCTTCTTGCAACCTTGCCGGGTCTGCTCACCCGTGCGAGTTTACTTTCATACTTCGCAAGTTCGCCGAGCCTGCTCGCTCGTTCTTCTTGCAGCCTTGCCCGGTCTACTTACCCATGCGAGTTTGCTTTCATTCTTCCCAACTTCCCCGGGCCTGCTCGTTCGTGCTTCTTGCAAGCTCGAACGGACTGCTCAACCGTGCGAATTTACTTTCATGTTTTCCAAGTTCGCCGAGCCTGCTCGCTCCTGCTTCTTGCAACCTCGTCGGGTTTGCTCACCCGTGAGAGTATGCTTTCAGGCTTCGCAAGTTTGCCGAGCTTGCTCGCTTCTGCTTCTTGCAACCTTGCCGGTTCTGCTCAACCATGCGAGTTTACTTTCATGTTTCGCAAGTTCGGCGAGCTTGCTAGCTCATGCTTCTTGCAACTTTGCGGGGCTGCTCACCCGTGCGAGTTTACTTTGATGCTTCGTAAGTTCGCCGATGCTTCTCGCTGGTGCTTCTTGGAACCTTGCCGGGTCTGCTCACCCGTGCGAGTTTACTATCATGCTTCGCAAGTTCGCCGAGCCTTCTCGCTCATGCTTCTTGCAACCTTGCCGGGTCTGCTCACCTGTGCGAGTTTACTTTCATTCTTCCTAAGTTCGCCGAGCCTGCTTGCTCGTGCTTCTTTCAACCTCGCCTGGACTGTTCAACCGTGCGAATTTACTCTTGTACGGACCCGAATGTGGACTCTCGTCGGGGCCCGCATCGCGCGCTTTTGGATCGCGCGGCTTGGTCGGAACGTCCACCTTCCCGCGGGGGCGCGCGTCGGACACGCGTGAGAGAAGGAGTCGCCACTTATCATTTTACGACCCGAAGGTCGAGGGCGGATAAGTTACCCTGGGTCTAGGGGTATGGAACACCTAGTTTGTTGTTAAGGCATTGATCTGTGCGGAACCGGAAAATCCGTGTTCGGGGGTTCATGTTACGTGCGGGCCTATATCCCGCACGCCCTTTCGGTACTCTGGTTTGCTAGGCTTGCATGTTTTATTATTTACCGCGTGAATTAAGCTGCACTCGGCTCGCACGTTTTGACACCGGATATTCGATGAACCAAACGATGTCGGTTGAGAAGCCGGGAGAGAAGTAAATCTATATGTCGGGGAATTGGTTCACAATCTTGCGTTACAGTTCATCGAACCATGGAGGTTGAATCCCTGCGTGAACCAGAACCGCGATATCTTGGATTCACTTGTGTCTGGGCAAGCATTAGACCGATTCGATTAATTCGACTCTCGGACCGTTCGCTCACCGACTGGAATTCTTACAGAATAAATGCACCAAATAGAATCCTTACAATGCTCTCAAAAACAATAAATACAAATTGCAAAAGGGTCGAATTCCAGTCGTTTTGCGTTCGGTTATTATTCCACTCTAACTCACCGTGAGTTTAGGGAAAAGACCGAAGAACTGAAATTCAATGGACGCTCTCACTGAATAGGGCGTTGGACCCTGTGACTGTTGATTAGGGTGTTGGACCCTGTGCTCGATGATTAGGGCGTTGAACCCTAATATTATTCGGCCTAGGGATCAGGCTCGACCCGCATGGCAAACAGGTGCGGAAAGATAACACGCAACATGTTAATAACAGACAAAGTGTTTGTTATTGTCGTGTTTACGTGAATTAACAGATTATTAACCCAGGGGTGTTTTTGCAAGCAAATGCCATATGCTAAACAATCAAACATGTGCCAACGTTTTAGCATTCGGCTTTATTTTGAGAACTTGACAAAGAGAGTCAAATCTCAGGTGTGTGAATCGCTTTTACAGTTGTTCTGTATTGTGACACTGAATTACCACTGAATTAACCAAACTCGTGTTTTGACTCTAGATTTGGAATCTAGAATTCCTCCTAACCATTATCTAGTGTTTGGTTAGGTCGAGTGAAAGGTTAATCAGCATTTCATAGGTTTTCTCACAGGGATCAACTGTTCTAGTTACCCGAGTCTATGTTAGGATAACAGAAACTCATCAGTTAGATAAGAAAAGGCTATGCAGATGAACCTGCACCTGAACAGGTAGCCCGTTCTTATCCCGTACTGTAGTGTTTCTGTTATGCTAACCCTAAGGATGTCGCTGGATTGTGAAAAGACAATTTTGCCCTCTATTTGAAAATTGTTTTCAGAAAAGGGGAAAGATCGCAGTGCGGGCCACCTCGGCCTGTAGCCGGTGTCGACCGATTCCCTGGATCATCCAGGGTTGTGCAAGAACCCCAAAAAAGCCAAAGAACCGGTCGATCTGCCCGGAAGTGATCTAGAAAGATCTTCTGTATCTTGACCTGAGTTACCTAGAATCAGGTAAAAACTCAAGTTGAGACACAGAAGCCCTTTCCAGACGTCCATGCTACATCGGACCGCGCGTTTCGGGTTTTGAAATTGATAAGTTTAAAAAGGGCACCAACATCCTTTGACGACTCGTCGACGCGAGTTATCAGTTAATGTCCAATTCGGGTAAACTTTATCAGTATGAAGTGAGTTTAATCGTGTGAGCGTCCCGATTAACCCGTTTGTGGAATTAATGCTTAAGGGTTGTGCCGAATGCATTAATTGTGAAAACGATTCGCGACTCGACGACCAAGACGATTCCATAAGGATCGAGAATAATTTGGTCCAATAACCGAAACTATCCTCATAACCAAATGGACCCGAATGAGTCATCGATACTCGAATCCATGCATGCTTTGTTTAAAAGAGTCTTTACATGATATTTTAATATGGGAATCGTAAAGACATTGAAGTAAAACTTCACATCATCCGATCAACAAATTAAACTTGAGATAAGGAATTCATTCTTGACTCAAGGAAGGCCAAGAAGCCCTCGGTTTCATCTTGTGAAGGGTGGCCGAAGGTTCTCACCGAGTCACGAACGATTTCCTAATCGTGGTTTAATTATTTCTCGCATGCTCAAACATCGACCGTGATAAATAGCACCCTTTTTTAACAAAAGCCGGCGTTATCACGATTTGTTTAGCTCATTCAAACATACAAACATCCACAAACGTGTTAATTAAGGAAAAGGATAACATAACACCGGCTTCATGCATGCAATAATGATAAACAAACTCGGAAATTAACTTGAATAGGCTAAGGAGACCAATCTTAACCCGAAAAGAGCAATTTAAATCTCAACCCTCTCCTTTAGAGAATTGGCCGAGACTTAATGTGCCATAATAGGGTCGGGATAGTCTTCTTTATGATGATCCAAGCCCCTTTCCGACATGGTAGCAAGTCCTAAGATAGTGTACGTGTATAATATAACATAAAATTGCATAAAAATTAAATCTTGTGAATGAAACATGCATGAAAACACCATAATACTCCATAGCCATGCAAAAATATAAAAAGTCCTAACTCCTCTAAGTCGAAAGTGTTTTACCTAGCCTCGGAATACGAGGAAAGAGTTGGGGAAGTGTTTGAGAGTCGGGTGACACGGTGGAACCCTTAAAAGGGTATTCGGGTGCAAGGATGGACGTGCACGGGCACGGTCGAGCACGGTGACGGGAGCTAGTGGGCACGGACAGGCGCTGGTGGTGGGCGCGGGTGTGCGCGGTGACAGGCGCGGGCGTGCGCGGATGACCGGCACGGGCGTGCGCGGGTGACGGGCGCGGGCGTGCGCTGGTGACGGGCGCGGGCGTGCGCGGGTGACGGGCGCTGGCGTGCGCGGGTGATGGGCGCGGGCGTGCGCGGGTGATGGGGCGGCGTGCGCTGGTGACGGGCGCGGGCGTGCGCGGGTGACGCCTGGTGACGGATGCTGGCTGCGCTCGGTGACGCCTGGCTGCGAATGCTGGCTGCGCTCGGTGACGGGCGCGGCGTGCGCTGGTGACGGGCGCGGGCGTGCGCTGGTGACGGGCGCGGGCGTGCGCTGGTGACGGGCGCTGGCGTGCGCGGGCGATGGGCGCGGGCGTGCTGGTGACGGGCGCGGGCGTGCGCGGATGACGGGCGCGGCGTGCGCTGGTGACGGCGCGGGCGTGCGCTCGTGACGGGCGCGGCGTGCGCGGGTGACGGGCGCGGGCGTGCGCCGGTGACGGGCGCGGGCGTGCGCGGATGACGGGCGCGGCGTGCGCTGGTGACGGGCGCGGGCGTGCGCTGGTGACGGCGCGGGCGTGCGCGGGTGATGGGCGCGGCGTGCGCTGGTGACGGGCGCGGGTGTACTGGTGATGGGCGCGGGTGGCGCTGGATGACGAGCACGGGCGTGCGCGGGTGACGGGCGCGGGTGTGCTGGTGATGGGCGCGGGTGGCGCTGGATGACGAGCACGGGCGTGCGCGGGTGTGCTGGTGATGGGCGCGGGTTTTGCTGGATGACGAGCACGGGCGTGCGCGGGGACGGGCGCGGGTGTGCTGGTGATGGGCGCGGGTGGCGCTGGATGACGAGCACGGGCGTGCGCTGGTGACGAGCACGGGCGTGCGCCCAGCGTGCGCGGGCGATGGGCGCGGCGTGCGCTGGTGACGGGCGCGGGCGTGCGCAGGTGACGGGCGCGGGCGTGCGCTGGTGACGGCGCGGGCGTGCGCGGGTGATGGGCGCGGCGTGCGCTGGAGACGGGCGCGGGTGTACTGGTGATGGGCGCGGGTGGCGCTGGATGACGAGCACGGGCGTGCGCGGGTGACGGGCGCGGGTGTGCTGGCGATGGGCGCGGGTGGCGCTGGATGACGAGCACGGGCGTGCGCGGGTGACGGGCGCGGGTGTGCTGGCGATGGGCGCGGGTGGCGCTGGATGACGAGCACGGGCGTGCGCGGGTGACGGGCGCGGGTGTGCTGGTGATGGGCGCGGGTGGCGCTGGATGACGAGCACGGGCGTGCGCGGGTGACGGGCGCGGGTGTGCTGGTGATGGGCGCGGGTGGCGCTGGATGACGAGCACGGGCGTGCGCGGGTGACGGGCGCGGGTGTGCTGGTGATGGGCGCGGGTGGCGCTGGATGACGCTCGGTGACGGACGGTGGTGACGCCCGAGGGTTGCGCTCGGTGACGCTCGGTGACGGACGCTGGTGACGCTCGAGGGTTGCGCTCGGTGACGCTCGGTGACGGGCGCTAGCTACGCTCGGTGACGCTCGGTGACGGACGCTGGTCACCCGAGAGCTCCAACTAGTCCCGAGATGCGGGATGGGACCTTCAAGAGTCGGGTTGGACCGTTGATGGGTCGGTTTTGAGCTGTTTTCCGTTGAACAGACCCGAATGGCATCAAACAGACCCGGCTGAAATATTGGACAGACCCGACTGGCACAAGTCGGGTCGGACGTCGCCACGGAGGCTCCCGATGGAATTTTGAGGCAAGGTCAGTGGCTCCTGACTCCTAACTGACCCCCGGAGGTGACTGTGGTGGTCGTTTGGTCCCAGAGTTATCGGGTCGACCTGTACAGCCCTGCAAAGATCACGGAAAACAGAGTACGTCTGGAAATTCGGACCCGTCTGGCACCAGTCGGGTCGGACGTCGCCACGGAGGCTCCCGATGGAAGTGTTGAGCAAGGCCAACGGCTCCCGACTGCTAACTCACCTCTGGAGGTGGCTGTGGTGGTCGTTTTCCGAAAAGAGTCTCGGAACGACCCGATCTGCAAGAAAACCGCACAAACAGTCATAAATTTCGACCCGACTGGGCAGTCGGGCTGTTTCTTCTTCCTGGGGTTAAACCGACGGGTTTGTCTTGGATTTCTTGACTTCTTGACACCCTAGGGTTGTGTGGGGAGGTGTTTGATGGGTTTGGTAGCTCAAACCGACTTGGAAAGGCTTGAAACCCGGTTTGACATTTTTTACCCGAGAAGGACCAAATCTGTCCAGATTTTGTTCAAGGCTGGTTCTATGGCTTAGAGGCTTCAAACTTAAAATCTAAGTTCAGAAATGGATAGAGGGGCTCGAAAACATGTGGGATATGAAGTTTGGTAAAGTTTGGATTCAAGCCGGGATGGATTCCGACTTAAGACTTTGCCCGGTTTTGCTTGGTTTTGCTTGCTGGAAATGGCTGAAGCTTGCTGCGGTTTGCTATGGAGTTTGAGAGCTTTTGAAGAGTGAGAAATGCTAGAGAGAGAGTGTTTTTAAGGTGTCTCCTTAAGTTAATGACATTTGGACAATATATAGAAAAGCTTAAATGCAAGATTAGTGAAGAAAAGTGCAATTAGGGCCATGGATTAGTGGAATCCGAATTTCTTAAGGAAATATCAAGCTCAATCCTCATCCATTGCATTAATGGAGAAGAGATAAGAGCATTGATGGCTTGGATGGGAAGTTGGAGTGTTGAATTGAAACACTTAGATATTTTGCAAAAGGAAGACAAATGCAAGTTGTCTTCTTGGCTTGAAGAAGAAGATGACAAGAGACATGGAGGGCAATGGGCATGGGTGAGGCGGCAATGAGTTGGCCGTGGGTCCCACGGGTCGCGAGGTAAGTTCGGGCCAAAGTTCGGGTCTCGATTGGTCGCGCATTCGAAGTTCGTGGTTCGAATTGAACGTCGAATTGTCGATATACGCGAGAAAACGGAGTTAATGAGCCCGAGATTGACATTTTCTATGGAGAAATGTCCCGGATGTGTGTGGGGCTCGGAGCCGGTTTTGCCATTGCAAGTGACCGGGGCGAAGTTGTCCGCTTCTGACAGCATATCCCGTGTCTGCATCTCATGTTGGTCATTTTGCATAAGTTGTCAAACAACGTGAACAATCATCCCTTAAGCCGGTAATGCTAACGTGGGGCCGGAGACGTCCTAGGAGGCCGAGACTGGTTTTCTCAAGATGACTTCTGAGTTGCTTGGGCACTCCGGAGATTACTGTAATCTCTGTTTGTCAAGATTATACCTCCAAGGACTTGAAGAGTGTATCTGAGACCTCTAAAGCACTGTTTGAGAGATCTAGATGAGTTGTGTGAATTATTCCGACGACTCCACATTGAGCCTTAAGAAGGCTAGCATTGTGTAACGTAAGCATTCGGCGTCAAATTTCCCCAAAGAGGACCTCCGGATATGGATTTCCACTGAAAATGGTCATTTCCGCTCTTCGGAGGTTACTCGGGAAACCGCGAAGGGTTTTGCTGTCTGTTTTGCCCAATTGTGAATGTCTGCTAGAGTTTTCTGGGCAATGCGGTATGAACTTCGTTTGCCGTAATTCCATCAGACCCTTCTCCGGCTATGCTCTTCTGAAGAGGGGTATGCTTGTTTTGCCGTTCGGAAGTCATTTGAAGTGTCTGTGTGACTTCCAAAAGACAATCTGAAGCGTTGTTCCTACTCTGTGTGCTGATGGGGCATGGCCGCATCTGATATTTGGAATTAACTTTTCTCCAGGAAACCGGCATTTTTGGACTTCCACTGAAAAGTTGTATGTATACAGAAAGTTGTTCTGTATAGAACAGATGATTTGCAAAATGCCTTTGGGGACACTTTTCATCTATTTGGCACTGGTGTGGATTTTTGGAGTCCAATATTCACTATCTTCCGATGACCGAGAGAACTATCGGAAAATAGTGCCGTCCGTGTAATACACTGAAAACGCCGGTTTTGGACATTGTTCAGTTCTTTGGTCGCTCTGTTCCCCTTTGGTGACCCCTAGAGTCCTTCTGTCATGTCCATGGGCCATTTGCTCAATTTTGCTAACTTGAGGATGAATAGTGATTTCTTGCTCTGCCGAGCCATTTTCTGTATTCTGCTCAAGTCGTGGCTTGGGTCATTGCTAATATCATTGTTTGGAATGGTGAGCCAAAATGGGGTGCTGACAGCTTGCCCCTCTTTGACTACTTGCTCGAGTAGAGGATGCAATCAAAGATTTCAAAAGCACCCCAGTTTGATAGCAATGATCAAAATGGAATTTCCTATATGGCCCTCTCCTTTTTGTTTTGGATATGTAGGATGTTGTACCTAATAAGAGGGAATATGGTGAGATGTGCACAATAACATGTAGAGTTCGGAACAAAGCTGAAACGGGCAATTAAAGTCGGGACTGACCCGACGGGGACTGACCCCAATGCAAGAAAAGTAATCGGGACTGACCCGAAGGGGACTGACCCCAATGCAGGAAAAGTAATCGGGACTGACCCGAAGGGGACTGACCCCAATGCAGGAAAAGTAATCGGGACTGACCCGAAGGGGACTGACCCCAATGCAGGAAAAGTAATCGGGATTAACCTGAAGGGGACTGACCCCAATGCGAGAAAAGTAATCGGGACTGACCCGAATGCAGGAAAAGTAATCGGGACTGACCCGAAGGGGACTGACCCCAATGCAGGAAAAGTAATCGGGACTGACCCGAAGGGGACTGACCCCAATGCAGGAAAAGTAATCGGGACTGACCCGAAGGGGACTGACCCCAATGCAGGAAAAGTAATCGGGATTGACCCGAAGGGGACTGACCCCAATGCGAGAAAAGTAATCGGGACTGACCCGAATGCAAGAAAAGTAATCGGGACTGACCCGAAGGGGACTGACCCCAATGCAGGAAAAGTAATCGGGATTGACCCGAAGGGGACTGGCCCCAATGCATGGAAAGTAATCGGGACTGACCCGAAGGGGACTGACCCCAATGCAAGAAAGGTAGTCGGGACTGACCCGAAGGGGTTTGCAATATGCACGGGGCGCATACCGAATGAACTGCATGGTTCAAAGGCGCCTACCCGGTGGACTTGCGATGTGCACGAGCGCTTGCTCGGCTGGTTTGCAATATGCACGGGGCGCATACCGAATGAACTGCATAGTTCAAAGGCGCCTACCCGGTGGACTTGCGATGTGCACTGCAATCCTGAGAGGGTGCACGCTAATGAAAGTGCATTGCAGAAATAAATGTGCACTGCGGTCCTGAGAGGGTGCACGCTAATGAAAATGCATTGCGGAAATAAATGTGCACTGCGGTCCTGAGAGGGTGCACGCTAATGAAAGTGCATTGCGGAAATAAATGTGCACTGCGGTCCTGAGAGGGTGCACGCTAATGAAAGTGCATTGCGGAAATAAATGTGCACTGCGGTCCTGAGAGGGTGCACGCTAATGAAAGTGCATTGCGGAAATAAATGTGTGAGAAGTAAATGCAAACACTGGGGAGTGGTGTGAGGTGTGGAAGGAATCATTGTGTTCCTTCCCTCGTTGATTTCGTCCATGTTGCAATCGATGTGGTGGCAAAATGCTTCGTTATTTGCCAACTGATTGCGATGCAACTGAGTGCCTGGAGTGCTGCTCTGAAGATTCTCCTCTTGGGTTGAGATTGTCATCCGTCACATGAAGTAGAGATGAATCGATCTTGGGGAGATATCTTCCAAGGAGCGTTGATTTGTCGGAGGCAAGCGTTGATGCTGGGACGAAGTCATTTCACTGAAGCCTTACCTCTGTGGCAGTGATGTGTTTGATCTGCCGAAAGCCGGGCTCGCCGCTAGGCGGTTACCTATTGGGCTGCCGGAAACCGACTTTGCTGCTGAGGAATGATTGTGCTTTGTCGGAGGCCAGCTCTGCTGCTTGGGCGGTCATGCTTTGACCTGCAAGAAGTTCGCCAAAAGTCGGCGTCTTGTATTGCGAGACTCGAGCTCTAAGACAGAGCGCCTACGTATCCCGTGGAACTAGGAATCAGAGTCTGTCGTAGTTCATGCTGTTTGCAGTACCTGTGATCCTGACATTACTAGTAAATCATGTTAGAAATACTAACAAGTAATGGACACAGGTAAGCATGAAAATGTTGTTGCGACACGCAGATCTTCAGTTTTGGGTCACCTAAACAACCCATGAAGATTTTTGCTTTGACAGTATAAGTAGGTCCCGTTCTCGGAGGCCTAGATGCGAGGCCTCCAGGGGCTCCCGTTAGCTATGTATTGGGCATATCGAGACTTCCCCGACGATGCCCTAGCAATTCTATCGTTTGTTCGACGCGCCCGTCGGCTTTGAACCCTTCTCAATAGGGTACAGTAGGGCGCTGCATTTGCAACCCGCTTGGGGATTTCTATTCAGATTTGGTCAGACTCGGTCTGACCATTTCCAAAGCGTTGTGACTAGACTCTTGGAGAGGAATGTCAGGGATTTTGGCTCTATGATAGCCTGTTGAAGGGTGGCTGTGACCCATTCGGAGTTATGCAAAGACAAAGTGAAAAGAGAAAGCTTGGGAAGCATGTTGCCCGCAGGCTAAAAGGATACACGGGTTCACGCCTGCAATGAGATGTACCCCCATTTTTCTTCGTCCTTTGTTGTGTAGGTTGTACTGAACTGCTTGGACGGCATATTCAGTTACCCACTGTGCTTGAGGAAGGTTCCCTCTTGGACGGTTGAGTGGTATTGGAGAGCCGATCGGGGATCGTGTTGGAATAGATAAACTGGCCACTTCCCTTGGGGATCTCTTGTCCACACGATGTGTGAGAGACTAGGGGCAATTTTATTTATCTCTCGTTTTGCTCTCCTTTTGCTACGATCACCCACCTCGGGGCCGCACCTCTCAACCTAAAGGGGAAGAGCTCTCCTTTTGCCACGACCGCCCCAAAGGGTTTTCGGTCGTGCCTCTCTTTTACCCTAGCTTTTGCCTAGGTCGCCCCAAAAAGGGGTTTTCGACCTAGCGGGCTCGATTCTTTTATCTCTCGAGTTTGCAAGGGCGAAGGGTTCGAAGGATTCAACCTCCAAATGCATTGTTTTCTGTCTCCGTCGAGGAGTTGTGTCTGCTGCTCCCCTTTTGTCGGGGTTTGTTGATTTCTCAGAATTGGCGGCGTCGGAGTTTTAAATCTCGGCGGTGCCTTGTTTTGTTCATTGGCAGGTTTTTCCTGCATCTTTTCTCTCTCTCTTCATTGGCGGGTTTTTCCCGCTTCTTTTCGCTCTGTTTTTTTTTCTTGCAGCTGGGGTTTGTTTTGTGCCCCGTGTCTTTGTTTGAAACTCCTCGACTTTGTATCGCCGAGGCCACTTTGGTGTGCTTCGCCTCGTGGAGACTTGTTGTGTGTTGCTAGCCCTATTTTGTGAGGACCGGCTTTCTTGGAAGTTTGACTCCCGTGCACTCGAAAGTTGAACTTCGTGTCATTTTCCCTTGCAATCTCTTCAGGTGAATTCCCCTATTGTCTAGAAGGAAAATACAAATTTGCCCTAGGGAACCAGTGGTCGGAGTTGTCTTGATGCTTGTTGCGGAGGAGGCCTGGACTTAACGCAAATGACCAGGAGCGTTCCAACGTCACTTGCTGGAGTGACCCACGATGGCGACCTCGGGGCGACTTCAACTAGGGAGGCCCAGTGTACGTCGCTTGCCGAGGTTGTGTTGGCGCGAACTTCAACCGGGGATGCCCCAGTGTACGTCGCTTGGAAAAGTTGTGCTAGTGCGAACTTCAACCGGGGATGCCCCAGTGTACGTCGCTTGGAAATGCTTTTCGTGGGTGGATGATGTCCGAGGTGGTCTCGGTGCAAGCGTTGAACGCGAATGCTCCGGTCTTTTGTCATCGATGTGACTCGTGGTGGGCGGTTTCTGCAACTGTCGCCCCTGGCCGTCTCATGTCGTCAATGTCAACTGAAATCGTTGCGTTGATGGCATAAGGCTCGCTCAGTTGTTTTTGTCTTTAGCTTTGTAGGGGGTATCTCCGTGCCGAGCCCCTTCCCTGTCAAAGTATAAGGGAGAAGGCTCGAGAGGAGTTCTCAGAAAGGCGTGAGCCTGTGCATCATTCTTCGCCTGTGACCGACGTGTCCCTGTAAAAGATGACAAAGAAGATAGTGTGTTAGGCGATTGTGCGGTGGAGTATGCGGTAAGAAATATGGGGTGGACCCATGGGAAAATCCCTTTTGTCTCGCACACGACCCATGGGGTGTCGCGTGTGGATGACATTTGTTTCCGGGAATGTAGTCATCACCACTCTGGAGTGGTTAGACCATGACTGAAGTCACATAAGCATGTTTTCCCTAATTGCGAGTAGGCATGCGCAGCCGTCCTAGGGAAGGCTCGAGAAGCCGAGTCCCACGAGGACAGGTGAGTCGAACAGGTCCAACAGAACTGATAGGGCGTCTTCGAGACTGTCCTAATGCTCCATTGAAGGATTTGTTCATGTCGGGAGCCCATTTGTGGGAATGCATTTGAATGAAAGCAACAGAGAGTTTAAAGAAAACTGCACGTGTTGCCCCAGTGTTTTGTCGGTGATCACAACGGAGGTGGATGAGATCCATTCTTTGATCGGAGGCATGACCGTGCTGGTCTGCGATGGAGAGTTGGGTCATGCTCTGTTTGTGGAGCTGTCACTTTCTGTTTTTGTAGTGGAAAGATTAGACTTGCTCCTTGAAGTATCGCTTGGATGAATTTGTATCCAAGTCGATTTTGGATTTCAGATGAGCCTGAAAGCAGTAAATGCGAGGCGTCAAAACCTGAAAGCAGTAAATGCGGGGCCGAAGCGCAAAAGCAGTAAATGCTGGGCCGAGGCCCGAAAGCAGTAAATGCAGAACTGGGGTTCGATGCAGTAAATGCATGCTCGATAGGAAAATGCAAGAGATGTAAGAGCAAAGGTCAATGCTGAGGAATAGCGCAAGGCGCTGCAATGCAGTGACGCTAATTTGCTTGCGGTATTGCTCTATGGAGCAGGGATGGGGACTTAGTGTTGAAATCCCAAGGAGCTGGATGGATGGGAGACGTTTGTTGTCTCAATTGTGGTCGCTTAGTATTCAGGCGGTCTTCTTGTTGAGAATTTCCTGCAATGGGAAAAGAAAACAATGAAGGAGCATGAACCGTTCAGCATTTCAATGCAAGAGTGTAGGGAAGCGAACTGGCCTGGTAGGTCTCGTGCAAGCACATCGAGAGACATGCATTGATACGTTGAGCAGGCATGTATGAGTTGGTGTGAACATGCTTGGACATGTGTGAGGCGCGCTCGATCGCTGGTAGATGCGCTGGGTCACGCGGAGGGACGTGCGTCCGATCACGCAGTGACACTCTCTGTTAGGAAGAAGTTAGTGTTGGTTAACTTCGCCTGGGAAGGTTGATCGGCCCTCGGGCCACAGTTCGTCTTGCTGTGGAGGAAGGGTGAAGGCCGCGAGTGGCCTGCCCGCGAAAGTGGGCACGACTCGCCTATCGTGCGGGGTGGGTGGCCGGGTTGGACGGCCTCTGGTCATAGCACGTCTCGCCATGGAGAGGTGAAGACCGCAAGTGGTCTACCCGCGAAGGTCGGCACAACTTGTCTATCGTGCGGAAATGCGTTGTAGCCGCAAGAGAATAAATATATCAAATGTATGCAATGCGTGGGTTTTGAAAGCTAATGTTGTCGTTCGCATTGATTCAAAGAGTTTAAAATACAATGCAGTTTGGAAAATAAATCCTTAAGTCGATCTTCCATCTCGCTCGGGGCACAAGTGAACATTGCCACGGAAAACACCAATTCCAGGCGAAAGCTTAGTGGAGATATCTATCCTAAGATGGGTGGGGACCTCCATGGGTCCTCTTCTTGGACCTCTCCAAGGTAGCGTTCGCACGTGCCAACTCCTGATCACGTCTCTGTAACTCGGCGCGTGCTTGGGCGAGCTCCATTTGAAGCTGGCGCTGATCGATGAGTTGCTCATCTTTCTCAGCGACCTCCCAACGAAGGCGGTCCCTCTCAGACCTGAGGCTAGTGAGTTCCGCTTGGACGGCGATACTCGAAGTTGAGGGTGCCCCATATGGTGTGCTATCCTCAAGTTGTGGAGAGTCGGTGGAATCTTTGTGTACTAACGAACTCCGTCGGTAGAAACGGAGGATGTACTCTTCCATAGCTCGAAAATCCCGTTCATCCTGAGTAGGGTGTTCGGGAAAGTAAGGTAGCTCTGTGACCGCAGTGCGCCATGCGGATAGGACCTGTTGGATATCACTTTGGCAATCTACGGACGTCTGATCCTCCCGCCAAGTGTGTTCGAACCTAGTCCGTGCCATGTCCTCGGGGACTGTCTGTAGGCTACCAAACTGCCTCATTACTCGCAACGGGAAGTAAGTGGTGGACCCCGCATGGCTCAAAAGTGGGATTCCGTTAAAATCATGGCATCTAAGGGCCATGGGTCCGGGTGGCATCCACGCGGCACGCCACTTAAAGCCCTTGGGTGATATTTCACGAAAAATTTTGATCCACTCGGAAACCTTGCGTTCTTCCACGTGCACTAAAGGTAGTAACCGGAAAATGATCGACTCCGAGTGGTTGAAAAACAGAACTGGGGGCACGAGGCCAAAGGGGCTTGCGTGGCTCTGTAGCCAAATTTGCAAAAGGATTGGGGACCCCCTCAACCTTCGATCAGCTGTTCGCGTAACGCGGTCGAGCGACCGAATGGTCTCAGCCACTAGGGCTACCTCATACCCGCGACCTCCGACCACTTGGAGGATGACGCTAGCCAAAGCTGCGTTGATGCGATCGACTGCGCTAGGGAATAAAAGGGTTCCAAAAATAAGGAGCAAAACTGCATGACATAAGTTTGCTTGAAAAATGTCCCCTTGAACCTCGCGTGCTTGTGATTTGATAAAGCAGAGAAGTTTCGTGGTTACTATCTCAGTGCCTCCGAAGTATGCAAGTTCGGCATGCAGTTGAGATCTGTGTACCCTGAGTAGGCGCGAGACTAAGACCAATCGAGTAGTACGGAGGTTAGGCTCCACAATGTCGTGGGAAATAGCAGTCCTACCAATGAGGGTCCGATACTCCTCAATGATAGGCGTAAGCTCTGTACCCTGAATGTTGAAGACCGCATGGGTTGGATCCCAGAACGTCACAGCTGCTCCTAGGAAATTCCAATCTACTCGGCGTGTGGAGAGCATGGGCACATCTCCGACGAAGGAAGTGATATAGTTTCGGTCAATTTGACGCAGGCTGGTCCATATGTGACTGATCTGCTCAAGCGGTGGCGTGATTCTGTCGAGGCGTAGAAAGGAAGCCGAATGCGACATCCCTTACCAAGATGTAAAGAAGATCAGCTTAGGACTCATCAATGCGAATGACACCCTAATTTTGAAAACTGTATGATGCGTGAGTGCGAAAAATAAATGCCCACGGCTTAATAAAATTACAAGGTACATGTACACCGCTCTTGAAATGGAAAAGACTCAAGTGGCTCACAGGCCGACTCGATAGACTGTTGCCGGAGTCGGGTAGAAGGCTTGCATGGAAGCATAGCACGATGCATGGTTCAGTGCTACAGGGACCGTGCTACCTAGGGATGGGGGCCCCCGACTCAAGGGTGTCAATTCCTTGAAATCGGGCGGGATTCTTTTCAAGGCCTAAGCGACAGTCGAACCGCGCGCCGTACCCCTACTTCGAACCCCTATCTAACCTAGCTTCCTAGATTGCCGCTCGTGGGATTTCAAGCGTGGTACCTAAATCCACTAGAATGATGCAATGCAAGTGCAGAAAAGTAAATATGCGTAAAATAGATAAGCGAGAAAGTTGCAGAAAGCGGTAAATGAACATGCAAGCAAGCAAACGGGATCGAGCCTAAACCCACTAAGTATGTCCCCAGTGGAGTCGCCAAGCTGTACGGACCCGAATGTGGACTCTCGTCGGGGCCCGCATCGCGCGCTTTTGGATCGCGCGGCTTGGTCGGAACGTCCACCTTCCCGGGGGGGCGCGCGTCGGACACGCGTGAGAGAAGGAGTCGCCACTTATCATTTTACGACCCGAAGGTCGAGGGCGGATAAGTTACCCTGGGTCTAGGGGTATGGAACACCTAGTTTGTTGTTAAGGCATTGATCTGTGCGGAACCGGAAAATCCGTGTTCGGGGGTTCATGTTACGTGCGGGCCTATATCCCGCACGCCCTTTCGGTACTCTGGTTTGCTAGGCTTGCATGTTTTATTATTTACCGCGTGAATTAAGCTGCACTCGGCTCGCACGTTTTGACACCGGATTTTCGATGAACCAAACGATGTCGGTTGAGAAGCCGGGAGAGAAGTAAATCTATATGTCGGGGAATTGGTTCACAATCTTGCGTTACAGTTCATCGAACCATGGAGGTTGAATCCCTGCGTGAACCAGAACCGCGATATCTTGGATTCACTTATGTCTGGGCAAGCATTAGACCGATTCGATTAATTCGACTCTCGGACCGTTCGCTCACCGACTGGAATTCTTACAGAATAAATGCACCAAATAGAATCCTTACAATGCTCTCAAAAACAATAAATACAAATTGCAAAAGGGTCGAATTCCAGTCGTTTTTCGTTCGGTTATTATTCCACTCTAACTCACCGTGAGTTTAGGGAAAAGACCGAAGAACTGAAATTCAATGGACGCTCTCACTGAATAGGGCGTTGGACCCTGTGACTGTTGATTAGGGTGTTGGACCCTGTGCTCGATGATTAGGGCGTTGAACCCTAATATTATTCGGCCTAGGGATCAGGCTCGACCCGCATGGCAAACAGGTGCGGAAAGATAACACGCAACATGTTAATAACAGACAAAGTGTTTGTTATTGTCGTGTTTACGTGAATTAACAGATTATTAACCCAGGGGTGTTTTTGCAAGCAAATGCCATATGCTAAACAATCAAACATGTGCCAACGTTTTAGCATTCGGCTTTATTTTGAGAACTTGACAAAGAGAGTCAAATCTCAGGTGTGTGAATCGCTTTTACAGTTGTTCTGTATTGTGACACTGAATTACCACTGAATTAACCAAACTCGTGTTTTGACTCTAGATTTGGAATCTAGAATTCCTCCTAACCATTATCTAGTGTTTGGTTAGGTCGAGTGAAAGGTTAATCAGCATTTCATAGGTTTTCTCACAGGGATCAACTGTTCTAGTTACCCGAGTCTATGTTAGGATAACAGAAACTCATCAGTTAGATAAGAAAAGGCTATGCAGATGAACCTGCACCTGAACAGGTAGCCCGTTCTTATCCCGTACTGTAGTGTTTCTGTTATGCTAACCCTAAGGATGTCGCTGGATTGTGAAAAGACAATTTTGCCCTCTATTTGAAAATTGTTTTCAGAAAAGGGGAAAGATCGCAGTGCGGGCCACCTCGGCCTGTAGCCGGTGTCGACCGATTCCCTGGATCATCCAGGGTTGTGCAAGAACCCCAAAAAAGCCAAAGAACCGGTCGATCTGCCCGGAAGTGATCTAGAAAGATCTTCTGTATCTTGACCTGAGTTACCTAGAATCAGGTAAAAACTCAAGTTGAGACACAGAAGCCCTTTCCAGACGTCCATGCTACATCGGACCGCGCGTTTCGGGTTTTGAAATTGATAAGTTTAAAAAGGGCACCAACATCCTTTGACGACTCGTCGACGCGAGTTATCAGTTAATGTCCAATTCGGGTAAACTTTATCAGTATGAAGTGAGTTTAATCGTGTGAGCGTCCCGATTAACCCGTTTGTGGAATTAATGCTTAAGGATTGTGCCGAATGCATTAATTGTGAAAACGATTCGCGATTTGACGACCAAGACGATTCCATAAGGATCGAGAATAATTTGGTCCAATAACCGAAACTATCCTCATAACCAAATGGACCCGAATGAGTCATCGATACTCGAATCCATGCATGCTTTGTTTAAAAGAGTCTTTACATGATATTTTAATATGGGAATCGTAAAGACATTGAAGTAAAACTTCACATCATCCGATCAACAAATTAAACTTGAGATAAGGAATTCATTCTTGACTCAAGGAAGGCCAAGAAGCCCTCGGTTTCATCTTGTGAAGGGTGGCCGAAGGTTCTCATGGCTCTATCCGAGTCACGAACGATTTCCTAATCGTGGTTTAATTATTTCTCGCATGCTCAAACATCGACCGTGATAAATAGCACCCTTTTTTAACAAAAGCCGGCGTTATCACGATTTGTTTAGCTCATTCAAACATACAAACATCCACAAACGTGTTAATTAAGGAAAAGGATAACATAACACCGGCTTCATGCATGCAATAATGATAAACAAACTCGGAAATTAACTTGAATAGGCTAAGGAGACCAATCTTAACCCGAAAAGAGCAATTTAAATCTCAACCCTCTCCTTTAGAGAATTGGCCGAGACTTAATGTGCCATAATAGGGTCGGGATAGTCTTCTTTATGATGATCCAAGCCCCTTTCCGACATGGTAGCAAGTCCTAAGATAGTGTACGTGTATAATATAACATAAAATTGCATAAAAATTAAATCTTGTGAATGAAACATGCATGAAAACACCATAATACTCCATAGCCATGCAAAAATATAAAAAGTCCTAACTCCTCTAAGTCGAAAGTGTTTTACCTAGCCTCGGAATACGAGGAAAGAGTTGGGGAAGTGTTTGAGAGTCGGGTGACTCGGTGGAACCCTTAAAAGAGTATTCGGGTGCAAGGATGGACGTGCACGGGCACGGTCGAGCACGGTGACGGGAGCTAGTGGGCACGGACAGGCGCTGGTGGTGGGCGCGGGTGTGCGCGGTGACAGGCGCGGGCGTGCGCGGATGACAGGCACGGGCGTGCGCGGGTGACGGGCGCGGGCGTGCGCTGGTGACGGGCGCGGGCGTGCGCGGGTGACGCCTGGTGACGGATGCTGGCTGCGCTCGATGACGCCTGGCTGCGAATGCTGCTGCGCTGACGCGCTCGGTGACGGCGGCGTGCGCTGGTGACGGGCGGGCGTGCGCTGGTGACGGCGGGCGTGCGTGGGCGTGCGCTGGTGACGGCACGGGCGTGCGCTGGTGACGGGCGCTGGCGTGCGCGGTGACGGGCGCGGCGTGCGCTGGTGACGGGCGCGGGCGTGCGCGGGTGACGGGCGCGGCGTGCGCTGGTGACGGGCGCGGCGCGTGACGGGCGGGCGTTGACGGGCGCGGGTGTGCTGGTGATGGGCGCGGGTGGCGCTGGATGACGAGCACGGGCGTGCGCGGGTGACGGGCGCGGGTGTGCTGGTGATGGGCGCGGGTGGCGCTGGATGACGAGCACGGGCGTGCGCGGGTGACGGGCGCGGGTGTGCTGGTGATGGGCGCGGGTGGCGCTGGATGACGCTCGGTGACGGACGTTGGTGACGCCCGAGGGTTGCGCTCGGTGACGCTCGGTGACGGACGCTGGTGACGCTCGAGGGTTGCGCTCGGTGACGCTCGGTGACGGGCGCTGGCTACGCTCGGTGACGCTCGGTGACGGACGCTGGTCACCCGAGAGCTCCAACTAGTCCCGAGATGCGGGATGGGACCTTCAAGAGTCGGGTTGGACCGTTGATGGGTCGGTTTTGAGCTGTTTTCCGTTGAACAGACCCGAATGGCATCAAACAGACCCGGCTGAAATATTGGACAGACCCGACTGGCACAAGTCGGGTCGGACGTCGCCACGGAGGCTCCCGATGGAATTTTGAGGCAAGGTCAGTGGCTCCTGACTCCTAACTGACCCCCGGAGGTGACTGTGGTGGTCGTGTGGTCCCAGAGTTATCGGGTCGACCTATACAGCCCTGCAAAGATCACGGAAAACAGAGTACGTCTGGAAATTCGGACCCGTCTGGCACCAGTCGGGTCGGACGTCGCCACGGAGGCTCCCGATGGAAGTTTTGAGCAAGGCCAACGGCTCCCGACTGCTAACTCACCTCTGGAGGTGGCTGTGGTGGTCGTTTTCCGAAAAGAGTCTCGGATCGACCCGATCTGCAAGAAAACCGCACAAACAGTCAGAAATTTCGACCCGACTGGGCAGTCGGGCTGTTTCTTCTTCCTGGGGTTACACCGACGGGTTTTTCTTGGATTTCTTGACTTCTTGACACCCTAGGGTTGTGTGGGGAGGTGTTTGATGGGTTTGGTAGCTCAAACCGACTTGGAAAGGCTTGAAACCCGGTTTGACATTTTTTACCCGAGAAGGACCAAATCTGTCCAGATTTTGTTCAAGGCTGGTTCTATGGCTTAGAGGCTTCAAACTTAAAATCTAAGTTCAGAAATGGATAGAGGGGCTCGAAAACATGTGGGATATGAAGTTTGGTAAAGTTTGGATTCAAGCCGGGATGGATTCCGACTTAAGACTTTGCCCGGTTTTGCTTGGTTTTGCTTGCTGGAAATGGCTAAAGCTTGCTGCGGTTTGCTATGGAGTTTGAGAGCTTTTGAAGAGTGAGAAATGCTAGAGAGAGAGTGTTTTTAAGGTGTCTCCTTAAGTTAATGACATTTGGACAATATATAGAAAAGCTTAAATGCAAGATTAGTGAAGAAAAGTGCAATTAGGGCCATGGATTAGTGGAATCCGAATTTCTTAAGGAAATATCAAGCTCAATCCTCATCCATTGCATTAATGGAGAAGAGATAAGAGCATTGATGGCTTGGATGGGAAGTTGGAGTGTTGAATTGAAACACTTAGATATTTTGCAAAAGGAAGACAAATGCAAGTTGTCTTCTTGGCTTGAAGAAGAAGATGACAAGAGACATGGAGGGCAATGGGCATGGGTGAGGCGGCAATGAGTTGGCCGTGGGTCCCACGGGTCGCGAGGTAAGTTCGGGCCAAAGTTCGGGTCTCGATTGGTCGCGCATTCGAAGTTCGTGGTTCGAATTGAACGTCGAATTGTCGATATACGCGAGAAAACGGAGTTAATGAGCCCGAGATTGACATTTTCTATTGAGAAATGTCCCGGATGTGTGTGGGGCTCGGGAGCCGATTTTGCCCATTGCAAGTGATCGGGGCGAAGTTGTCCGCTTCTGACAGCATATCCCGTGTCTGCATCTCATGTTGGTCATTTTGGCATAAGTTGTCAAACCACGTGAACAATCATCCCTTAAGCCGGTAATGCTAACGTGGGGCCGGAGACGTCCTAGGAGGCCGAGACTGGTTTTCTCAAGATGACTTCTGAGTTGCTTGGGCACTCCGGAGATTACTGTAATCTCTGTTTGTCAAGATTATACCTCCAAGGACTTGAAGAGTGTATCTGAGACCTCTAAAGCACTGTTTGAGAGATCTAGATGAGTTGTGTGAATTATTCCGACGACTCCACATTGAGCCTTAAGAAGGCTAGCATTGTGTAACGTAAGCATTCGGCGTCAAATTTCCCCAAAGAGGACCTCCGGATATGGATTTCCACTGAAAATGGTCATTTCCGCTCTTCGGAGGTTACTCGGGAAACCGCGAAGGGTTTTGCTGTCTGTTTTGCCCAATTGTGAATGTCTGCTAGAGTTTTCTGGGCAATGCTGTATGAACTTCGTTTGCCGTAATTCCATCAGACCCTTCTCCGGCTATGCTCTTCTGAAGAGGAGTATGCTTGTTTTGCCGTTCGGAAGTCATTTGAAGTGTCTGTGTGACTTCCAAAAGACAATCTGAAGCGTTGTTCCTACTCTGTGTGCTGATGGGGCATGGCCGCGTCTGATATTTGGAATTAACTTTTCTCCAGGAAACCGGCATTTTTGGACTTCCACTGAAAAGTTGTATGTATACAGAAAGTTGTTCTGTATAGAACAGATGATTTGCAAAATGCCTTTGGGGACACTTTTCATCTATTTGGCACTGGTGTGGATTTTTGGAGTCCAATATTCACTATCTTCCGATGACCGAGCGAACTATCAGAAAATAGTGCCGTCCGTGTAATACACTGAAAACGCCGGTTTTGGACATTGTTGAGTTCTTTGGTCGCTCTGTTCCCCTTTGGTGACCCCTAGAGTCCTTCTGTCATGTCCATGGGCCATTTGCTCAATTTTGCCAACTTGAGGATGAATAGTGATTTCTTGCTCTGCCGAGCCGTTTTCTGTATTCTGCTCAAGTCGTGGCTTGGGTCATTGCTAATATCATTGTTTGGAATGGTGAGCCAAAATGGGGTGCTGACAACTCTCATGCTACCCAAGTTCGCCGAGCCTGCTCGCTCGTGCTTCTTGCAACCTCGCCGAATTTGCTCGCCCATGCGAGTTTACTTTCATTTTTCTCAACTTCCCGGAGCCGGCTCGTTCTTGCTTTTTGCAACCTCACACGGACAGCTCAACCGAGCGAATTTACTTTCATGCTTCCTAAGTTCGCCGAGCCTGCTCGCTCGTGCTTCTTGCAACCTTGCTGGGTCTGCTCATCCGTACTAGTTTACTTGTGTTTCTTGTAACCTTGCCGAGTCTGCTCACCCATAAGAGTTTACTTTCATGCTCTGCAAGTTCTCCGAGCCTGCCCGATCGTGCCTCTTGCAACCTTGCCAGGTCTGCTCACCCTTGCGAGTTTATTTTCATGCATCCCAAGTTCGATGAGCGTGCTATCTCGTGCTTCTGCCAACCTTGCCAAGTCTGCTCACTCGTGCGAGTTTATTTTCATACTTCCCAAGTTCGCCGTGCCTGCTCGCTCGTGCTTCTTGCAAACTCGCCGGGTCAACTCACCTGTGCGAGTTTACTTTCATGCTTCTCAAGTTCGCGGAGCTTGCTCGCTCCTACTTCTTGCAACATCGCCGGGTGTGCTAACTCGTCGAGCTTGCTCGCTCGTGCTTTTTGCAACCTTGCCGGTTCTGCTAAGCCGTGCGAGTTTACCTTCATATTTCGAAAGTTCGCCGAGCCTGCTCGCTCGTGCTTCTTGCAACCTTGCCGGGTCTGCTCACCCGTGCGAGTTTAGTTGTGCTTCGTTCAACCTTGCCGGGTCTCCTCACTCGTGCGAGTTTACTTTGTTGCTTCGTAAGTTGGTCGAGCCTGCTAGCTTATGCTTCTTGCAACCATGCCGGATCTGTTCAGACGTGCGAGTTTACTTTCATAATTTGCAAGCTCGCCGAGCCTGGTCGCTCGTGCTTCTTGCAACCTCGCCCGGTCTACT
This sequence comes from Punica granatum, assembly GCF_007655135.1. Taxonomy (NCBI): domain Eukaryota; kingdom Viridiplantae; phylum Streptophyta; class Magnoliopsida; order Myrtales; family Lythraceae; genus Punica; species Punica granatum. Next base: position 24,174,918 of record NC_045130.1, on the reverse strand, counting down.
CCCTGTGCTAGTTTACTTTCAGGCTGCGCAAATTTGCCGAGCTTGCTCGCTCGTGCTTCTTGCAATCTTGCCAGTTCTGCTCAGCCGTGCGAATTTCCTTTCAAACTTCGAAAGTTCTTCGAGCTTGCTCGCTCGTGCTTCTTGCAACCTTGCCGTGTCTGCTCACCCGTGCGAGTTTAGTTGTGCTTCTTCCAACCTTGCCGGGTCTGCTCATTCGTGAGAGTTTACTTTGTTGCGTCGTAAGTTCGTCGAGCCTGCTAGCTTGTGCTTCTTGCAACCATGCCGGATCTGTTTAGACGTGCGAGTTTACTTTCATGCTTTGCAAGATCGCCAAGCCTTGTCGATCGTGCTTCTTGCAACCTCGCCCGGTCTGCTCACCCATGCGAGTTTACTTTCATACTTCGCAATGCTGAGCATGCTCGCTCGTGCTTCTTGCAACCTTGCAGGGTCTGCTCAGCCATGCGAGTTTACTTTCATACTTCGCAATGCCGAGCCTGCTCGCTCGTGCTTCTTGCAACCTGGCCGGGTCTACTGACCCGTGCGAGTTTAGTTGTGGTTCTTCCAACCTTGCCGGGTCTGCTCACTCGTGAAAGTTTATTTTCATGCTTCTCAAGTTCGTCGAGCCTGCTCGCTTGTGCGTCTTGCAAATTCGCCGGGTCAGCTCACCCGTGCGAGTTTACTTTCATGCTTCCCAAGTTCGCGGAGCTTGCTCGCTCCTGCTTCTTGCAACCTCGCCGGGTGTGCTCACCCGTGCGAGTTTACTTTCAGGCTTCGCAAATTCGCCGAGCTTGCTCGCTCGTGCTTCTTGCAATCCTGCCGGTTCTGCTTAGCCGTGCGAATTTACTTTCATACTTCGAAAGTTCTTCGAGCCCGCTCGATCGTGCTTCTTGCAACCTTGCCGTGTCTGCTCACCAGTGCGAGTTTAGTTGTGCTTCTTCCAGCCTTGCCGGGTCTGCTCACTCGTGCGAGTTTACTTTGTTGCTTCGTAAGTTCGTCGAGCCTGCTCGTTTGTGCTTCTTGCAACCATGCCGGATCTGTTCAGACGTGCGAGTTTACTTTCATGCTTTGCAAGATCGCCAAGCCTGGTCGCTCGTGCCTCTTGCAACCTCGCCCGGTCTGCTCACCCATGCGAGTTTGCTTTCATTCTTCCCATTTTCCTCGAGCCTGCTCGTTCGTGCTTCTTGCAACCTCGCACGGACTGCTTGACCGTGCGAATATACTTTCATGCTTCCCAAGTTCACCGAGCCTGCTCGCTCCTACTTCTTGCAACCACGTCGGGTTTGCTCAGTCGTGAGATTACACTTTTAGGCTTCGCAAGTTCGCCGAGCTTGCTCGCTCGTGCATCTTGCAACCTTGCCGGTTCTCCACAGCCGTGCGAGTTTATTTTCATGTTTCGCAAGTTCACCGAGTTTGCTAGCTCATGCTTCTTGCAAACTTGCGGAGCTGCTCACCCGTGCGAGTTTACTTTGATGCTTCGCAAGTTCGCCGATGCTTCTCGCTGGTGCTTCTTGGAACCTTGCCGGGTCTGCTCACCCGTGCGAGTTTACTATCATGCTTCGCAAGTTCGCCGAGCCTTCTCGCTCATGCTTCTTGCAACCTTGCCGGGTCTGCTCACCTGTCCGAGTTTATTTTCATTCTTCCCAAGTTCGCCGAGGCTGCTCGCTCGTGCTTCTTTCAACCTCGCCAGGACTGTTCAACCGTGCGAAGTTACACTCATGCTTCCCAAGTTCATCGAGCCTGCTCGCTCGTTCTTTTTGCAACCTCGCCGAATCTGCTCACCCATGTGAGTTTACTTTCCTTTTCTCAACTTCCCGGAACCTGCTCGTTCTTGCTTCTTGCAACCTCGCACGGACTGCTCAACCGTGCGAATTTATTTTCATGCTTCCTAAGTTCGCCGAGCCTGCTCGCTCGTGCATCTTGCAACCTTGCCGGGCTCGCTTACCCATACGAGTTTACTTGTGTTTCTTGTAACCTTGCCGAGTCTGCTCACCCGTAAGAGTTTACTTTCATGCTCCGCAAGTTATTCGAGCCTGCTCGATCGTGCCTCTTGCAACCTTGCGAGGTCTGCTCACCCTTGCGAGTTTATTTTCATGCTTCCCATGTTCAATGAGCGTGCTATCTCGTGCTTCTGCCGACCTTGCCAAGTCTGCTTACTCGTGCGAGTTTATTTTCATGCTTCTCAAGTTCGCCGAGCCTGCTCGCTCGTGCTTCTTGTAAACTCGCCGGGTCAGCTCACCCGTGCGAGTTTACTTTCATGCTTCCCAAGTTCGCGGAGCTTGCTCGCTCCTGCTTCTTGCAACCTCGCCGGGTGTGCTCACCCGTGCGAGTTTACTTTCAGGCTTTGCAAGTTCGCCGAGCTTGCTAGCTCGTGCTTCTTGCAATCCTGCCGGTTCTGATCAGCCGTGCGAATTTACTTTCATACATCGAAAGTTCTTCGAGTCTGCTCGCTCGTGCTTCTTGCAACCTCGCCGTGTCTGCTCAACCGTGCGAGTTTAGTTGTGCTTTTTCCAACCTTGCTGGGTCTGCTCACTCGTGCGAGTTTACTTTGTTGCTTCGTAAGTTCGTCGAGCCTGCTCGCTTGTGCTTCTTGCAACCATGCCGGATCTGTTCAGACGTGCGAGTTTACTTTCATGCTTTGCAAGATCGCCAAGCCTAGTCGCTCGTGCTTCTTGCAACCTCGCCCGGTCTGCTCACCCATGCGAGTTTGCTTTCATTCTTCCCAATTTCCCCGAGCCTGCTCGTTCGTGCTTCTTGCAACCTCGCACGGACTGCTCCACCGTTCGAATTTACTTTGATGTTTGCCAAGTTCGCCGAGCCTGCTCGCTCCTGCTTCTTGCAACCACGTCGGGTTTGCTGACCCGTGAGAGTATACTTTCAGGCTTCGCAAGTTCGCCGAGCTTGCTCGCTCGTGCTTCTTGCAACCTTGCCGGTTCTGCTCAGCCGTGCGAGTTTATTTTCATGTTTCGCAAGTTTGCGGAGTTTGCTAGCTCATGCTTCTTGCAAACTTGCGGGGCTGCTCACCCGTGCGAGTTTACTTTGATGCTTTGCAAGTTCGCCGATGCTTCTCGCTGGTGCTTCATGGAACCTTGCCGGGTCCGCTCTCCCGTGCGAGTATACTATCATGCTTCGTAAGTTTGCCGAGCCTTCTCGCTCATGATTCTTGCAACATTCCCGAGTTTGCTCACCTGTCCGAGTTTATTTTCATTCTTCCCAAGTTCGCCGAGCCTGCTTGCTCGTGCTTCTTTCAACCTCGCCCGGACTGTTCAACCGTGCGAATTTACTCTCATGCATCCCAAGTTCATTGAGACTGCTCGCTCGTTCCTTTTGCAACCTCGCCGAATCTGCTCACCCATGCGAGTTTACTTTGATTTTTCTGAACTTCCCGGAGCCTGCTCGTTCTTGCTTCTTGCAACCTCGCACGGACTGCTCAACCGTGCGAATTTACTTTCATGCTTCCTAAGGTCGCCGAGCCTGCTCGCTCGTGCTTCTTGCAACCTTGCCGGGTCTGCTCACCTATACGAGTTTACTTGTGTTTCTTGTAACCTTGCCGAGTCTGCTCACCCGTAAGAGTTTACTTTCATGCTCCGCAAGTTCTCCGAGCCTGCTCGATCGTGCCTCTTGCAACCTTGCCAGGTCTGCTCACCCTTGCGAGTTTATTTTCATGCTTCCCAAGTTCAATGAGCGTGCTATCTCGTGCTTCTGCCGACCTTGGCAGGTCTGCTCACTCGTGCGAGTTTATTTTCATGCTTCTCAAGTTCGCCGATCCTGCTCGCTCGTGCTTCTTGCAAACTCGCCGGGTCAGCTCTCCCGTGCGAGTTTACTTTCATGCTTCCCAAGTTCGCGGAGCTTGCTCGCTCCTGCTTCTTGCATCCTCGCAGAGTGTGCTCACCCGTGCGAGTTTACTTTCAGGCTTCGCAAGTTCGCCGAGCTTGCTCGCTCGGGCTTCTTGCAATCCTGCTGGTTCTGCTCAGCCGTGCGAATTTACTTTCATACTTCGAAAGTTCTTCGAGCCTGCTCGCTCGTGCTTCTTGCAACCTTGCCGTGTCTGCTCACCCGTGCGAGTTTAGTCGTGTTTCTTCCAACCTTGCCGGGTCTGCTCACTCGTGCGAGTTTACTTTGTTGCTTCGTAAGTTCGTCGAGCCTGCTCTCATGTGCTTCTTGCAACCATGCCGGATCTGTTCAGACGTGCGAATTTACTTTCATGCTTTGCAAGATCGCCAAGCCTGGTCGCTCGTGCTTCTTGCAACCTCGCCCGATCTGTTCACCCATGCGAGTTTGCTATCATTCTTCCCAACTTCCCCGTTCCTGCTCGTTCGTGCATCTTGCAACCTCGCACGGACTGCTCAACCGTTCGAATTTACTTTCATGCTTCCCAAGTTCGCCGAGCCTGCTCGCTCCCGCTTCTTGCAACCACGTCGGGTTTGCTGAACCGTGAGAGTATACTTTCAGGCTTCGAAAGTTCGCCGAGCTTGCTCGCTCGTGCTTCTTGCAACCTGGCCGGTTCTGCTCAGCCGTGCGAGTTTATTTTCATGTTTCGCAAGTTCGCCGAGTTTGCTAGCTCATGCTTCTTGCAAACTTGCGGGGCTGCTCACCCGTGCGAGTTTACTTTGATGCTTCGCAAGTTCGCCGATGCTTCTCGCTGGTGCTTCTTGGAACCTTGCCGGGTCTGCTCACCCGTGCGAGTTTACTATCATGCTTCGCAAGTTCGCCGAGCCTTCTCGCTCATGCTTCTTGCAACCTTGCCGGGTCTGCTCACCCATGCGAGTTTACTTTGATTTTTCTCAACTTCCCGGAGCCTGCTCATTCTTGCTTCTTGCAACCTCGCACGGACTGCTCAACCGTGCGAATTTACTTTCATGCTTCCTAAGTTCGCCGAGCCTGCTCGCTCGTGCTTCTTGCAACCTTGCCGGGTCTGCTCACCCATACGAGTTTACTTGTGTTTATTGTAACCTTGCCGAGTCTACTCACCCGTAAGAGTTTACTTTCATGCTCTGCAAGTTCTCTGAGCCTGCTCGATCGTGTCTCTTGCAACCTTGCCACGTCTGCTCACCCTTGCGAGTTTATTTTCATGCTTCCCAAGTTCAACGAGGGTGCTATCTCGTGCTTCTGCCGACCTTGCCAAGTCTGCTCACTCGTGCGAGTTTATTTTCATGCTTCTCAAGTTCGCTGAGCCTACTCGCTCGTGCTTCTTGCAAACTCGCCGGGTCAGCTCACCCGTGCGAGTTTACTTTCATGCTTCCCAAGTTCGCAGAGCTTGCTCGCTCCTGCTTCTTGCAACCTCGCCGGGTGTGCTCACCCGTGCGAGTTTACTTTCAGACTTCGCAAATTCGCCGAGCTTGCTCGCTCGTGCTTTTTGCAATCCTGCCGGTTCTGCTTAGCCGTGCGAATTTACTTTCATACTTCGAAAGTTCTTCGAGCCCGCTCGCTCGTGCTTCTTGCATCCTTGTCGTGTCTTCTCACCAGTGCGAGTTTAGTTGTGCATCTTCCAACCTTGCCGGGTCTGCTAACTCGTGCGAGTTTACTTTGTTGCTTCGTAAGTTCGTCGAGCCTACTCGCTTGTGCATCTTGCAACCATGCCGAATCTGTTCAGACGTGCGAGTTTACTTTCATGCTTTGCAAGATCGCCAAGCCTGGTCGCTCGTGCTTCTTGCAACCTCGCCCGGTCTGCTCACCCATGCGAGTTTGCTTTCATTCTTCCCACCTTCCCCGAGCCTGCTCGTTCGTGCTTCTTGCAACCTCGCACGGACTGCTCGACCGTGCGAATATACTTTCATGCTTCCCAAGTTCGCCGAGCCTGCTCGCTCCTGCTTCTTGCAACCACGTCGGGTTTGCTCAGCCGTGAGATTTTACTTTTAGGCTTCGCAAGTTCGCCGAGCTTGCTCACTCGTGCTTCTTGCAACCTTGCCGGTTCTGCTCAGCCGTGCGAGTTTATTTTCATGTTTCGCAAGTTCACCGAGTTTGCTAGCTCATGCTTCTTGCAAACTTGCGGAGCTGCTCACCCGTGCGAGTTTACTTTGATGCTTCGCAAGTTCGCCGATGCTTCTCGCTGGTGCTTCTTGGAACCTTGCCGGGTCTGCTCACCCGTGCGAGTTTACTATCATCCTTCGCAAGTTCGCCGAGCCTTCTCGCTCGTGCTTCTTGCAACCTTGCCGGGTCTGCTCACCCGTACAAGTTTACTTGTGTTTCTTGTAACCTTGCCGAGTCTGCTCACCCGTAAGAGTTTACTTTCATGCTCTGCAAGTTCTCTGAGCCTGCTCGATCGTGTCTCTTGCAACCTTGCCACGTCTGCTCACCCTTGCGAGTTTATTTTCATGCTTCCCAAGTTCAACGAGGGTGCTATCTCGTGCTTCTGCCGACCTTGCCAAGTCTGCTCACTCGTGCGAGTTTATTTTCATGCTTCTCAAGTTCGCTGAGCCTACTCGCTCGTGCTTCTTGCAGACTCGCCGGGTCAGCTCACCCGTGCGAGTTTACTTTCATGCTTCCCAAGTTCGCAGAGCTTGCTCGCTCCTGCTTCTTGCAACCTCGCCGGGTGTGCTCACCCGTGCGAGTTTACTTTCAGGCTTCGCAAATTCGCCGAGCTTCTTGCAATCCTGCCGGTTCTGCTTAGCCGTGCGAATTTACTTTCATACTTCAAAAGTTCTTCGAGCCCGCTCGCTCGTGCTTCTTGCATCCTTGTCGTGTCTTCTCACCAGTGCGAGTTTAGTTGTGCTTCTTCCAACCTTGCCGGGTCTGCTCACTCGTGCGAGTTTACTTTGTTGCTTCGTAAGTTCGTCGAGCCTACTCGCTTGTGCTTCTTGCAACCATGCCGAATCTGTTCAGACGTGCGAGTTTACTTTCATGCTTTGCAAGATCGCCAAGCCTGGTCGCTCGTGCTTCTTGCGACCTCGCCCGGTCTGCTCACCCATGCGAGTTTACTTTCATTCTTCCCACCTTCCCCGAGCCTGCTCGTTCGTGCTTCTTGCAACCTCGCACGGACTGCTCGACCGTGCGAATATACTTTCATGCTTCCCAAGTTCGCCGAGCCTGCTCGCTCCTGCTTCTTGCAACCACGTCGGGTTTGCTCAGCCGTGAGATTTCACTTTTAGGCTTCGCAAGTTCGCCGAGCCTGCTCGCTCGTGCTTCTTGCAACCTTGCCGGGTCTGCTCACCCGTGCGAGTTTAGTTGTGCTTCGTTCAACCTTGCCGGGTCTCCTCACTCGTGCGAGTTTACTTTGTTGCTTCGTAAGTTGGTCGAGCCTGCTAGCTTATGCTTCTTGCAACCATGCCGGATCTGTTCAGACGTGCGAGTTTACTTTCATAATTTGCAAGCTCGCCGAGCCTGGTCGCTCGTGCTTCTTGCAACCTCGCCCGGTCTACTCCCTGTGCTAGTTTACTTTCAGGCTGCGCAAATTTGCCGAGCTTGCTCGCTCGTGCTTCTTGCAATCTTGCCAGTTCTGCTCAGCCGTGCGAATTTCCTTTCAAACTTCGAAAGTTCTTCGAGCTTGCTCGCTCGTGCTTCTTGCAACCTTGCCGTGTCTGCTCACCCGTGCGAGTTTAGTTGTGCTTCTTCCAACCTTGCCGGGTCTGCTCATTCGTGAGAGTTTACTTTGTTGCGTCGTAAGTTCGTCGAGCCTGCTAGCTTGTGCTTCTTGCAACCATGCCGGATCTGTTTAGACGTGCGAGTTTACTTTCATGCTTTGCAAGATCGCCAAGCCTTGTCGATCGTGCTTCTTGCAACCTCGCCCGGTCTGCTCACCCATGCGAGTTTACTTTCATACTTCGCAATGCTGAGCATGCTCGCTCGTGCTTCTTGCAACCTTGCAGGGTCTGCTCAGCCATGCGAGTTTACTTTCATACTTCGCAATGCCGAGCCTGCTCGCTCGTGCTTCTTGCAACCTGGCCGGGTCTACTGACCCGTGCGAGTTTAGTTGTGGTTCTTCCAACCTTGCCGGGTCTGCTCACTCGTGAAAGTTTATTTTCATGCTTCTCAAGTTCGTCGAGCCTGCTCGCTTGTGCGTCTTGCAAATTCGCCGGGTCAGCTCACCCGTGCGAGTTTACTTTCATGCTTCCCAAGTTCGCGGAGCTTGCTCGCTCCTGCTTCTTGCAACCTCGCCGGGTGTGCTCACCCGTGCGAGTTTACTTTCAGGCTTCGCAAATTCGCCGAGCTTGCTCGCTCGTGCTTCTTGCAATCCTGCCGGTTCTGCTTAGCCGTGCGAATTTACTTTCATACTTCGAAAGTTCTTCGAGCCCGCTCGATCGTGCTTCTTGCAACCTTGCCGTGTCTGCTCACCAGTGCGAGTTTAGTTGTGCTTCTTCCAGCCTTGCCGGGTCTGCTCACTCGTGCGAGTTTACTTTGTTGCTTCGTAAGTTCGTCGAGCCTGCTCGTTTGTGCTTCTTGCAACCATGCCGGATCTGTTCAGACGTGCGAGTTTACTTTCATGCTTTGCAAGATCGCCAAGCCTGGTCGCTCGTGCCTCTTGCAACCTCGCCCGGTCTGCTCACCCATGCGAGTTTGCTTTCATTCTTCCCATTTTCCTCGAGCCTGCTCGTTCGTGCTTCTTGCAACCTCGCACGGACTGCTTGACCGTGCGAATATACTTTCATGCTTCCCAAGTTCACCGAGCCTGCTCGCTCCTACTTCTTGCAACCACGTCGGGTTTGCTCAGTCGTGAGATTACACTTTTAGGCTTCGCAAGTTCGCCGAGCTTGCTCGCTCGTGCATCTTGCAACCTTGCCGGTTCTCCACAGCCGTGCGAGTTTATTTTCATGTTTCGCAAGTTCACCGAGTTTGCTAGCTCATGCTTCTTGCAAACTTGCGGAGCTGCTCACCCGTGCGAGTTTACTTTGATGCTTCGCAAGTTCGCCGATGCTTCTCGCTGGTGCTTCTTGGAACCTTGCCGGGTCTGCTCACCCGTGCGAGTTTACTATCATGCTTCGCAAGTTCGCCGAGCCTTCTCGCTCATGCTTCTTGCAACCTTGCCGGGTCTGCTCACCTGTCCGAGTTTATTTTCATTCTTCCCAAGTTCGCCGAGGCTGCTCGCTCGTGCTTCTTTCAACCTCGCCAGGACTGTTCAACCGTGCGAAGTTACACTCATGCTTCCCAAGTTCATCGAGCCTGCTCGCTCGTTCTTTTTGCAACCTCGCCGAATCTGCTCACCCATGTGAGTTTACTTTCCTTTTCTCAACTTCCCGGAACCTGCTCGTTCTTGCTTCTTGCAACCTCGCACGGACTGCTCAACCGTGCGAATTTATTTTCATGCTTCCTAAGTTCGCCGAGCCTGCTCGCTCGTGCATCTTGCAACCTTGCCGGGCTCGCTTACCCATACGAGTTTACTTGTGTTTCTTGTAACCTTGCCGAGTCTGCTCACCCGTAAGAGTTTACTTTCATGCTCCGCAAGTTATTCGAGCCTGCTCGATCGTGCCTCTTGCAACCTTGCGAGGTCTGCTCACCCTTGCGAGTTTATTTTCATGCTTCCCATGTTCAATGAGCGTGCTATCTCGTGCTTCTGCCGACCTTGCCAAGTCTGCTTACTCGTGCGAGTTTATTTTCATGCTTCTCAAGTTCGCCGAGCCTGCTCGCTCGTGCTTCTTGTAAACTCGCCGGGTCAGCTCACCCGTGCGAGTTTACTTTCATGCTTCCCAAGTTCGCGGAGCTTGCTCGCTCCTGCTTCTTGCAACCTCGCCGGGTGTGCTCACCCGTGCGAGTTTACTTTCAGGCTTTGCAAGTTCGCCGAGCTTGCTAGCTCGTGCTTCTTGCAATCCTGCCGGTTCTGATCAGCCGTGCGAATTTACTTTCATACATCGAAAGTTCTTCGAGTCTGCTCGCTCGTGCTTCTTGCAACCTCGCCGTGTCTGCTCAACCGTGCGAGTTTAGTTGTGCTTTTTCCAACCTTGCTGGGTCTGCTCACTCGTGCGAGTTTACTTTGTTGCTTCGTAAGTTCGTCGAGCCTGCTCGCTTGTGCTTCTTGCAACCATGCCGGATCTGTTCAGACGTGCGAGTTTACTTTCATGCTTTGCAAGATCGCCAAGCCTAGTCGCTCGTGCTTCTTGCACCTCGCCCGGTCTGCTCACCCATGCGAGTTTGCTTTCATTCTTCCCAATTTCCCCGAGCCTGCTCGTTCGTGCTTCTTGCAACCTCGCACGGACTGCTCCACCGTTCGAATTTACTTTGATGTTTGCCAAGTTCGCCGAGCCTGCTCGCTCCTGCTTCTTGCAACCACGTCGGGTTTGCTGACCCGTGAGAGTATACTTTCAGGCTTCGCAAGTTCGCCGAGCTTGCTCGCTCGTGCTTCTTGCAACCTTGCCGGTTCTGCTCAGCCGTGCGAGTTTATTTTCATGTTTCGCAAGTTTGCGGAGTTTGCTAGCTCATGCTTCTTGCAAACTTGCGGGGCTGCTCACCCGTGCGAGTTTACTTTGATGCTTTGCAAGTTCGCCGATGCTTCTCGCTGGTGCTTCATGGAACCTTGCCGGGTCCGCTCTCCCGTGCGAGTATACTATCATGCTTCGTAAGTTTGCCGAGCCTTCTCGCTCATGATTCTTGCAACATTCCCGAGTTTGCTCACCTGTCCGAGTTTATTTTCATTCTTCCCAAGTTCGCCGAGCCTGCTTGCTCGTGCTTCTTTCAACCTCGCCCGGACTGTTCAACCGTGCGAATTTACTCTCATGCATCCCAAGTTCATTGAGACTGCTCGCTCGTTCCTTTTGCAACCTCGCCGAATCTGCTCACCCATGCGAGTTTACTTTGATTTTTCTGAACTTCCCGGAGCCTGCTCGTTCTTGCTTCTTGCAACCTCGCACGGACTGCTCAACCGTGCGAATTTACTTTCATGCTTCCTAAGGTCGCCGAGCCTGCTCGCTCGTGCTTCTTGCAACCTTGCCGGGTCTGCTCACCTATACGAGTTTACTTGTGTTTCTTGTAACCTTGCCGAGTCTGCTCACCCGTAAGAGTTTACTTTCATGCTCCGCAAGTTCTCCGAGCCTGCTCGATCGTGCCTCTTGCAACCTTGCCAGGTCTGCTCACCCTTGCGAGTTTATTTTCATGCTTCCCAAGTTCAATGAGCGTGCTATCTCGTGCTTCTGCCGACCTTGGCAGGTCTGCTCACTCGTGCGAGTTTATTTTCATGCTTCTCAAGTTCGCCGATCCTGCTCGCTCGTGCTTCTTGCAAACTCGCCGGGTCAGCTCTCCCGTGCGAGTTTACTTTCATGCTTCCCAAGTTCGCGGAGCTTGCTCGCTCCTGCTTCTTGCATCCTCGCAGAGTGTGCTCACCCGTGCGAGTTTACTTTCAGGCTTCGCAAGTTCGCCGAGCTTGCTCGCTCGGGCTTCTTGCAATCCTGCTGGTTCTGCTCAGCCGTGCGAATTTACTTTCATACTTCGAAAGTTCTTCGAGCCTGCTCGCTCGTGCTTCTTGCAACCTTGCCGTGTCTGCTCACCCGTGCGAGTTTAGTCGTGTTTCTTCCAACCTTGCCGGGTCTGCTCACTCGTGCGAGTTTACTTTGTTGCTTCGTAAGTTCGTCGAGCCTGCTCTCATGTGCTTCTTGCAACCATGCCGGATCTGTTCAGACGTGCGAATTTACTTTCATGCTTTGCAAGATCGCCAAGCCTGGTCGCTCGTGCTTCTTGCAACCTCGCCCGATCTGTTCACCCATGCGAGTTTGCTATCATTCTTCCCAACTTCCCCGTTCCTGCTCGTTCGTGCATCTTGCAACCTCGCACGGACTGCTCAACCGTTCGAATTTACTTTCATGCTTCCCAAGTTCGCCGAGCCTGCTCGCTCCCGCTTCTTGCAACCACGTCGGGTTTGCTGAACCGTGAGAGTATACTTTCAGGCTTCGAAAGTTCGCCGAGCTTGCTCGCTCGTGCTTCTTGCAACCTGGCCGGTTCTGCTCAGCCGTGCGAGTTTATTTCATGTTTCGCAAGTTCGCCGAGTTTGCTAGCTCATGCTTCTTGCAAACTTGCGGGGCTGCTCACCCGTGCGAGTTTACTTTGATGCTTCGCAAGTTCGCCGATGCTTCTCGCTGGTGCTTCTTGGAACCTTGCCGGGTCTGCTCACCCGTGCGAGTTTACTATCATGCTTCGCAAGTTCGCCGAGCCTTCTCGCTCATGCTTCTTGCAACCTTGCCGGGTCTGCTCACCCATGCGAGTTTACTTTGATTTTTCTCAACTTCCCGGAGCCTGCTCATTCTTGCTTCTTGCAACCTCGCACGGACTGCTCAACCGTGCGAATTTACTTTCATGCTTCCTAAGTTCGCCGAGCCTGCTCGCTCGTGCTTCTTGCAACCTTGCCGGGTCTGCTCACCCATACGAGTTTACTTGTGTTTCTTGTAACCTTGCCGAGTCTACTCACCCGTAAGAGTTTACTTTCATGCTCTGCAAGTTCTCTGAGCCTGCTCGATCGTGTCTCTTGCAACCTTGCCACGTCTGCTCACCCTTGCGAGTTTATTTTCATGCTTCCCAAGTTCAACGAGGGTGCTATCTCGTGCTTCTGCCGACCTTGCCAAGTCTGCTCACTCGTGCGAGTTTATTTTCATGCTTCTCAAGTTCGCTGAGCCTACTCGCTCGTGCTTCTTGCAAACTCGCCGGGTCAGCTCACCCGTGCGAGTTTACTTTCATGCTTCCCAAGTTCGCAGAGCTTGCTCGCTCCTGCTTCTTGCAACCTCGCCGGGTGTGCTCACCCGTGCGAGTTTACTTTCAGACTTCGCAAATTCGCCGAGCTTGCTCGCTCGTGCTTTTTGCAATCCTGCCGGTTCTGCTTAGCCGTGCGAATTTACTTTCATACTTCGAAAGTTCTTCGAGCCCGCTCGCTCGTGCTTCTTGCATCCTTGTCGTGTCTTCTCACCAGTGCGAGTTTAGTTGTGCATCTTCCAACCTTGCCGGGTCTGCTAACTCGTGCGAGTTTACTTTGTTGCTTCGTAAGTTCGTCGAGCCTACTCGCTTGTGCATCTTGCAACCATGCCGAATCTGTTCAGACGTGCGAGTTTACTTTCATGCTTTGCAAGATCGCCAAGCCTGGTCGCTCGTGCTTCTTGCAACCTCGCCCGGTCTGCTCACCCATGCGAGTTTGCTTTCATTCTTCCCACCTTCCCCGAGCCTGCTCGTTCGTGCTTCTTGCAACCTCGCACGGACTGCTCGACCGTGCGAATATACTTTCATGCTTCCCAAGTTCGCCGAGCCTGCTCGCTCCTGCTTCTTGCAACCACGTCGGGTTTGCTCAGCCGTGAGATTTTACTTTTAGGCTTCGCAAGTTCGCCGAGCTTGCTCACTCGTGCTTCTTGCAACCTTGCCGGTTCTGCTCAGCCGTGCGAGTTTATTTTCATGTTTCGCAAGTTCACCGAGTTTGCTAGCTCATGCTTCTTGCAAACTTGCGGAGCTGCTCACCCGTGCGAGTTTACTTTGATGCTTCGCAAGTTCGCCGATGCTTCTCGCTGGTGCTTCTTGGAACCTTGCCGGGTCTGCTCACCCGTGCGAGTTTACTATCATCCTTCGCAAGTTCGCCGAGCCTTCTCGCTCGTGCTTCTTGCAACCTTGCCGGGTCTGCTCACCCGTACAAGTTTACTTGTGTTTCTTGTAACCTTGCCGAGTCTGCTCACCCGTAAGAGTTTACTTTCATGCTCTGCAAGTTCTCTGAGCCTGCTCGATCGTGTCTCTTGCAACCTTGCCACGTCTGCTCACCCTTGCGAGTTTATTTTCATGCTTCCCAAGTTCAACGAGGGTGCTATCTCGTGCTTCTGCCGACCTTGCCAAGTCTGCTCACTCGTGCGAGTTTATTTTCATGCTTCTCAAGTTCGCTGAGCCTACTCGCTCGTGCTTCTTGCAGACTCGCCGGGTCAGCTCACCCGTGCGAGTTTACTTTCATGCTTCCCAAGTTCGCAGAGCTTGCTCGCTCCTGCTTCTTGCAACCTCGCCGGGTGTGCTCACCCGTGCGAGTTTACTTTCAGGCTTCGCAAATTCGCCGAGCTTCTTGCAATCCTGCCGGTTCTGCTTAGCCGTGCGAATTTACTTTCATACTTCGAAAGTTCTTCGAGCCCGCTCGCTCGTGCTTCTTGCATCCTTGTCGTGTCTTCTCACCAGTGCGAGTTTAGTTGTGCTTCTTCCAACCTTGCCGGGTCTGCTCACTCGTGCGAGTTTACTTTGTTGCTTCGTAAGTTCGTCGAGCCTACTCGCTTGTGCTTCTTGCAACCATGCCGAATCTGTTCAGACGTGCGAGTTTACTTTCATGCTTTGCAAGATCGCCAAGCCTGGTCGCTCGTGCTTCTTGCGACCTCGCCCGGTCTGCTCACCCATGCGAGTTTACTTTCATTCTTCCCACCTTCCCCGAGCCTGCTCGTTCGTGCTTCTTGCAACCTCGCACGGACTGCTCGACCGTGCGAATATACTTTCATGCTTCCCAAGTTCGCCGAGCCTGCTCGCTCCTGCTTCTTGCAACCACGTCGGGTTTGCTCAGCCGTGAGATTTCACTTTTAGGCTTCGCAAGTTCGCCGAGCTTGCTCGCTCGTGCTTCTTGCAACCTTGCCGGTTCTGCTCAGCCGTGCGAGTTTATTTTCATGTTTCGCAAAATCACCGAGTTTGCTAGATCATGCTTCTTGCAAACTTGCGGAGCTGCTCACCCGTGCGAGTTTACTTGGATGCTTAGCAAGTTCGCCGATGCTTCTCGCTGGTGCTTCTTGGAACCTTGCCGGGTCTGCTCACCCGTGCGAGTTTACTATCATCCTTCGCAAGTTCACCGAGCCTTCTCGCTCATGCTTCTTGCAACCTTGCCGGGTCTGCTCTGCCGTGCGAGTTTATTTTCATGCTTCGTAAGTTCGCCGAGTTTGCTAGCTCATGCTTCTTGCAAACTTGCGGGGCTGCTCACCCGTGCGAGTTTACTTTGATGCTTCGCAAGTTCGCCGATGCTTCTCGCTGGTGCTTCATGCAACCTTCCCGGGTTTGCTCACCTGTCCGAGTTTATTTTCATTCTACCCAAGTTCGCCGAGCCTGCTTGCTCGTGCTTCTTTCAACCTCGCCCGGACTGTTCAACCGTGCCAATTTACTCTCATGCTTCCCAAGTTCATTGAGCCTGCTCCCTCGTTCTTTTTGCAACCTCGCCGAATCTGCTCACCCATGCGAGTTTCCTCTGATTTTTCTCAACTTCCCGGAGCCTACTCGTTCTTGCTTCTTGCAACCTCGCACGAAATGCTCAACCGTGCGAATTTACTTTCATGCTTCCTAAGGTCGCCGAGCCTGCTCGCTCGTGCTTCTTGCAACCTTGCCGGGTCTGCTCACCCATACGAGTTTACTTGTGTTTCTTGTAACCTTGCTGAGTCTGCTCACCCGTAAGAGTTTACTTTCATGCTCCGCAAGTTCTCTGAGCCTGCTCGATCGTGCCTCTTGCAAACTTGCCAGGTCTGCTCACCCTTGCGAGTTTATTTTCATGCTTCCCAAGTTCAATGACCGTGCTATCTCGTGCTTCTGCCGACCTTGCCAGGTCTGCTCACTCGTGCGAGTTTATTTTCATGCTTCTCAAGTTCGCCGAGCCTGCTCGCTCGTGCTTCTTGCAAACTCGCCGGGTCAGCTCACCCGTGCGAGTTTACTTTCATGCTTCCCAAGTTCGCGGAGCTTGCTCGCTCCTGCTTCTTGCATCCTCGCCGAGTGTGCTCACCCGTGCGAGTTTACTTTCAGGCTTCGCAAGTTCGCCGAGCTTGCTCGCTCGTGCTTCTTGCAATCCTGCCGGTTCTGCTCAGCCGTGCGAATTTACTTTCATACTTCGAAAGTTCTTCGAGCCTGCTCGCTCCTGCTTCTTGCAACCTTGCCGTGTCTGCTCACCCGTGCGAGTTTAGTTGTGCTTCTTCCAACCTTGCCGGGTCTGCTCACTCTTGCGAGTTTACTTTGTTGCTTCGTAAGTTCGTCAAGCCTGCTCGCTTGTGCTTCTTGCAACCATGCCGGATCTGTTCAGACGTGCGAGTTTACTTTCATGCTTTGCAAGATCGCCAAGCCTGGTCGCTCGTGCTTCTTGCAACCTCGCCCGGTCTGCTCACCCATGCGAGTTTGCTTTCATTCTTCCCAACTCCCCCGTGCCTGCTCCTCCGTGATTCTTGCAACCTCGCACGGACTGCTCAGCCGTTCGAATTTACTTGCATGCGTCCCAAGTTCGCCGAGCCTGCTCGCTCCTGCTTCTTGCAACCACGTCGGGTTTACTGAACCGTGAGAGTATACTTTCAGGCTTCGAAAGTTCGCCGAGCTTGCTCGCTCGTGCTTCTTGCAACCTTGCCGGTTCTGCTCAGCCGTGCGAGTTTATTTTCATGTTTCGCAAGTTCGCCGAGTTTGCTAGCTCATGCTTCTTGCAAACTTGCGGGGCTGCTCACCCGTGCGAGTTTACTTTGATGCTTCGCAAGTTCGCCGATGCTTCTCGCTGGTGCTTCTTGGAACCTTGTCGGGTCTGCTCACCTGTTCGAGTTTATTTTCATTCTTCCCATTTTCGCCGAGCCTGCTCGCTCGTGCTTCTTTCAACCTCGCCCGGACTGTTCAACCGTGCGAATTTACTCTCATGCTTCCCTAGTTCATCGAGCCTGCTCGCTCGTTCTTTTTGCAACCTCGCCGAATCTGCTCACCCATGCGAGTTTACTTTCCTTTTTCTCAACTTCCCGGAGCCTGCTCGTTCTTGCTTCTTGCAACCTCGCACGGACTGCTCAACCGTGCGAATTTACTTTCATGCTTCCTAAGTTCGCCGAGCCTCCTCGCCCGTGCTTCTTGCAACCTTGCCGGGTCTGCTCACCCATACGAGTTTACTTGTGTTTCTTGTAACCTTGCCAAGTCTGCTCACCCGTAAGAGTTTACTTTCATACTTCGAAAGTTCTTCGAGCCTGCTCGCTCGTGCTTCTTGCAACCTTGCCGTGTCTGCTCACCCGTGCGAGTTTAGTTGTGCTTCTTCCAACCTTGCCGGGTGTGCTCACTCGTGCAAGTTTACTTTGTTGCTTCGTAAGTTCGTCGTGCCTGCTCGCTTTTGCTTCTTGCAACCATGCCGGATCTGTTCAGACGTGCGAGTTTACTTTCAAGCTTTGCAAGATCGCCAAGCTTGGTCGCTCGTGCTTCTTGCAACCTCGCCCGATCTGCTCACCCATGCGAGTTTGCTTTCATTCTTCCCAACTTCCCCGTGCCTGCTCGTTCGTGCTTCTTGCAACCTCGCACGGACTGCTCAACCGTTCGAATTTACTTTCATGCTTCCCAAGTTCGCCGAGCCTGCTCGCTCCTGTTTCTTGCAACCACGTCGGCTTTGCTGAACCATGAGAGTATACTTTCAGGCTTCGAAAATTCGCCGAGCTTGCTCGCTCGTGCTTCTTACAACCTCGCCGATTCTGCTCAGCCGTGCGAGTTTATTTTCATGTTTCGCAAGTTCGCCGAGTTTGCTAGCTCATGCTTCTTGCAAACTTGCGGGGCTGGTCACCCGTGCGAGTTTACTTTAAGCTTCGCAAGTTCGTCGATGCTTCTCGTTGGTGCTTCTTGGAACCTTGCCGGGTCTGCTCACCCATTCGAGTTTACTATCATGCTTCGCTAGTTTGCCGAGCCTGGTCGCTCGTGCTTCTTCCAACCTCGCCCGGACTGTTCAACCGTGCGAATTTACTCTCATGCTTCCCAAGTTCATCGAGCCTGCTCGCTCGTTCTTATTGCAACCTCGCCGAATCTGCTCAGCCATGCGAGTTTACTTTCCTTTTTCTCAACTTCCCGGAGCCTGCTCGTTCTTGCTTCTTGCAACCTCGCACGGACTGCTCAACCGTGCGAATTTACTTTCATGCTTCCTAAGTTCGCCGAGCCTCCTCGCTCGTGCTTCTTGCAACCTTGCCGGGTCCGCTCCCCCATACGAGTTTACTTGTGTTTCATGTAACCTTGTCGAGTCCGCTCATCCGTAAGAGTTTACTTTCATGCTCCGCAACTACTCCGAGCCTGCTCGATCGTGCCTCTTGCAACCTTGCCAGGTCTGCTCACCCTTGGGAGTTTATTTTCATGCTTCCCAAGTTCAGTGAGCGTGCTATCTCGTGCTTCTGCCGACCTTGCCAGGCCTGCTCGCTCGTGCGAGTTTATTTTCATGCTTCTCAAGTTCGCCGAGCCTGCTCGCTCGTGCCTCTTGCAAACTCGCCGGGTCAGCTCACTCGTGCGAGTTTACTTTCATGCTTCCCAAGTTCGCGGAGCTTGCTCGCTCCTGCTTCTTGCATCCTCGCCGGGTGTGCTCACCCGTGCGAGTTTACTTTCAGGCTTCGCAAGTTCGCCGAGCTTGCTCGCTCGTGCTTTTTGCAATCCTGCCGGTTCTGCTCAGCCGTGCGAATTTACTTTCATACTCCGAAAGTTCTTCGAGCCTGCTTGCTCGTGCTTCTCGCAACCTTGCCGTGTCTGCTCACCCGTGCGAGTTTAGTTGTGCTTCTTCAAACCTTGCCAGGTCTGCTCACTTGTGCGAGTTTACTTTGTTGCTTCGTAAGTTCGTCGAGCCTGCTCGCTTGTGCTTCTTGCAACCATGCCAAATCTGTTCAGACGTGCGAGTTTTCTTTCATGCATTGCAAGATCGCCAAGCCTGGTCGCTCGTGCTTCTTACAACCTCGCCCGGTCTGCTCACCCATGCGAGTTTGCTTTCATTCTTCCCAACTTCCCGAAGCCTGCTCGTTCGTGCTTCTTGCAACCTCGCACGGACTGCTCAACCGTGCGAATTTACTTTCATGCTTCCCAAGTTCGCCGAGCTTGCTCGCTCCTGCTTCTTGCAACCACGTCGGGTTTGCTCACCCGTGAGAGTACACTTTTAGGCTTCGCAAGTTCGCCGAGCTTGCTCGCTCGTGCTTCTTGCAAAATTGCGGGGCTGCTCACCCGTGTGAGTTTACTTTGATGCTTCGCAAGTTCGCCGATGCTTCTCGCTGGTGCTTCTTGGAACCTTGCCGGGTCTGCTCTCCCATGCGAGTTTGCTATCATGCTTCGCAAGTTCTCCGAGCCTTCTCGCTCATGCTTCTTGCAACCTTGCCGGGTCTGCTCACCTGTCCGAGTTTATTTTCATTCTTCCTAAGTTCGCCAAGCCTGCTCGCTCGTGCTTCTTTCAACCTCGCCCATACTGTTCAACCGTGCGAATTTGCTCTCATGCTTCCCAAGTTCATCGAGCCTGCTCGCTCGTTCCTTTTGCAACCTCGCCGAATCTGTTCACCCATGCGAGTTTACTTTTATTTTTCTCAACTTCCCGGAGCCTGCTTGTTCTTGCTTCCTGCAACCTCGCACGGACTGCTCAACCGTGCGAATTTACTTTCATGCTTCCTACGTTCGCCGAGCCTGCTCGCTCGTACTTCTTGTAACCTTGCTGGGTCTGCTCAACCATACGAGTTTACTTGTGTTTCATGAAACCTTGCCGAGTCTGCTCACCCGTATGAGTTTACTTTCATGCTCCGCAAGTTCTCTGAGCCTGCTCGATCGTGCCTCTTGCAACCTTGCCAGGTCTGCTTACCCTTGCGAGTTTATTTTCATGCTTCCCAAGTTCAATGAGGGTGCTATCTCGTGCTTTTGCCGACCTTGCCAAGTCTG
This sequence comes from Punica granatum, assembly GCF_007655135.1. Classification (NCBI taxonomy): domain Eukaryota; kingdom Viridiplantae; phylum Streptophyta; class Magnoliopsida; order Myrtales; family Lythraceae; genus Punica; species Punica granatum. The sequence continues at coordinate 24,155,418 of NC_045130.1, read as the reverse complement.
CCCACTCGTGCGAGTTTATTTTCACGCTTCTCAAGTTCGCCGAGCCTGCTCGCTCGTGCTTCTTGCAAACTCACCGGATCAGCTCACCCGTGCGAGTTAACTTTCATCTTCCCAAGTTCGCGGAGCTTGCTCGCTCCTGCTTCTTGCAACCTCGCCGGGTGTGCTCATCCTAGCGAGTTTACTTTCAGGCTTCGCAAGGTCGCCGAGCTTGCTCGCTCGTGCTTCTTGAAACCTCGCCCGATCGGCTCACCCGTGCGAGTTTACTTTAAGGCTTCGCAAGTTCGCCGAGCTTGCTCGCTCGTGCTTCTTGCAACTTTGCCGAGTCTGTTCACCCGTGCGAGTTTAGTTGTGCTTCTTCCAACCTTGTTGGGTCAGCTCACTCGTGCTAGTTTACTTTGTTGCTTCGTAAGTTAGTCGAGCCTGCTAGCTTGTGCTTCTTGCAACCATGTCGGATCTGTTCAGACGTGCGAGTTTACTTTCATACTTTGCAAGCTCGCCGAGCCTGGTCGCTCATGCTTCTTGCAACCTCGCCCGGTCTGCTCACCCGTGCGAGTTTACTTTCAGACTTCGCAAGTTCGCCGAGCTTGCTCGCTCGTGGTTCTTGCAGTCTTGCCGGCTCTGCTCAGCCGTACAAATTTACTTTCATACTTCGAAAGTTCTTAGAGTCTGCTCGCTCGTGCTTCTTGCAACTTTGCCGTGTCTGCTCACCCGTGCAAGTTTAGTTGTGCTTCTTCCAACCTTGCTGGGTCTGCTCACACGTGCCAGTTTACTTTGTTGCTTCGTAAGTTCATCGAGCCTGCTCGCTTGTGCTTCTTGCAACCATGCCGAATCTGTTCAGACGTGCGAGTTTACTTTCTTGCTTTGCAAGATCGCCAAGCCTGGTCGCTCGTGCTTTTTGTAACCTCGCCCGGTCTGCTCACCCGTGCGAGTTTACTTTCATACTTCGCAAGTTCGTCGAGCTTGCTCATTCGTGCTTATTGCAACATTGCCAAGTCCGCTCACCCATGCGAGTTTACTTTCATTCTTCCCAACTTCCTAGAGCCTGCTCGTTCGTGCTTCTTGCAACCTCGCACGGACTGCTCAACCGTGCGAATTTACTTTCATGCTTCCCAAGTTCGCCGAGCCTGCTCGCTCGTCCTTCTTGCAACCTTGCCGGGTTTGCTCACCCATGCGAGTTTAGTTGTGCTTCCTCCAACCTTGCCGGGTCTGCTCACTCGTGCGAGTTTACTTTGTTGCTTCGTAAGTTAGTCGAGCCTGCTAGCTTGTGCTTCTTGCAACCATGCCGGATCTGTTCAGGCGTACGAGTTTACTTTCATGCTTTGCAAGCTTGCCGAGCCTGGTCGGTCGTGCTTCTTGAAACCACACCCGGTCTGCTCACTCGTGCGAGTTTACTTTAAGGCTTCGCAAGTTCGCCGAGCTTGCTCGCTCGTGCTTCTTGCAACTTTGCCGAGTCTGTTCACCTGTGCGAGTTTAGTTGTGCTTCTTCCAACCTTGCCGGGTCTGCTCACTCGTGCTAGTTTACTTTTTTGCTTCGTAAGTTAGTCGAGCCTGCTAGCTTGTGCTTCTTACAACCATGTCGGATCTGTTCAGACGTGCGAATTTACTTTCATACTTTGCAAGCTCGCCGAGCCTAGTCGCTCATGCTTCTTGCAACCTCGCCTGGTCTGCTCACCCGTGCGAGTTTACTTTCAGGCTTCACAAGTTCGTCGAGCTTGCTCGCTCGTGCTTCTTGCAATCTTGCCGGTTCTGCTCAGCCATGCGAATTTACTTTCATACTTCGAAAGTTCTTCGAGTCTGCTCGCTCGTGCTTCTTCCAACCTTGCCGTGTCTGCTCACCCGTGCTAGTTTAGTTGTGCTTCTTCCAACCTTGCCGGGTCTGCTCACTCGTGCGTGTTTACTTTGTTGCTTCGTAAGTTCGTCGAGCCTGCTCGCTTGTGCTTCTTGCAACCATGTCGGATCTGTTCAGACGTGCGAGTTTACTTTCTGTCTTTGCAAGATCGCTAAGCCTGGTCGCTCGTGCTTTTTGCAAGCTCCCCCGGTCTGCTCACCCGTGCAAGTTTGCTTTCATACTTCGCAAGTTCGCGGAGCCTGCTCGCTCGTGCTTCTTGCAACCTTATCGGGTCTGCTCAACCATGAGAGTTTACTTTCATACTTCGTAAGTTCGCCGAGCTTGCTCGTTCGTGCTTATTGCAACATTGCCGAGTCCGCTCACCCATGCGAGTTTACTTTCATTCTTCCCAACTTCCCTGAGCCTCCTCGTTCGTGCTTCTTGCAACCTCGCACGGACTGCTCAACCGTGCGAATTTACTTTCATGCTTCCCAAGTTCGCCGAGCCTGCTCACTCGTGCTTCTTGCAACCTTGCCGGGTCTGCTCACCCGTGCGAGTTTAGTTGTGCTTCTTCCAACCTTGCCGGGTTTGTTAACTCGTGCGAGTTTACTTTGTTGCTTCGTAAGTTAGTCGAGCCTGCTAGCTTGTGCTTCTTGAAACCATGCCGGATCTGTTCAGGCATGCGAGTTTACTTTAACGCTTCGCAAGTTTGCTGAGCTTGCTCGCTCGTGCTTCTTGCAATCTTGTCGGTTCTGGTTAGCTGTGCGAATTTACTTTCATACTTCGAAAGTTCTTCGAGCCTGCTCGCTCGTGCTTCTTGCAACCTTGCCGGGTCTGCACTCCTTTGCGAGTTTAGTTGTGCCTCTTCCAACCTTGCCGGGTCTGCTCAGTCGTGCGAGTTTACTTTGTTGCTTCGTAAGTTCGTTGAGCCTGCTCGCTTCTGCTTCTTGCAACCATGCCGGATATGTTCAGACGTGCGAGTTTACTTTCATGCTTTGCAAGTTCGCCGAGCCTGGTCGCTCGTTCTTCTTGCAACCTCGCCTGGTCTGCTTACCCGTGCGAGTTTACTTTCCTACTTTGCAAGTTCGCCGAGCCTGCTAGCTCGTGTTTCTTGCAACCTTGCCGGGTCTGCTCAGCCATGTAAGTTTACTTTCATACTTCGCAAGTTCGCCGAGCTTGCTCGTTCGTGCTTCTTGCAACATTGCCGGGTCCGCTCACCCATGCGAGTTTACTTTCATTCTTCCCAACTTCCTCGAGCCAGCTCGTTCGTGCTTCTTGCAACCGTGCCGGGTGTGCTCACCCGTACGAGTTTACTTGTGTTTCTTGTATCCTTGCCGAGTCTGCTCACCCGTGAGAGTTTACTTTCATGTTCCGCAAGTTCTCTGAGCCTGGTCGATCATGCCTCCTGCAGCCTTGCCGGGTCTGCTCACCCTTGCGAGTTTATTTTCATGCTTCCCAAGTTCAATGGGCGTGCTGTCTCGTGCTTCTGCCAACCTTGCAAAGTCTGCACACCCGTGCCAGTTTATTTTCATGCTTCCCAAGTTCGCCGAGCCTGCTCGCTTGTGCTTCTTGCAAACTCGCCGGGTCAGTTCACCCGTGCGAGTTTACTTTCCTGCTTCCCAAGTTTGCCGAGCCCGCTCGTTCTTGCTTCTTGCAACCTCGCCGGGTTTGCTCACCTGTGAGAGTATACTTTCAGGCTTCGTAAGTTCGCCGAGCTTGCTCACTCGTGCTTCTTGCAACCTTGCCGATTCTGCTCAGTCGTGCGAGTTTACTTTCATGTTTCGCAAGTTCGCCGAGCTTGCTAGCTCATGCTTCTTGCAACCTGGCCGGGTTGCTCACCCGTGCGAGTTTACTTTGATGCTTTGCAAGTTCGCCGATGCTTCTCGCTGGTGCTTCTTGGAACCTTGTCGGGTGTGCTCACCCATGCGAGTTTACTATCATGCTTCGCAAGTTCGCCGAGCCTTCTCGCCGTGCATCTTGCAACCTCGCCCGGACTACTCAACCGTGCGAATTTACTTTCGTGCTTCCCAAGTTCGCCGAGCCTGCTCGCTCGTGCTTTTTGCAACCTTGCCGGGTCTGCTCACCCGTGTGAGTTTACATTCATGCTCCGCAAGTTCGCCGAGCCTACTCGATCGTGCTTCTTGCAATTTCGCCGAGCCTGTTCACCCGTGCGAGGTTATTTTCATTTTTATCAACTTCCCGGAGCCTTCTCGTTCTTGCTTCTTGCAACCTCGCACGGACTGCTCAACCGTGCGAATTTACTTTCATGCTTCCAAAGTTCGCCGAGCCTGCTCGCTCGTGCTTCTTGCAACCTTGCCGGGTCTGCTCACCCGTACGAGTTTACTTATGTTTCTTGTAACCTTGCCGAGTCTGCTCACCCGTGAGAGTTTACTTTCATGCTCCGCAAGTTCTCCGAGCCTGCTTGACCGTGCCTATTGCAACCTCGCACGGACTGCTCAACCGTACGAGTTTACTTTCAGGCTTCGCAAGTTCGCCGAGCTTGTTCGCTCGTGCTTCCTGCAACCTTGCCGGGTCTGCTCACCCGTACGAGTTTACTTGTGCTTCTTGCAACCTTGCCGGGTCAGCTCACCCTTGAGAGTTTACTTTCATGCTCCGCAAGTTCGCCGAGCTTGCTCAATCGTGCTTCTTGCAACCTTGCCCGGTCTGCTCACCCCTGCGAGTTTATTTTCATGCTTCCCACGTTCAATGAGCGTGCTATCTCGTGCTTCTGCCAACCTTGCCAAGTCTGCTCACTCGTGCGAGTTTATTTTCATGCTTCCGAAGTTCGCCGAGCCTGCTCTCTCGTGCTCCTTGCAAACTCGCCGGGTCAGCTCACCCGTGCGAGTTGACTTTTATGCTTCCCAAGTTCGCGGTGCCTGCTCGCTCCTGCTTCTTGCAACCTCGTCGGGACTGCTCACCCGTGAGAGTATACTTTCAGGCTTCGCAAGTTCGCCGAGCTTGCTCGCTCGTGCTTCTTGCATCCTTGCCAGGTCTGCTCAGCCGTCCAAGTTTACTTTCATACTTTGCAAGTTCGCCGAGCCTTCTTGGTCGTGCTTCTTGCAACCTTACCGGGTTTGCTCGCCCGTGCGAGTTTAGTCGTGCTTCTTGCAACCTTGCCGGGACTTCTCACTCGCGCGAGTTTACTTTGTTGCTTCGTAAGTTCGCCGAGCCGGTTCGCTTGTGCTTCTTGCAACCATGCCGGATCTGTTCAGACGTGCGAGTTTACTTTCAAGCTTGGCAAGCTCGCCGTGCTTGGTCGCTCGTGCTTCTTGCAACCTCGTTGGGTCTGCTCAGCCGTGCGAGTTTACTTTCATACTTCGCAAGGTCGCCGAGCCTGCTCGCTCGTGCTTCTTGCAAACTTGCCGGGTCTGCTTACCCGGGCGAGTTTGCTTTAATACTTCGCCAGTTCGCCGAGCCTACTCGCTCGTGCTTCCTGCAACCTTGTCAGGTCTGCTCAGCTTTGCGAGTTTACTTTCATACTTCGCAAGTTCGCCGAGCCTGCCTGCTCGTGCTTCTTGTAACAAAGCCGGGTCTGCTTACCCGTGCGAGTTTAGTTGTGCTTCTAGCAAACTCGCCGGGTCGGCTGACCCGTGCGAGTTTACTTTCATTCTTCCCAAGTTCGCCGAGCCTGCTCCCTACTGCTTCTTGCAACCTCGCTGGGTTTGCTCACCCGTGAGAGTATACTTTCAGGCTTCAGAAGTTCGCCGAGCTTGCTCGCTCGTGCTTCTTGCGACCTTGCCGGTTCTGCTCAGCCGTGCAAGTTTACTTTAATGTTTCGCAAGTTCGCCGAGCTTGCTAGCTCGTGTTTCTTGCAACCTTGCGGGGCTGCTCACCCGTGCGAGTTTACTTTGATGCTTCGCAAGTTTGCCGATGCTTCTCGCTGGTGCTTCTTGGAACCTTGCCGAGTTTGCTCACCCGTGCTAGTTTACTATCATGCTTCGCAAGTTCGCCGAGCCTTCTCGCTCGTGCTTCTTGCAACCTTGCCGGGTCTGCCCACCCATCCGAGTTTATTTTCATTCCACCCAAGTTCGCCGAGCCTGCTCGCTCGTTCTTCTTTCAACCTCGCCTGGACTGTTCAACCGTGCGAATTTACTCTCATGCTTCCCAAGTTCGCCGAGCCTGCTCGCTCGTGCTTCTTGCAACCTCACCGAATGTGCTCACCCATGCGAGTTTACGTTCATTTTTCTCAACTTCCCGGAGCCGGCTCGTTCTTGCTTCTTGCAACATCACCCGGACTGCACAACCGTACGAATTTACTTTCATGCTTCCTAGGTTCGTAAAGCCTGCTCGCTCGTGGTTCTTGCAACCTTGCCGGGTCAGCTCACTCGTATGAGTTTACTTGTGTTTGTTGTAACCTTGCCGAGTTTGCTCACCCGTGAGAGTTTACTTTCATGTTGCGCAAGTTCTTCGAGCCTGGTCGATCGTGCCTCTTGCAACCTTGCCGAGTCTGCTCACCCTTGCGAGTTTATTTTCATGCTTCCCAAGTTCAATGGGCGTGCTATCTCGTGCTTCTGCCAACCTTTCCAAGTCTGATCACTCGTGCGAGTTTATTTTCTTGCTTCCCAAGTTCGCCAAGCCTGCTCGCTCGTGCTTTTTGCAAACTCGCCGGGTCCGCTCACCCGTGGGAGTTTACTTTCATGCTTCCCAAGTTCGCAGAGCTTGTTCGCTCCTGCTTCTTGCAACCTCGCCGAGTTTGCTAACCCGTGCGAGTTTACTTTCAGGCTTCGCAAGTTCGCCGAGCTTGCTCACTCGTGCTTCTTGCAACCTTGCCAGGTCTGCTCAGCCGTGCAAGTTTACTTTCATACTTTGCAAGTTCGCCGAGCCTTCTTGCTCGTGCTTCTTGCAACCTTGCCGGGTCTGCTCGCCCGTGCGAGTTTAGTCGTGCTTCTTGCAACCTTGCTGGGACTTCTCACTCGCGCGAGTTTATTTTGTTGTTTCGTAAGTTCGCCGAGCCGGGTAGCTTGTGCTTCTTGCAACCATGCCGGATCTGTTCAGACGTGGGAGTTTACTTTCAAGCTTGGCAAGCTCGCCGAGCCTGGTCGCTCGTGCTTCTTGCAACCTCGTTGGGTCAGCTCAGCCGTGCGAGTTTAATTTCATACTTCGCAAGTTCGCCGAGCCTGCTCGCTCGCGCTTCTTGAAACCTTGACGGGTCTGCACACCCGTGCGAGTTTAGTTGTGCTTCTTCCAACCTTGCTGGGTCTGCTCACTCGTGCGAGTTTACTTTGTTGCTTCGTAAGTTAGTCGAGCCTGCTAGCTTGTGCTTCTTGCAACCATGCCGGATCTGTTCAGGCGTGCGAGTTTACTTTCATGCTTTGCAAGCTCGCCGAGCCTGGTCGCTCGTGCTTCTTGAAACCTCGCCCGGTCTGCTCACCCTTGCGAGTTTACTTTCCTGCTTCCCAAGTTTGCCGAGCCTGCTCGCTCTTGCTTCTTGCAACCATGTCGGGTTTGCTGAACCATGAGAGTATACTTTCAGGCTTCGAAAGTTCGCCGAGCTTGCTCGCTCGTGCTTCTTGCAACCTTGCCGGTTCTGCTCAGCCGTGCGAGTTTAGTTTCATGTTTCGCAAGTTCGCCGAGCTTGCCAGCTCGTGCTTCTTGCAACCTTGCCGGGTTGCTCACCCGTGCGAGTTTACTTTGATGCTTTGCAAGTTCGTCGATGCTTCTCGCTGGTGCTTCTTGGAACCTTGCCGGGTCTGCTCACCCATGCGAGTTTACTATCACGCTTCGCAAGTTCGCCGAGCCTTCTCGCCGTGCTTCTTGCAACCTCGCCCGGACTACTCAACCGTGCGAATTTACTTTCGTGCATCCCAAGTTCGCCGAGCCTGCTCGCTCGTGCTTTTTGCAACCTTGCCGGGTCTGCTCACCCGTGTGAGTTTACTTTAATGCTCCGCAAGTTCGCCGAGCCTGCTCGATCGTGCTTCTTGCAATTTCGCCGAGCCTGCTCACCCGTGCGAGTTTATTTTCATTTTTATCAACTTCCCGGAGCCTTCTCGTTCTTGCTTCTTGCAACCTCGCACGGACTGCTCAACCGTGCGAATTTACTTTCATGCTTCCAAAGTTCGCCGAGCCTGCTTGCTCGTGCTTCTTGCAACCTTGCCGGGTCTGCTCGCCCGTGCGAGTTTAGTCGTGCTTCTTGCAACCTTGCTGGGACTTCTCACTAGCGCGAGTTTATTTTGTTGTTTCGTAAGTTCGCCGAGCCGGGTAGCTTGTGCTTCTTGCAACCATGCCGGATCTGTTCAGACGTAGGAGTTTACTTTCATACTTCGCAAGTTCGCCGAGCCTGCTCGCTCGTGCTTCTTGAAACCTTGCCAGGTCTGCACACCCGTGCGAGTTTAGTTGTACTTCTTCCAACCTTGCCGGGTCTGCTCACTCGTGCGAGTTTACTTTGTTGCTTCGTAAGTTAGTCGAGCCTGCTAGCTTGTGCTTCTTGCAACCATGCCGGATCTGTTCAGGCGTGCGAGTTTACTTTCATGCTTTGCAAGCTCGCCGAGCCTGGTCGCTCGTGCTTCTTGAAACCTCGCCCGGTCTGCTCACCCGTGCGAGTTTACTTTCCTGCTTCCCAAGTTTACCGAGCCTGCTCGCTTTTGCTTCTTGCAACCTCGCCGGGTATGCTCACCTGTGAGAGTATACTTTTAGGCTTCGCAAGTTCGCCGAGCTTGCTCACTCGTGCTTCTTGCAACCTTGCCGATTCTTCTCAGCCGTGCGAGTTTACTTTCATGTTTCGCAAGTTCGCCGAGCTTGCTAGCTCATGCTTCTTGCAACCTTGTCGGGTTGCTCACCCATGCGAGTTTACGTTCATTTTTCCAACTTCCCGGAGCCGGCTCGTTCTTGCTTCTTGCAACCTCACACGGACTGCACAACCGTACGAATTTACTTTCATGCTTCCTAGGTTCGTCGAGCCTGCTCGCTCGTGCTTCTTGCAACTTTGTCGGGTCAGCTCACTCGTATGAGTTTACTTGTGTTTGATGTAACCTTGCCGAGTCTGCTCACCCGTGAGAGTTTACTTTCATGGTGCGCAAGTTCTTTGAGCTTGGTCGATCGTGCCTCTTGCAACCTTGCCGGGTCTGCTCACCCTTGCGAGTTTATTTTCATGCTTCCCAAGTTCAATGGGCGTGCTATCTCGTGCTTCTGCCAACCTTTCCAAGTCTGATCACTCGTGCGAGTTTATTTTCATGCTTCCCAAGTTCGCCGAGCCTACTCGCTCGTGCTTTTTGCAAACTCGCCGGATTAGCTCACCCGTGGGAGTTTACTTTCATGCTTCCCAAGTTCACAGAGCTTGCTCGCTCCTGCTTCTTGCAACCTCGCCGAGTTTGCTAACCCGTGCGAGTTTACTTTCAGGCTTCGCAAGTTCGCCGAGCTTGCTCACTCGTGCTTCTTGCAACCTTGCCAGGTCTGCTCAGCCGTGCAAGTTTACTTTCATACTTTGCAAGTTCGCCGAGCCTTCTTGCTCGTACTTCTTGCAACCTTGCCGGGTCTGCTCGCCCGTGCGAGTTTAGTCGTGCTTCTTGCAACCTTGCTGGGACTTCTCACTCGCGCGAGTTTATTTTGTTGCTTCGTAAGTTCGCCAAGCCGGGTCGCTTGTGCTTCTTGCAACCATGCCGGATCTGTGCAGACGTGCGAGTTTACTTTCAAGCTTGGCAAGCTCGCCGAGCCTGGTCGCTCGTGCTTTTTGCAACCTCGTTGGGTCAGCTCAGCCGTGCGAGTTTACTTTCATACTTCGCAAGTTCGCCGAGCCTGCTCGCTCATGCTTCTAGCAAACTTGCCGGGTCTTCTCACCCGGGCGAGTTTACTTTAATACTTCGCCAATTCGCCGAGCCTGCTCGCTCGTGCTTCTTGAAACCTTGCCGGGTCTGCACACCCGTGCGAGTTTAGTTGTGCTTCTTCCAACCTTGCCGGGTCTGCTCACTCGTGCGAGTTTACTTTGTTGCTTCGTAAGTTAGTCGAGCCTGCTAGCTTGTGCTTCTTGCAACCATGCTGGATCTGTTCAGGCGTGCGAGTTTACTTTCATGCTTTGCAAGCTCGCCGAGCCTGGTCGCTCGTGCTTCTTGAAACCTCGCCCGGTCTGCTCACCCGTGCGAGTTTACTTTCCTGCTTCCCAAGTTTACCGAGCCTGCTCGCTCTTGCTTTTTGCAACCTCGCCGGGTTTGCTCACCTGTGAGAGTATACTTTTAGGCTTCGCAAGTTCGCCGAGCTTGCTCACTCGTGCTTCTTGCAACCTTGCCGATTCTGCTCAGCCGTGCGAGTTTACTTTCATGTTTCGCAAGTTCGCCGAGCTTGCTAGCTCATGCTTCTTGCAACCTTGCCGGGTTGCTCACCCGTGCGAGTTTACTTTGATGCTTTGCAAATTCGCCGATGCGTCTCTCTGGTGCTTCTTGGAACCTTGCCGGGTCTGCTCACCCATGCGAGTTTACTATCATGCTTCGCAAGTTCGCCGAGCCTTCTCGCCGTGCTTCTTGCAACCTCGCTCGGACTACTCAACCGTGCGAATTCATTTTCGTGCTTCCCAAGTTCGCCGAGCCGGCTCGCTCGTGCTTTTTGCAACCTTGCCGGGTCTGCTCACCCGTGTGAGTTTACTTTAATGCTCCGCGAGTTCGCCGAGCCTACTCGATCTTGCTTCTTGCAATTTCGCCGAGCCTGCTCACCCGTGCGAGTTTATTTTCATTTTTATCAACTTCCCGGAGCCTGCTCATTCTTGCTTCTTGCAACCTCGCACGGACTGCTCAACCATGCGAATTTACTTTCATGCTTCCAAAGTTCGCCGAGCCTGCTCGCTCGTGCTTCTTGCAACCTTGCCGGGTCTGCTCACCCGTACGAGTTTACTTATGTTTCTTGTAACCTTGCCAAGTCTGCTCACCCGTGAGAGTTTACTTTCATGCTCCGCAAGTTCTCCGAGCCTGCTGGATCGTGCCTCTTGCAACCTCGCACGGACTGCTCAACCGTACGAGTTTACTTTCAGGCTTCGCAAGTTCGCCGAGCTTTTTCGCTCGTGCTTCTTGCAACCTTGCTGGGTCTGCTCACCCGTACGAGTTTACTTGTGCTTCTTGCAACCTTGCCGGGTCCGCTCACCCTTGAGAGTTTACTTTCATGCTCCGCAAGTTCGCCGAGCCTGCTCGATCGTGCGTCTTGAAACCTTGCTCGGTCTTCTCACCCCTGCGAGTTTATTTTCATGCTTCCCACGCTCAATGAGCGTGCTATCTCGTGCTTTTGCCAACCTTGCCAAGTCTGCTCACTCGTGCGAGTTTATTTTCATGCTTCCCAAGTTCGCCGAGCCTGCTCTCTCGTGCTTCTTGCAAACTCGCCGGGTCAGCTCACCCGTGCGAGTTTACTTTCATGCTTCCCATGTTCGCGGTGCCTGCTCGCTCCTGCTTCTTGCAACCTCGCCCGGTCTGCTCACCCGTGCAAGTTTACTTTCAGGCTTCCCAAGTTCGCCGAGCTTGCTCGCTCCTGCTTCTTGCAACCTCGCCGAGTGTGCTCACCCGTGCGAGTTTACTTTCAGGCTTCGCAAGTTCGCCGAGCTTGCTCGCTCGTGCTTCTTGCAACCTTGCCGGTTCTGGTCAGCCGTGCGAGTTTACTTTCATACTTCGCAAGTTCGCCGAGCCTGCTCGTTTGTGCTTCTTGCAACATTGCCGAGTCCGCTCACCCATGCGAGTTTACTTTCATTCTTCCCAACTTCCCCGAGCCTGCTCGTTCATGCTTCTTGCAACCTTGCACGGACTGCTCAATCGTGCGAATTTACTTTCATGCTTCGTAAGTTCGTCGAGCCTGCTCGCTCGTGGTTCTTGCAATCTTACCGGGTCTGCTCACCCGTGTCAGCACCCCATTTTGGCCCACCGGCTTCCCACACGAGGATTCCCGACCGAAGCCCGGGGCACTATTCATCACCTGGCAATCAGAGGCAAATAGGCGGGCACGGGGTCATGAACAAAGGGAGAAGAGCTAGGTCACTGAGAAAAGCGGAGGAAAGCCATCAGAAGAGCGAACGAACAAGGAATCCTCAAAACGACGGAGCTGGCACTGTGGCACTATTCATCACCGAGTCACCGAAGCACTGAAGGGTTCCCAATATGGGACTCTAAAAATCCCTCTCAGTGCCAAAGTGACTAATGAAGCGTCCGGACGCATTTCCGGGGCAAGCCACATGAGCCGGGACACCCCGATGTCTCACGGACGCCTTTTCTGACAGAGCTCCCGGGGCCCGCTCCACTGACAAGCAGACGACCCCCCTAAACGGGTCTACAGGCACCCAGGGACCACCAAGGTTGAGGAACAAGCTTCAGATGACATTCCGGAACTCGACTCGGTTTCCCGAGGGACGTTTCAGTGGTCATGAACGTCTCCCGACGAGCCTTCGGGGCACTTCCACGGAAAACAGAGATCACAACGAGCCCCGAGCACCTCAAGACATTCAGGGAACACTGAGAAAACCCCGGTCAAAAGTCCCTAGGTCTTCCCGGGTCAACGGTCCCCGATCGGGGGACATTAAACTCCGCTCCGAACGTCCAAACAGGGCAAAACAGACTCTCGAGGCGTCGAGTCGCCTGAACGTTCGTTCATACGCATGGCGACATTAGGCTCATTCAAATCCTCGTCGTTCAAGCATTCCAAATCTTCAAATTAATTGGACATCGAAGGTCGGATGCGAGCTCAATCAAGTTTCAAGCATTTTCCGGCTTTTCTCTTATTCGAATGGGACCCACGGCTCAGCCAAGCCAAGCCACCAAGCCACGGCTCGCCCACAATCAGCCACGGCTCCGACATGACAGCCCCAAGCCGCGGCTAATCCCTAAGCCACGGCTCAATTCGGTGGCTTCAAGCCCCAATGGCTCAATCCCAAGAGCTTCCCTCAACCACACATTCAAAATATCTCTTACACATCCTTACATCAACTCCCATCTTTCCATCACTTCCCATCAACTTCTCACTCACTTTCCCCACCTTAATCTTCCCTCCAAAAATTCGGATCCCTTAAGCACCCACTAATTGCACTTAGTTTTCACTAAACAAGCCATTAAGTCTTCCTTTATAAGTCCATTGCATCATTAACTTAATCACAACTCAACTTCCATCATCTCTCTAGCTTTCTCACTCTAGGAAACCCTCTCTAAGCCCTCTCAAACTTCAGCACTTTCCAGAAATCGTCCAGCTTTCCCTCAGCTCGTCCAAGGCCGAAAATGCCGGAAAACTCAACTGTTTTCCGGCGACCGCCATCCAACCCGATCCAAACTTGACCAAACTTCATATCCCACATGTTTTCAACCTCCTAAGTCCATTTCCGACCTTAGATTTTTCATTTGAAGCTCCCAGCACTTCGTTCCAGCTCTGTCCAGATTCGGGTCCCTAGGGCGTTTTCCCGATTTTTAAGCGAGTTCTTCCTTCTCGACTTGAGCAAGCTCAACCAAACTTTATATCCCACATGTTTTCGACCTCCTAAGTCCATTTCCGACCTTAGATTTTTCATTTGAAGCTCCCAGCACTTCGTTCCAGCTCTGTCCAGATTCGGGTCCCTAGGGCGTTTTCCCAGTTTTTAAGCGAGTTCTTCCTTCTCGACTTGAGCAAGCTCAACCAAACTTCATATCCCACATGTATTCGACCTCTCGAGTCCATTTCCGGTGTTAGTTTTGAGATTTGAAGCTTTCAGCTTACCGAACCAGCTCTGTCCAGAACCGAGTTCCCTAGACGGTTTCACGGCTTCCCGGGCTTCTTCGACGCCATTCCTTCCCACGACCATGGCGAGTCGTGCCATCACCTTCTAAGGGTCCCTCATGACCCTCGCTCTCCCCCGTGACGAGTTGGTCTCGTGCCGAGAGCCGCTCAACCGCGCAAGACCGCCCTTTTTCACTCTTTTCCTTTACCGGGTTTCCACAGTTTTTTTTATCGGTTTCTCTTTGCATTTCCAGTTGAAATCAGTCGTGCGCACGCCATAAGCTGGTCATGAACACCAAGAGCAGTCCCTTACGAGTTGGAGGAACTCGAGTCAGCTTGGTGCAACACCCGGAGCCCCCTTTGCAGCCGTTTCAACCCAAACAGCCCAGTCGGGTCTGTTCCGCTGGTTTTCCTTCCTAACCCGAACTTTGCAGGAACGCACAGGTCAGCTCGGGTTGAATCTCGCTACGAGCCACCTATCACCATGATCCTCAGCCAGTTAGGAGTCCAATGCCACCTACCTTGCATCAAAAGACCACCGGGAGCCTCCTGTGGAGCCGTTTCTTCATTGGGTGCCAGTCGGGTCTGTCCTTTTTTACTGACCCGACTTTGTTTTTGATTTTCAGAAAATCTACGCATGCTCTCCTCCCGAAACCACCACAGCGCGATCCTTAGTCTTTTGGGAATCCAACGCAACTGGCCCCGCGCTAAAATTCCATCCCGATCAACCGATACGGCCCCGACAAGCCAGACTGCCAGTCGGGTTTGCCAGTCGACCCGACTGCTCCGATTCGGGTCTGTTTGCTCCAGCCGAGTCTCCTGACTCCCTTTGCCACTTCTCCGACTCTTTCCTCGTGTTCCGAGGCTAGGTAACACTCCTCTACGACTTAGAGAAGTTAGGATCTCCGATATTCTTTTGATATGAGGTGTTAAGGCGTTTAACAAGTTGACATGCATGCAAGTTTACGTTCTTACCTACTCCCATGCAAATGTACGTCGTTTATCATGCTATACGTCGTATGAACACATGCATCATGACGGGAAAGAACTTAAATCGGGGTTGAAGAGGTCGCCTTGACCCGCGTGAGCCACGGAAACTCACGGCCATTCCTCATGGGAGGTGGCCGAGAGTTTCTTTGGACCACACTGGTCCAAGGAATCCTCTTTCGCCTCGAAATAAGTCGGTTCCCGTATTTTCCATTTCGTCGTTGTATGAGTCGACGCCGTTTTATTGATTCCTTTAAATATTTTGTTTGTGCATGTTTATATGCCCGTTTGCGTAATTAGGATCATGGCAGCATCAACTTGGTTAAAACGTGCGTTACTATCGTGCTTGACGTATTATGCATGCAAGATACGATCGGAATCGATGTAGGAGGCCCTCCATAACCCAAGTCAGGTCATGGAGAGCTCTCGGCTCAACCTTTGGGGGAGGGGCCGAGTGCTCTTTGACCCATCCCGGGCTTAGGACGGTCTCCTTCGTTGCTTCGGAATCGTCCCTTGGAATTGAGTGTACCCATATTTTGTGTTTCTATCGTCGATCATGTGCTAGCCGTCTCCTAGGAGAGTTAGTTTTGGAAGATTATCCGTCAAGTCCACAACTCCTCGATATAAGATCACTACCACCGAATAATTTCACAAATGGGAGAAACGGGACGTATCATTCGGTTAATTAAATCACTTGGATTAAATAATTGGACAAATTGAATATTAATTCGTAAACATATCGATGGTTCATGGAACGGCGGAAATGCCCTTTTCCTTAAAAGCTCATAATTTCAAAACATCGAGACGTGTAACACGAATAGAATCGTGTCTAGCAAGTACTCGCGTACTATGACTCGAGTCCGGGCCCAATTTGAGGCGGCTCGAGTCGAGATGCGCGAGTCCTCTTTAGACCTCTTCGTGTCACACGATCTTTAATTTATATATGAACATCACATGTTTTACCACTCAAGGGCATAGTCGTCATTCCGTGATTCACCGATATCCTGGGTTTTAGGGAGTCGGAAACACCTCGATCTATGTACGGAAAGGGGCGGCCCGTTTGGGTGCGAGTTTCATTCATACGGCCCATTCCGTTCACTTTCGGTGTTTCTATCTTCCTATCGCAGATTCGGTGGGGAGCATTTTATTTCAGTTACAAAGCACAAAGAATCGGACTAATCATACATCCGGCCTAATCAAACACTAGATAATGGATAGGCGGAATGATAGATTCCAATCTAGAGTCAAAACACGAGTTTGGCTAATTCGGTGAAACCGCAGTGACACTTAACTGAACAAGAGTCGTAAAACAAACACACACATGTAATTGGCTTAGAACCTTATCCTAGCCCGCCCTCTATGTTTGCCTAGGTTAGATGCATTGTTTGCCAATCAACCACGGGTAATAACTGATTAAATCACGTACATTTGACTTACTACACCACTTGTCTGTATTCACCGACAATTGTTAGTTGTTGTCTGTATTGTGTCAGTTTTATCAGTTTTCTCCTGTTTTGTCTTTGCATATGATGATTTATTGCGATTCGGGCCCGAGCCCATAGGTCACGTGTTGCACGGGGTCCAACGCCCCAAATCACCGAACGCAAGGTCCAACGCCTCTTAACTCACCGAGCGCGTGCAACCTGAGTGCGGAATGGGATCTAGCCTCGATTCACCGTTACACTCCGAATGCGGCCTATGTGGAAGGCAGATTTGGACTGAGCGCGTGAAACGGGTTTAGATATCACCCGGGAGCTCGATCGGCCCATCGGATATAGTGAGAACCGACCGGTTCTCCCGAGAATCGTGGGATCGATCGGACCCGACCCCTGGCTCCTCGAGCCCGTGTTGCCTTAATTTGTTTATCGGTTATTTAAAAATACTCGGTGAGCCGGAGCGGAATATTGGCCCAATGCAAACCGATCGGGATCCATTTACTCATTCAGTTAATCTTTGTAATTATTCGAGAGAACATTATGAGGATTTTATTTGTATATTCACTCAGTCACTTGTAAGGATCCCCGATCGGCGAGCGAGAGGTCCGAGTGACGAACCGGTCAGGTCGGTCTATTATCACCGAGAGATGAGTAAGCTCGAATACTCGCGGTTTCGGTTCGCGCAGGGAATCAGCCATCACGGTTCGATGAACTGTAACGCTAAGACAGTGAACCGATACCTCGATGCACAAGCCTACTCACCTTTCGGATTCTTGGCCCAACTTGATCAATTCATCGACTTTACGGTGTAAAAACGGGCGAGTCAAGTGCGACCCTAAATCACGCGGTAAATAAACAAAACGGCAAGCCTAGCAAGCTAGAGTACCGAAAGGGTGTGCGAGATGTAAGCCCGCACGTTATAGAACCCTCGAATTCGGAATTTCCGGTTCCGTAAGACCATTGCCTTAGCATTTAGGTGTACCCCATACCCCTAAATCCGAGTAACTTGCCGGCCCTCGACCTTCGGGTCGTAAAATGGCAAGTGGCGACTCCTTCTCACGTGCGTTCGTCACGCGTCCCCGGGAAGGTGGACACTCCCAAGCCGCGTTGCATAGGCATCACGCATGCGTGCCCCGACGAGATTAAATTCGGGTGCGCACAGCTTGGCGACTCCACTGGGGACATCTAGAGGGTTCGGGCTCAATCCCGTTTGCTTGCTTGCTTGTTTATTTACTGCTTTCCGTCGTTTACCGCTTACCTACTTACGCACATTTATTTCATGCATGCATTACATATCATGCTAGCTTTAGGTACCTCGTCCGAAATCCCACGGGCGCCAAAGTAGGAAGCTATGTTAGTCAGAGGTTCCGAGTAAGGGAACGGATCGAGTCGGCTATGCCACCGAACCGGCCCCCAAAGATCCTCGCTCGATTTCAAGGAATTTACACCCTTGAGTCGGGAGCCCCCATCCATAGATAGCACGGTCCCTGTAGCACCAAACTATGCATCGTGTTATGCCTCCATGCAAGCCTTCAACCCGACTCCGACAACAGTCCATCAAGTCGGCCTACGAGCCATTTGAGTCTTTTCCATTTCAAGAGCGATGTACATGTAATTTCTATTAAGCC
Source organism: Punica granatum (assembly GCF_007655135.1). Lineage (NCBI taxonomy): Eukaryota > Viridiplantae > Streptophyta > Magnoliopsida > Myrtales > Lythraceae > Punica > Punica granatum. Next base: position 24,137,899 of record NC_045130.1, on the reverse strand, counting down.
GTGGGCATTTACTCTCTTCGTACACATGCATCATGCAATTTTCAAAAATTAGGATGTCATTCATGTTGACGAGTCCTAAGCAGATTTTCTTGTCGTCTTGGTGAGGGACGCCTTGCTCGGCCTCCTGCCCGCACCTTGGCAGAGTCCGCCAACACACGAGGACCTCACCGACCCGCCACAGAACGCGAATGGTGTATATTCCGGGACAACATGATCGACCTCATCAACACTAGGTTCGATCACCGAGAGGTCGCTGAGAGATGAAGAACTCGCCAGCCAACCACCTTAAAGGGAGCTCTCCCAAACCCGTGCCAAGATGCAGAGATGCGATCAGGAGCTCGCCTGAGCGAATGCCGCCCTAGAGAGGTCTAGGAAGAGGGCTCGATGAGGCCCACACATGCACTCTAGCATAGATATCTCCGCAAGGCCCTCGCCTAGAACCGGTGCTTTCCGAGGCCGCGCTCGCTCAAACCCCAAGTGTGGTCGCAAATCAGCTTAAGGCTCTATTTTACAAAATTTGCATTGTACTTTGAACCTTTCGAGTCAATGTGAACGACAACATTAGCTTTTGAAAACTCAAGCATTGCATGCATCCTATCCGTTTACTGTTCTACACGACAATTAACACTACCACACGGTAGACAAAGTTGTGACCGCCTTTGCAGGTGTACCAATCGTGGTCCTCACCCTTCCTCCAAGGCGAGCCAATCAGTAACTCAAGGGCCAACCGTCCAAGCAACACTAACTTCCCATTAATCCCACGCAATCGATTATGTCATTGCATGGTTGAGCACACGTCCCTCTATGCTTCCATCAGCACAACTGAGCGTGCTATTTCCGCGTCGTGCGAGCATGCCTCCACCTTCTCCATGCACACACCCTCGGCGCGCTCGCACGATGCCTACCAGGCTAGTTCAATCCCCTAAGCCCTTACGCTGAAATCGCGAATATAGTTTGCTCCTTCATTGTTTTCTTTTCCCATTGTAGGAAATTCTACACAAGAAGACAGCCTGAACACTGATCGACCACAATTGAGACAACAAACATCTTCCCTCCATCCAGCTCCTTGGGATTTCAACACTAAGTCCCCATCCCTGCTCCACAAAGCAAGATCGCAAGCAAATCAGCGTCACCGCATCGCAGCGCCTCACGCTATTCCTCAGCATTGACCTTTGCTTTCGCATTTCTTGCACTTTCCTATCAGCCCCGCATTTAATGCATCGGGCTTCGGCCTCGCATCGGGCTCCGGCCCTGCATCGGGCTCCGGCCACGCGTTTACCGCATTACGCTTCGACCTCGCATCGAGTTCCGGCCCTGCATTTACTGCATTGGGCTTCGGCCCCACATCGGGCTCCGGCCCTACTTTTGGGGCTTCGGCCCCGCATTGGGCCTCGGTCCTACATTTACTGCTTTTGGGTTTCGGCCCCGCATTTACTGCTTTCAGGTTTTGACACCTCGCATTTACTGCTTTCAGGTTCATCTGAAATCCAAAAATCGACTTGGATTCAAATTCATCCAAGCGATACTCCGAGGAGCAAGTCTAATCCTTCAACCGCAAAAGATCACAAGCAACAGCTCCGGCGAGCAGAGCATGGCCCTGCCCACCCGCAGCGAAAGTCACTAGCACGGTCACATCTCCGACCGGAGAATGATCCCTGCCCACCCTCCACTGTGGCCATCAACCAGCCACTGGGGCAACATGCACTCTTCCCTAAACTCTCTTTTACATTTACATGCATTCCAAAACAAGCTCCCGGCATGAACAAACCCTTCACGGGCGCACTAGGACAGCCCCGAAAATGCCCTGTTGGTTCTGTCGGAATTGTTCGATTCGTCTGTCCTCATGGGATCCGGCTTCTCGAGCCTTCCCTAGGACGGCTGCGCATGCCAACCAGCCATCGGGGAAAGTACACCTATGTGGCCCCTAGCCACGGTCTGCCCACTCCAGGGTGGCGATGACTAGATCTCGGAATTGAGTATCCCCCACGTGCGGCACCCCATGGGTCGCGCGCTGGACGAAGGAATTTCCCATGGGTCCACCTTACATTTCTTACCACATATTCCACCGCATAATCGCCTAATGCATCATCCTCTTTGTCATCCTTCACAGGGACACACCGGTCACGGGCGAAGAGCGATGCGCGGGTTCACACCTCCTCGAGAACTCCAATCGGGTCTTTCTTCTTATACTTCAGTAGGGAAGGGCCCGACAAGGAGGTACCCCCTATGAAGCCGACGACGGAAGCATCCGAATGAACCGCACGCCTTCAGCGCAATCGTCTCAATCGACAAACAAACATGCCTATCGGCTTTGAGAGCACACCTCTCCGGCGTACAACTGAAGCTGGAGCCACAAGCACGATCGGGGACGATGATTGTACAAGGCGCCCACCTCAGGTCACATTAACAATGAAGATCGGGGCATTCGCATTCATCATTCACACCGAGACCACCTCGAACATCATCCGGCCGTCCAAGCAACGTACACTGGGGCATCCCCGGTTGAAGCTCGCGACAGCACGACCTCGGCAAGCGACGTACACTGGGGCAACCCTGGTTAAAGTTCGCCCTGAGGTCGCCATAGTGGGTCACTCCAACAAACGACATTGGAATGCTCCTAGTCATTCGCATCAAGAATGGGTATCTTCCATAACAAGCATCATGACAACCTCGGTCACACACTCTTGGGGCAATTTTGTTTTCTTTTTAGACAATAGGGGAAAGGACTTGTAAGGTTTGCAAGGACAAAAGACGCGAAGTTCGGCTTTTGAGTGCACAAGCATCAGACTTCTGGGAAAACCAGCCCTCACAAAACTGGGCTAAGACAACAAAGTACATCAAGTCTCCATGGGGCGAAGCAAACAAAAGCAGCCTCGATGATGCAAAGTCGAGGAGTTTCAAACAAATATAAGGGGCGCAATACAGACCCCAGCTGCAAGAAAAAACAGAGCGAAAAGAAGCGGGAAAAACCCGCCAATGAAGAGAGAGAGAAAAGAAGCGGGAAAAACCCGCCAACAAAAAATGGGGCAATGCTGAGGTTCACCAAAAGCACCGGTACCCCCAATCCAAAAGAAATGAACAAATCTCGACAAAAAGGGAAACAACAGTCGCAACTCCTCGACGAAGATAGAACGTAACGCACTCGGAGGTCGAATTATTCGAACCCTTCGCCCTTGCAAACTCGAGAGACAAAAGAATCGAGCCTGCTAGGTCTAAAACCCCTCGGGGCGATCTAGGCAAAAGTTAGGGCAAAAGAGAGGCACGACTGAAAATCCCGAGGCGGGCGGTCGTGGCAAAAGGAGAGTTCATCCCCTTTAGGTTGAGAGGTACGGCCCCGAGGCGGGTGACCGTAGCAAAAGGAAAGTAAAATGAGAGATAAACAAAACAGTCACCTTGGGCCTTCGCACACTGCGCAGACCAGGGATCCCCAAAGGAAATGGCCAGGTTATCTACTCCAACACGATCCCCGATCGGCTCTCCTACCGAACTCAACCGTCCAAGGCGGATTCTTCTTCAAGCACAGCGGGCGACCAAGCACGCAATACAAACAGTTTAAGACAGCCAACACCAACCGAAGGACGGAAGAGAAGGGGGGGTACATCTCACGGCAAGCGTGAACCCGTGTATCCTTTCAGCCTAGGGCAACGTGCTCCCCAAGCTTTCTCTTTTCTCTTTGTCATTACACAACTCCTAAACGGGTCACAGCCACCTTTCAATCGGCTACCACAAAGCCAAAATCCTAGACATTTCTTTCCAGGAGTCTAGTCATAACACTCTGAAAATGACTACACCGAGGTCTGACCAAATTTGAACAAAATTCCCCATGCGGGTTACAAATGCAGCCGCCCTACGACACCCCGATGAGAAGGTCCTAAGTTCACGGGCGCGTCGAAAAACCGATAGAGCCGCTTGGGCACCTTTGAGAACGTCTCGATATGCCCATGCAAGGCCAACAGGAGCCCCGGAGGCCTCACATCGGGGCCTCTGAAGGCGGGACCTCCATTCACATCACCAAAGCAAAAACTCTCCACGGGTCGCCCAAGCGACCCGAAACTGAAGAGCATGCGTTACAAACACTTCCTTTCACCTGAGCTTACAAATCGCTAGTAATCCCATGACTTACTAATGATATTAGGATCACAGGTACAAACGCGGGAACTACGGCAGACTTTGATTCCCGACTCCTCGGGATACGTAGGCACTCTACCCCAGAGTTCTAGTCCCTCATCGCAAGACCGGGCATCCCTAGCGAACTACAATCGCCACTGCGACAGAGCTGACATCCGGCAGAGCAACGAGTAACCGCCCCAGTAGCAAAGCTGGCTTCCGGCAGATCAAACACACCGCCACCCCAAGGGCAAAGCATCGACGAAGCAACTTCATCGCAGCAGCAACGCCAATCTACAGCAGATCAACACCTTCGGGACAGTATCAGCCCTGTACACTTGGCGCACACTACTGTCCACATGACTAACGAAGAGTTATGCTCTTCTCTGCAGATACGCATGGAACCCCAAGGGGCATCTCCTCCTTGACGGACACGCGATTGACTCATGCAGCAGATCGCAACCTCGAGCCGAGTGGAGGGCCCTATGGGGGAAAAGCCACCCAACTCCTGCTCAAGCCGCAACAAATGATGCTTGGCGTCGCACGAGCACGACTTCGGCTCCAAACCGAACAATTCGCTTCTGCCGACACCTCTGAGATGCCACCTGGCATCGATCTCCACTTCTGCCTCCCCTACACTTTACAATTTACTGCTTTAGGGACTTCCGGTCCCCGGACTTCGTGTCCGCATTTACTGCTTTCCAGGGGGTTCGGCCTAGCATTTACCGCTTTAGGGACTTCGGGTCCCCGGACTTCGTGTCCGCATTTACTATTTTCCACGGGCTTCAGCCTAGCATTTACCGCTTTAGGGACTTCGGGTCCCCGGACTTCGTGTCCGCATTTACTGCTTTCCACGGGCTTCGGCCCAGCATTTTCTGCTTTAGGGACTTCGGCTCCCCGGACTTCGTGTCCGCATTTACTGCTTTCCACGAGCTTCGGCCTAGCATTTACTGCTTTAGGGACTTCGGGTCCCCGGACTTCGTGTCCGCATTTACTATTTTCCACGGGCTTCGGCCTAGTATTTACCGCTTTAGGGACTTCGGGTCCCAGGACTTCGTGTCCGCATTTACTGCATTCCACGGGCTTCGACCTAGCATTTACCGCTTTAGGGACTTCGGGTCCCCGGACTTCGTGTCCGCATTTACTATTTTCCACGGGCTTCAGCCTAGCATTTACCGCTTTAGGGACTTCGGGTCCCCGGACTTCGTGTCCGCATTTACTGCTTTCCACGGGCTTCGGCCTAGCATTTACTGCTTTAGGGACTTCGGCTCCCCGGACTTCGTGTCCGCATTTACTGCTTTCCACGGGTTTCGGCCTAGCATTTACTGCTTTAGGGACTTCGGGTCCCCGGACTTCGTGTCCGCATTTACTGCTTTCCACGGGCTTCGGCCTAGCATTTACTGCTTTAGGGACTTCGGGTCCCCGGACTTCGCGTCCGCATTTACTGCTTTCCACGGGTTTCGGCCTAGCATTTACTGCTTTAGGGACTTCGGGTCCCCGGACTTCGCGTCCGCATTTACTGCTTTCCACGGGCTTCGGCCTAGCATTTGCTGCTTCAGGGACTTCGGGTCCCCGGACTTCGTGTTCGCATTTACTGCTTTTCACGGGCTTCGGCCTAGCATTTCCTGCTTTAGGGACTTCGGGTCCCCGGACTTCGTGTCCGCATTTACTGCTTTCCACAAGCTTAGGCCTAGCATTTACTGCTTTAGGGACTTCGGGCCCTCGGACTTCGAGTCCCCGGACTTCGTGTCCGTATTTACTGCTTTCCACGGGCTTCGGCCTAGCATTTACTGCTTTAGGGGCTTCGGGCCCCCGGACTTCGTTTCCGCATTTACTGCTTTCCACGGGTTTCGGCCTAGCATTTACTACTTTAGGGACTTCGGGTCCCTGGACTTCGCGTCCGCATTTACTGCTTTCCACGGGCTTCGGCCTAGCATTTACTGCTTTAGGGACTTCGGGTCCCCGGACTTCGTGTCCGCATTTACTATTTTCCACGGGCTTCGGCCTAGTATTTACCGCTTTAGGGACTTCGGGTCCCAGGACTTCGTGTCCGCATTTACTGCATTCCACGGGCTTCGACCTAGCATTTACCGCTTTAGGGACTTCGGGTCCCCGGACTTCGTGTCCGCATTTACTATTTTCCACGGGCTTCAGCCTAGCATTTACCGCTTTAGGGACTTCAGGTCCCCGGACTTCGTGTCCGCATTTACTGCTTTCCACGGGCTTCGGCCTAGCATTTACTGCTTTAGGGACTTCGGCTCCCCGGACTTCGTGTCCGCATTTACTGCTTTCCACGGGTTTCGGCCTAGCATTTACTGCTTTAGGGACTTCGGGTCCCCGGACTTCGTGTCCGCATTTACTGCTTTCCACGGGCTTCGGCCTAGCATTTACTGCTTTAGGGACTTCGGGTCCCCGGACTTCGCGTCCGCATTTACTGCTTTCCACGGGTTTCGGCCTAGCATTTAGTGCTTGAGGGACTTCGGGTCCCCGGACTTCGCGTCCGCATTTACTGCTTTCCACGGGCTTCGGCCTAGCATTTGCTGCTTCAGGGACTTCGGGTCCCCGGACTTCGTGTTCGCATTTACTGCTTTTCACGGGCTTCGGCCTAGCATTTCCTGCTTTAGGGACTTCGGGTCCCCGGACTTCGTGTCCGCATTTACTGCTTTCCACAAGCTTAGGCCTAGCATTTACTGCTTTAGGGACTTCGGGCCCTCGGACTTCGAGTCCCCGGACTTCGTGTCCGTATTTACTGCTTTCCACGGGCTTCGGCCTAGCATTTACTGCTTTAGGGGCTTCGGGCCCCCGGACTTCGTTTCCGCATTTACTGCTTTCCACGGGTTTCGGCCTAGCATTTACTACTTTAGGGACTTCGGGTCCCGGGACTTCGCGTCCGCATTTACTGCTTTCCACGGGCTTCGGCCTAGCATTTACTGCTTTAGGGACTTCGGGCCCCCGGACTTAGCGTCCTCATCTACTGCTTTCCATGGGTTTCGGCCTAGCATTCACTGCTTTCCGGACTTTGCGTCCACTTTACTGCTTTCTACGGGCTTCGGCCCCTCACCTACCACTTCACACCCTCCAAATCTCGATCAGGCTATTGTCTTATGGCAGGAGAGGCGAGCTACCGCAGAGAGTGACGACGGGAGCGGTCGCTGGGCCCAAAAGGGGCGCTTCTCATGATCTTTGGTTACCTCCTCTCATCGAGCACGCAACCAAAGAAGGGCAAGCTGTCAGCACCCCATTTTGGCCCACCGGCTTCCCACACGAGGATTCCCGACCGAAGCCCGGGGCACTATTCATCACCTGGAAATCAGAGGCAAATAGGCGGGCACGGGGTCATGAACAAAGGGAGAAGAGCTAGGTCACTGAGAAAAGCGGAGGAAAGCCATCAGAAGAGCGAACGAACAAGGAATCCCCAAAACAACGGAGCTGGCACTGTGGCACTATTCATCACCGAGTCACCGAAGCACCGAAGGGTGCCCAATATGGGACTCTAAAAATCCCTCTCAGTGCCAAAGTGACCAATGACGCGTCCGGACGCATTTCCGGGGAAAGCCACATGAGCCGGGACACCCCGATGTCTCATGGACGCCTTTTCTGATAGAGCTCCCGAGGCCCGCTCCACTGACAAGCAGACGACCCCCCTAAAAGGGTCTACAGGCACCTAGGGACCACCAAGGTTGAGGAACAAGCTTCAGATGACCTTCTGGAACTCGACTCGGTTTCCCGAGGGACGTTTCAGTGGTCACAAACGTCTCTCGACGAGCCTTCGGGGCACTTCCACGGAAAACAGAGATCACAACGAGCCCCGAGCACCTCAAGACATTCAGGGAACACTGAGAAAACCCCGGTCAAAAGTCCCTAGGTCTTCCCGGGTCAATGGTCCCCGACCGACTGCGACGAGCCAACGATCCCTTACGGGGCAAAAGGATCGCCAAAACGAATGTCAGGATGCACAAAGAGCAATCAGGGACCGGGGGACATTAAACTCCGCTCCGAACGTCCAAACAGGGCAAAACCGACTCTCGAGGCGTCGAGTCGCCCGAACGTTCGTTCATACGACGCATGGCGACATTAGGCTCATTCAAATCCTCGTCGTTCAAGCATTCCAAATCTTCAAATTAATTGGACATCGGAGGTCGGATGCGAGCTCAATCAAGTTTCAAGCATTTTCCGGCTTTTCTCTTATTCGAATGGGACCCACGGCTCAGCCAAGCCAAGCCACCAAGCCACGGCTCGCCCACAATCAGCCACGGCTCCAACATGACAGCCCCAATGGCTCAATCCCAAGAGCTTCCCTCAACCACACATTGAAAATATCTCTTACACATCCTCACATCAACTCCCATCTTTCCATCACTTCCCATCAACTTTCCACTCACTTTCCCCACCTTAATCTTCCCTCCAAAAATTCGGATCCCTTAAGCACCCACTAATTGCACTTAGTTTTCACTAAACAAGCCATTAAGTCTTCCTTTATAAGTCCATTGCATCATTAACTTAATCACAACTCAACTTCCATCATCTCTCTAGCTTTCTCACTCTAGGAAACCCTCTCCAAGCCCTCTCAAACTTCAGCACTTTCCAGAAATCGTCCAGCTTTCCCTCAGCCCGTCCAAGGCCGAAAATGCCGGAAAACTCAACCGTTTTCCGGCGACCGCCATCCAAACCGATCCAAACTTGACCAAACTTCATATCCCACATGTTTTCAACCTCCTAAGTCCATTTCCGACCTTATATTTTTCATTTGAAGCTCCCAGCACTTCGTTCCAGCTCTGTCCAGATTCGGGTCCCTAGGGCGTTTTCCCGATTTTTAAGCGAGTTCTTCCTTCTCGACTTGAGCAAGCTCAACCAAACTTCATATCCCACATGTTTTCGACCTCCTAAGTCCATTTCCGACCTTAGATTTTTCATTTGAAGCTCCCAGCACTTCGTTCCAGCTCTGTCCAGATTCGGGTCCCTAGGGCGTTTTCCCGGTTTTTAAGCGAGTTCTTCCTTCTCGACTTGAGCAAGCTCAACCAAACTTCATATCCCAAATGTATTCGACCTCCCGAGTCCATTTCCGGTGTTAGTTTTGCGATTTGAAGCTTCCAGCTTGCCGAACCAGCTCTGTCCAGAACCGAGTTCCCCAGACGGTTTCACGGCTTCCCGGGCTTCTTCGACGCCATTCCTTCCCACGACCATGGCGAGTCGTGCCATCACCTTCTAAGGGTTCCTCATGACCCTCGCTCTCCCCCATGACGAGTTGGTCACGTGCCGAGAGCCGCTCAACCGCGCAAGACCGCCCTTTTTCACTCTTTTCCTTTACCGGGTTTCCACAGTTTTTTTTATCGGTTTCTCTTTGCATTTCCAGTTGAAATTAGTCGTGCGCACGCCATAAGCTGGTCATGAACACCAAGAGCAGTCTCTTAGGAGTCGGAGGAACTCGAGCCAGCTTGGTGCAACACCCGGAGCCCCCTTTGCAGCCGTTTCAACCCAAACAGCCCAATCGGGTCTGTTCCGCTAGTTTTCCTTCCTAACCCGAACTTTGCAGGAACGTACAGTTTAGCTCGGGTTGAATCTCACTACGAGCCACCTATCACCGTGATCCTCATCCAGTTAGGAGTCCAATGCCACCGACCTTGCATCAAAAGACCACCGGGAGCCTCCTGTGGAGCCGTTTCTTCATTGGGTGCCAGTCGGGTCTTTTTTGACCCAACTAGGTCTGTCCTTTTTTACTGACCCGACTTTGTTTTTGATTTCCAGAAAATTTACGCATGCTCTCCTCCCGAAACCACCACAGGCGTGATCCTTAGTCTTTTGGGAATCCAACGCAACTGGCCCCGCACGAAAATTCCATCCCGATCAACCGATACGGCCCCGACAAGCCAAACGCTTAAGGGACTGTTTCTGGACAGAGCTGGAATGAGGTGCTGGGAGCTTCAAATGAAAATTCTAAGGTCGGAAATGGACTTAGGAGGTCGAAAACATGTGGGATATGAAGTTTGGTCAAGTTTGGTTCGGGTTGAGTGGCGGTCGCCGGAAAACGATTGAGTTTTTCGGCAATTTTGGCCTTGAGCCGGGCTGTGCTTGGGCTGAACGAAATGTTGGAGTTTGAGAGGAATTTGAGAGTTTTTGAGTGAGAAAGCTAGAGAGAGAGTGCAAGATGAGTTGTGATTAAAGTGTCTTGCAATTAGGCACTTATAGGATGCCTTAATGAGCCAAATTAGTGAGTTTAAGTGCAATTAGAGGGGTGTGCTTAGGGGTTCCGAATTTTGGAGGGAAGATTAGGGTGGGGAAGTTGTCTTGTTGAGTGTGGGGAAAGGAAGAGAAGGGAAATGGGAGGTGATGGATGGAAGAAGAGAAGTGATGGGGTGTAAGAGATATTTTTGAAATGGGTGGTGGAGGCTCATTTGGCTTGTCTTTAGAGGAGAGCCATGGCTCGCGGCTTAGCTCGGCTCGGCTCGGCTTGGCTAGCTCAAGGGTCCCACTTGATTAAGAAGAAAGCCGGAAGAAGCTCGGGGCTTGATTGATCACGCATTCAATTTCCGTGGTTCGCTTGAACGACGAATTATCGATGTACGCGCGAATGCGATTTTAATGAGCCTAATATTGACATGTTTCGTGTAAGTAAATGCTCGGGTAGCCCGGGGACTCAAAAGGCGGTTTCGCTCCATTTGGATGATCAGAGTGAAGTTTTCCGTTTCTGTTGCTCGTTCATGCCTCTGCATGCTGTACTGCTCGTGTTGGCATGCTTTGTGCTTTGGGCAGAACGGTTTACTTGTTGGCCTCGGTTGGATATCGATATCCAGAGGCGTCCTAGGAATCCGCGAATGGGGCTTTCTCAGTGTTTCCCGAGTGTTTTGATGTGTTCGGAGACCACTATGATCTCCGTTTGTCAAAAACGAGTCCCGAAGGCTTGTCGGGAGGCATTCGTGACCATTGAAATGTCACTCGGGAGATCGGTATGACTTGCTTGGTCAGAACCGAAATGATTTCCTAGCCCCTGGGGGTTGTTGGGAGTGGGTGGTGCAAAGCTCGGACGTCAACATTTCCTCGAATGAGCTCTAAGCGCAAGATTCCGCTTGAAAGGGGCCCTTTTGTTGCCGGAATAGTACTCGGGAAACCTAAATGGATTGTACAATGCGATCAGGGTTCGTTTTCCCCGGCCTTGAGGTCTTCGGGATTGGTTGGCGCGGATTTCGTGCACTGACGGTTCATTAAAAGCGTCTCTGACCACGTTTCTGTGCAAAAAGGGGTCCTTTCTCCGGGTCGGGATCCGCTCGGGAGACCAAGACTAACTCTGAAAGGCAGTCTGAAACTTATTCCTTGGTCCTGGTGGTCCTTGGGGGTGTGCAGGCCTGTTTCCGGGTGCCGTTTACTTGTCCGTGGATCGGGCGTCCCGGGAGCCCCGTCAGGAAGGTGTCTGCAAATGTTCGGGTGTGCCCCGGCTTAAGCAGGAGGCTTCTGAAATGCGCTCGGAGGTGCCATTGGTCATTTTGGTACCAAGAGGGATTTTTAAAGTCCCATATTGGATATCTTCTGACGCTCCGGTGATCCGGCGATGAATAGTGCCATAGTGCCGGCTCCGCTATTTTCGGGGTTCCTCGTTTGTCTGTTCTTTTGACAGCTTTCCTTTGCCTTTTTAGTGCACCCTGCTTTTCTCCTGTAATTCATGTCTCTGTGCCCGCATATTCGCCTCTGATCATCGGGTGATGAATAGTAACCCGAGTTTTGGTCGGAGATTCTCGCGTAGGAAGCCGGTGGGCCAAAATGGGGTGCTGACACAATTGTTGCCGTTTGGGCGGGAATTTCTCAGTGTCTAGCAGGAGGAAGTGCTTTACTATCAACGGGTCCAGACCCGGCATGTCGGCGTAGGACCAGGCGAAAACCTCTTGATACCTGGTCAGGAAATCGATCATCCAGGCCCGTTGTGTTGGGTTGAGGCTCGTGCCAATCTTTAGGGTGCGGGGCTCCTCTTCCATGCCTACGTTAATCTCTTCCGTCGGCTCAGGCGAGGTGAGCTGGCGATCCTCGAGGCGGCGCAAACTCTCTTCCATCTCGGGCACTAGACTGTCTTCTCTGAGCCCTTCCTCGAAGTATATGGGTCCAGGCTCTCCGAGACATTCTTCGGGTGGGTTCGAATCATCGTGTCGAAAATTTGGATTCGAGTGGAGCCTGGAGAATTGAAAGAATCGTTTTAGAAAGGTGTGAACAAGGGAGTAGAGAAGAGAGAACGGAATATACAAGGATTCAAAAAAATGCATATGGGGAATTCATTGATAGTGTGGATCGTGAAGCCATAACAGAGTTCCCTCTTCCGTAGTGTGGCCTACGACTACGCCGACACGCGGGAAACATCTTGTACATAGATAAATCTTACACATCGGCGATCACAGCTGAAAAGCGCAGGACTGAGGTCCAGTTGTTAAGCTCCTCGTTTTCCTGCGCCGAGCGGATGTGAACCCCTGAAGGAATCTCCTCGGTGACGGCATACACGGTTGGCAAAGCGTCAGGCGTGTCATCGAAGTCCGAGGAAGGGCTGTCAGAGGTGCTCCCGATGATGAGTGGAGGCCCGGGGAAGAAGTGGGATAACGGGGGCACTGGAGTGCCCCTGTTGAGCCTACCATAGCGCGTAGCGAGGCGATGGAGATGGTTGCCCCGGCGGGCCTCAATAATTTCATGGCAAGAGGGGCGAAAGCCGAGTCCCCTCCTATGCTTATATTCTTCAACTTCAATGAGGCGGGTGATTCCTTTCCCGCGCGCCCCAAGGCCGGTGCCTGGGATGTAATTGTGGCGCAAAAGGACCTTCCCTATCATGCGGTCAGCGCGGGACGGTCCGACCTCCCCGTAACCCCGAATGACGGAGATGGTCTCGAAGGAGTGGAAGGGCAGGTTTGACCGTGATGATCCTTTCTTCGACGATGAATTTCACCTTTTGATGTAGTGAGGATAGGATGGCGCCGGCGGAGTGGATCCAAGGCCTTCCGAGTAGTAGGCTGAAGGCGTTTGGGATATCCAACACTTGGAATGTGACGCAGAAGGAGCATGGGTCGATATCTATGAGGAGGTCGATTTCTCCGTTCACCTCCCTCCGCGAGCCATCAAAAGCTTAGACCGCTGTTTTGCTGGGACGGACGCGGTTGAGATCCACGTTCATCTGCTTTAAAGTGGTCACCGGGCATACGTTGAGCGCGGAGCCGTTGTCAATCATGACTCGGCCAACGATATGGTTGTTGCACTTGCAGACAATGTACAGTGCCCGGGAGTGTGCGCATCCTTCAGAGGGGAGCTCATCGTCTGAAAACGAGATAGTATTAGAGAAGATTGAATTGATGGTTTCCTCTATCCGGTCTGGGGGTGTCCCTTTGGGGACTTGTGCAGCTGTCAAGACCCGCAGGAGGGCCTCCCTGTGGGGTTCCGAATTGAGAAGGAGGGCGAGCAATGAGATGTGGGCCGGAGATTTGGCCATCTGCTCCACCACCTTGTATTCGCTCGCCTTGATGATCTTCATGAAGGCTTCGGCCTCCTCTTCAATCACTTTCTTGGGCGGAGTAGACGGGGCCCTGGGCATTGCCTCTACTTCGGTTGCGGGTGTCTTCCCTTTGTCGGTGGTCGCCGAGTTCTCGTATAGCCGTCCCGAGCGGGTTATGCCCATGACGCCGAATTGTTGCTCAAGGTTCCCGACACCTCCCTCGTAGGTCCAGGGGACCTTGTCGTCCGAGTATGGTTCTCGGGCGGGAATATCTATGACGAGTGGGGCAGGAGGTGCGTCAATCCCGGTGAACCCGACTGCGGCTTCTGCGGGTACATACTCAATCACGAAGGGGGAGGGACAACCTTGCTCACCTTCGCCCTCCCCTGATGTGCATACGGTGACCATGTTGATGGAGGGCCCCTGAGCCGGTCCATGGTCGGGGAGGGGATTAGCCTGTACATTCGGAGACCTTACAGCATTGAATACGAGCTCCTTCGCATCAATCATCTCCTGGATCCTCTCCCTTAACTTCCAGCAATTGTCTAGGGTATGCCCTGGTGCCCCTCGATGGTACTCGCATTGCTTGCTCTGATCTTGGATGGTTGGATCGAAGCTCGGGCTGAGCGCTGTTGTCCCGATCTTGTCACGAATTTGCCGGTAAATGTGGGAAAGTGGGACCGGCAGGGCCGGGTATTGTCTGCGGGGTCGCGGTTGTGCTGCACCGCCCTGTTGACCTTGCGGGGGCGGGACTCGTTGTGTCGGCTGAGAAGCCCTAGGAGCTGGGGGTTGGTATTGAGGGCCTTGGGATGGAGTAGGGGCATAATGGTGGACGACGGGCGACGGCACCGTAGGTGGGGGTGGAGGCGGTAGTGCGGGATAGTAGATTGGTTGGGTAGGGGGTTGAGGTCGATATTGAGGTGCATGCAGGGCGTAGGAAGGAGCTACGGGAGGTGCAGACGTGAAGTTTATCAAATACTGCTGGGGGGCCTGATGTGCCGCGTTGACGGCGTTCACTGAAACTTCCTTCCCTCTTCTCCCACTGGAAGATGACGACGTCGCGGGGACCTTCTTCGATGACTCCTCTCCTTTACTGACGGGGCCTTCCATCCTGCCAAGCTTAATGCCCAAATCAAGCTTTTTCCCGGCCTCAATGAGATCGGAGAATGAGGAGGTGTGGGCCAACAAATGCGAGTAATATACTCCTCTCAGCGTGGAGTGGAATAGCTGGATCTGTTGTGCTTCGCTGATCGGAAGGATGTGCTTTGCCGCTTGGGCGCGCCATTTGGTGACGTATTCCTCGAACCTTTGGCCCTGCGCCATCTCTTTGGTGCTCAACTCCAGGAGGGTGGGAGGCGCTTCCGCGCAATACCGGTATTGGTCGGTGAACTTCCGGGAAAGGTCTTCCCACGTCGGGATGTCCTCGGCTTTCAGCGACATGAACCAATCGAGAGCCGATCCCGACAGGCTGTCTTGGAAGGAGTGGATGACAAACTCCTTGTATTCCCAATACTGCAACATCTTCCCTCGGTAGTGGCGGAGGTGGTGGCGTGGATCCGTCGTGCCCTCATAAGTCCTGAATTCCGGGATCTTGAACTTCGGGGGCAGCCGCATACCCGGGAATAGGCTGTAGTCGCCATAGCGTGCGTCGGGACGAGCATCACCCGCTTGTAGGGCCCGTATCGTTTCTTCCATCCACCTCAATCTACGCTCCTGTTCGGCGTCGGCCTCGGGGAAGGAGTGCGTCGGTGAGGCGAACTGGGCCGCATGAGTCGGCGTGCCCGGTTCGTGGAAGATGGTGTTTATAGGGGGCAGTGCCTGGTAGGAGAGGCCGACGTGAGGCTGTAGAGACGGATAGGGAGGGAGCTTCGCGGCTTGAAGATGAGTCGGAGCAGGTGCACTGGGCGCCGGGAAAACCATCAGCGGAGGTATTGTGTAGGTCATGGCTGGGGCCGGTATGGAGATAGGCAGAGGCGCGGACAGGACGTGCTCCAAGGATAGGAAGTTCGCCGGTGGAAGAGGGACGGTCGTGGGGGCCGACGGTGGCGGATATGGGCTGGTGAAAGGGTGAGCCATGGACGTATGCAGTGTTGGTGGCGCGGGCGCCTCCATGTTCTCCGGGGCCTGAGTCGGCGGAATCCAAGGAGTCGGCTCAGTTGTTGGTCCTTGTCCCGGCAGAGGCGTGGAGCTCGAAGAGGCTCGGTTAGGTTCTCTAAGTAGGGCGAGCAGCTCTGCCATGTTGGTGGCCATTTGGTTGATCGTGCCCTCAAGTGCTGCAATGCGGGCTTGGTCGTCGGAGGTGGACGACGTCAGTGGGGCTTGTGGAAGGGGCGCCCCGGAAGACGTTGGGGGCGGGAGATGTATCGGAAGGGCGCCCGAATACGCCGGGAGTACGCCTGCAGGAGTGGGAGGTGGTGGAGCGTGCATCGGGGGTGGTTGAGAATGAGTCGGAACCGGTGGGTTAACTTCCTCGGAGATATCGGCTTGATCCCCTTCCGCCATCCTGAGACGTTGACGAGTCGGGTAACGGTGCGACGCCAGTTGCGATCACCTAGATTACAAGAATGTGTAAGGACCATGCGATATTCTGAAGGACAAGTGCGGAGTAAATAAGATAATGAGATGTATGAGATGCATGAGTTTTCGAAACGCTAATGTCATTGCATTGATCAAATTCGAGTTCCATAATTTTACAAAATACAACGCACGGAAGAAAAAGAAACGTAAACGTAAAGCCGACATCCCTTTGCGCTCGGTGGCCGCTTGCACGTGGCGTAAGTCTGAGCGAGGGCAAAAATGGGCGCATCCGCTAATCCTAGGGGTGGGCGAGGTTGCGTGCCATTTTGTGCACTCGGTCCAACTGCGCGCTCAAACGGGCCATCTCCCGATCTAGATGTGCAACTTGGGCACGTGCTCGAGTCAACTCCGTCTGAAGCTCCCTGTAGTCCGCGACTGTCAGCACCCCATTTTGGCCCACTGGCTTCCTACACGAGAATCCCCGATCAAAGCCCGGGTTACTATTCATCACCCGGCAATCGGAGGCGAACGTGCGGCCACGGAGACACGAACAATAGGAGAAGAGCTGGGTCCATTAGAAAAGCCGAAGAGAGCAGTCGGAAGAACTTACAGACAAAGAACCCCGAAAACAGCGGAGTTGGCATTGTGGCACTATTCATCACCGAGTCACTGAAGCACCGAAAGGTGCCCAATATGGGACTCTAAAAATCCCCCTCGGTGCCAAAGTGACCAATGACACGTCCGGACGCATTTCCGGGGCATGCCACATGAGCCGGGACACCCCGATCTCTCACGGACGCCTTTTCTGACAGAGCTCCCGGGGCCCACTGCACTGACAAGCAGATGGCCCCCCCAAAATGGGCCTACAGGCACCCAGGGACCATCAAGGCCATGGGACAAGCTTCAGACGACCATTCGAAACTCTACGGGGCTCCCCGAGGGACGTTTCAGTGGTAGCAAATGATCTCCGAGGCACAATCACAGAAAACAGAGACCACTGCGATTCCCGAACACCTCAAGACGTTCAGGGAACACTGAGAAAGCCCCAGTCAAAAGTCCCTAGGTCTTCCCGGGCCAACGGTCTTCGGCCGGGGACGAGGAGCCAACGATCCCCACGGGGCAGAAGGGTCACCGAAACGAATGTCAAGACGCACAAAGAGCAATCGGGGACCGGGGGACACTAAACTCCGCTCCGAACGTCCAAACAGGGCAAAACTGACTCTCGAGGCGCCGAGTCGCCCGAACGTTCGTTCACACGACACATGGCGATATTAGGCCCATTCAAATCCTCGTCATTCAAGCATTCCAAATCTACAAATTAATTGGACATCGGAGATCGGATACGAGCTCAATCAAGTTTCAAACATTTTCCGGCTTTTCTCTCAATCGAGTGGGACCCACAGCTCAGCCAAGCCAAGCCGTCAAGCCGCGGCTCAACCCCAAGCCACGGCTCAACCCCTCAAGCTTGGCTGGCCGCAATTAGCCGCGGCTAAAACCCTCCCCCGTCGGCTCCATCTCCAATCCCGGCGGCTCCAAGCCCTCCCCACCACACAATTCAAATTTCCCTCACTTCTTTCACTTCCTATCACTTCCTATCACACCCATCACTCTTTCCCTTCCTTTCCCCACACTCTACATGACACTTTCCCCTCCCTAATCTCCTTAGAAAATTCGGCAGCCCCTTTAATCCCCCTTGTCAGCACCCCATTTTGGCCCACCGGCTTCCCACACGAGGATTTCCGACCGAGGCCCGGGACACTATTCATCACCCGGCAATCAGAGGCAAATAGGCGGGCACGGGGTCATGAGCAATAGGTGAAGAGCACGGTTCACTGAGAAAAGTCGAAGAGAGCAGTCGAAGGAACTTACAGGCGAAGAATCTCGAAAACAGCGGAGCTGGCACTGTGGCACTATTCACCACCGAGTCACCGAAGCACCGAAAGGTGCCCAATATGGGACTCCCAAAATCCCTCTCAGTGCCAAAGTGACCAATGACACATCCGGGCGTATTTCCGGGGCATCCTGCTTAGGCCGGGACACCCCGATCTCTCACAGACGCCTTTTCTGACAGGGCTCCCGGGGCCCGATCCACTGACAAGTGAACGGCACCCCAAAACGGGCCTACAGGCACCCAGGGACTACCGGGGTCATGGAACAAGCTTCATATGACCTTTCGGAAATCTACGGGGTTTCCCGAGGGACGTTTCAATGGTAGCAAATGCCTCCCGGTGAATCTTCGGGGCACATCCATAGAAAACAGAGATCACAGCGATCCCCGAACGCCTCAAGACATACGGGGAACACTGAGAAAGCTCTGGTCACAAGTCCCTAGGTCTTCCCGGGGCAACGATCTTTGGTCGGAGACGACGAGCCAACGATCCCCCACGAGGAAAAAAGGGTCACCGAAATGAACATTAAGGTGCACAAAGAGCAATCGGGGACCGGGGACGCTCAACTCCACTCCGAATGTTCGAACAGGGCAAAACCGATTCTCGAGGAGCCGAGTCACCCGAACGTCCGTTCACACGACGTATGGCGATATTGGGCTCATTCAAATCCTCTTCGTTCAAGCATTCCAAATCTATAAATTAATCGGACATCGGAGACCGGAAGCGCGTTCAATCAAGTCTCAAGCTTTTTCCGGCTTTTCTCTTATTCGAATAGGACCCACAGCTCAGCCAAGCCAAGCCACCAAGCCGCGGCTCAACCCCAAGCCACGGCTCAATCTCCAAGCCGCGGCTAAAGCCCAAAATTCGGTGGCTCCAAGCTTCAAGAAGCTCCCCCCTCCACACATTTCAAATCCTTCTTACACCTATCACTTCCTATCACTTCCCCATCACCTCCCATCAACTTTCCCTTCTCTTCCTTTCCCCACACTCAACAAGACAACTTCCCCACCCTAATCTTCCCTCCAAAATTCGGAACCCCTAAGCTCCCCCCTCTAATTGCACTTAAACTCACTAATTTGGCTCATTAAGGCATCCTATAAGTGCCTAATTGCAAGACACTTTAATCACAACTCCTCTTGCACTCTCTCTCTAGTATTTCTCACTCAAACAAATGCTCTCAACCTCCCAAGAACTTCAGCAAAAATCGCAGCAAGCAAGAACCACCCAAAAACCAAGCAAAACACTCAAGACTTAAGTCGGAATCCATTCCGACTTAAATCCAAACTTCACCAAACTTCATATCCTACATGTTTTCGACCCCCTCTATCCATTTCCGAGATTAGATTTCAATTTTTAAACCTCTAAGTTAGAGAATCAGCTCAGTACAGAATCGAGCGCAGTTTTGGCCCAGCCGGGTCAAAACTTCCAGCCCTGTTTTCTCACCTTTTCGAGTCGGTCTGAACTTTCAAAACCCATCAAACACATCCGGGGGTTCGTTAGGAGTCGGGAGCCACCGACCTTGCTCAAATATTCCATCGGAATCCACCGTTATGAATTCCGACCCGAAAACTGCTCAGTTGGGCAGGCGTTTCTGATTGTCTGTTCGGTTTTCTTGCAGATCGGGTCGATCCGTGACCCTTTTCGACGAACGACCACTTCTACCACCTCCAGGGGTCAGTTAGGAGTCGGGAGCCACCGACCTTGCTCAAATATTCCATCGGAATCCACCGTTATGAATTCCGACCCGAAAACTGCCCAGTCGGGCCAGCTTCCAGACGCGCTCTGTTTTCGGTGATTTTTGCAGGACTGTACGGGTCGACCCGACAACTCTGGGAACAAACGACCACCACGGTCACTTAGAGGGGTCCCTTGGCTACCCAAGGCCGCCGCTCTTGCCTCAAAATTCCATCGGGAGCCTTTGTGGCGACATCCGACCCGACTTGTGCCAGTCGGGTCTGTCCAGTATTTCAGCCGGGTCTGTTTGATGCCATTCGGGTCTGTTCAACGGAAAACAGCCCAAACCCGACCCATCCACGGTCCAACCCGACTCTTGAAGGTCCCATCACGCATCTCGGGACTAGGCATGGCCATTCCCGACTTAGAGGAGCTAGGACTTTTACATTCTCATTGCGTTTATGGAGTTATAAGGGGTTTTCTGTATTTTTTTATTTCCAAGTTTTAATCTTTATGCACTTTCCATGTTATATCATGCATATTTATCCTTGATTTATATGCTAGCATGTCGGGAAACATTTGGATCGTAGTCGAGAAGAACATCCCGACCCGGGAAAGGCAAAGAGCTCACGGGTTTCCCTCCAAGGGAGGTGACCGAATGCTCTCTTTGCTCCTTTCGGGCAAGGAACGATCTTCTTGACCCGATCCAAGTTCGATTCCCGAGTTTCATCGTATTTTCTCATGTGCATGAAGTCGGTATTGTTTATCGATTCCTTAAATAACTTGTTTGTGCATGTTTCCATGTTCGAATGCGTTATTCAAATCATGGCAATACCGACTTTCGTTTAATCGTGTCATTTATAATGATTGTCGTTTAAGCATGCGAGAAATGATTCGAAACGAGACGGGGAAACCTCGTGGAACCCCATTCGGGCCATGGGACCTCTCGGCTATCTCCAAGGAGAAGTAACCGAGAGCCTCTTAGACTCGTACGGGTTGCATGAGGCTTCCTCTTCCCGTTTTGAGTCCGTTTTCGGCTTTCGTGTAATTTGCAATTTACATTATCGTCGTAATATCGCATGAAAATGTCTTTTCAAAACAAAGCATGCATGGATTCGGGTATCGATAACTCATTCGGGCCCATTCGATTACGAGGATAGTTTCGGTCATTGGACCAAATTATCCTCGATCCTTATGGAATCATCTTGGTCGTCGAGTCGCGAATCGTTTTCACAATTAATGCATTCGGCACAACCCTTAAGCATTAATTCCACAAACGGGTTAATCGGGACACTCTCATGATTAAACCCACTTCACACTGATAAAGTTTACACGAATTGGCCATTAATTGATAACTCGGGTCGACGAGTTGTCAAATGACGTTGGTGCCCTTTTCAAACTTATCAATTTCAAAACCTGAAACGCGCGGTCCGAGTAGCATGGACGTCTGAAAAGAGCTTCTGTGTCTCAACTTGAATGTTTACCTGATTCCAGGTAGCTCAGGTCAGGATACAGAAGATCTTTCTAGATCACTTCCGGGCAGATCGACCAGTTCTTTGGCTTTTTCAGGGTTCTTGCACAACCCTGGACGATCCAGGGATTTGGTTGACACCGACTACAGGCCGAGGTGGCCCGCACTGCGATGTTTCCCCTTTTCTAAAAACAATTTTCAAATAAAGGGCAAAATCGTCTTTTCACAATTCAGCGACACTCTCAGGGTTAGCGTGACAGAAACACTACAGTACGGGATAAGAACGGGCTACCTGTTCAGGTGCAGGTTCATCTGCATAGCCTTTTCTTATCTAACTGATGAGTTTCTGTCATCCTAACATAGACTCGGGTAACTAGAACGGTTATCTCTGTCAGAAAACATACAAAATGCTGATTAACCTTTCACTCGACCTAACCAAACACTAGATAATGGTTAGGAGGAATTCTAGATTCCAAATCTAGAGTCAAAACACGAGTTTGGCTAATTCAGTGGAAATTCAGTGTCACAATACAGAACAACTGTAAAAGCAATCCACACACACAAGATTTGACTCTCTTTGTCAAGTTCTCAAAACAAAGCCGAATGCTAAATCGTCGGCACGTGCTTGTTTGTCTAGGGTAGGATTTGCATGCCAAAATACCCCGGATTAACAACTTGTTAAAACACGTACACTCGATAATAACAAACACCTTGTCTGTTATCTACCTGCTGCGTGTTATCTTTCTGCACCTGTTTGCCATGCGGGTCGAACTTGATCCCTAGGCCGAATAATATTAGGGTTCAACGCCCTAATCATCGAGCACAGGGTCCAACACCCTAATCATCACTCACAGGGTCCAACGCTCTATTCAGTGAGAGCGTCCATTGAATTTCAGTTCTTCGGTCTTTTCCCTAAACTCACGGTGAGTTAGAGTGGAATAATAACCGAACGCGAAACGACTGGAATTCGACCCTTTTGTAATTTATATTTATTGTTTTCGAGAGCATTGTAAGGATTTTATTTTGTACATTCATTCTGTAAGAATTCCAGTCGGTGAGCGAATGGTCCGAGAGTCGAATTAATCGAATCGGTCTAATGCTTGCCCAGATACAAGTAAATCCAAAAACTCGCGGTTCTGGTTCACGCAGGGATTCAACCTCCATGGTTCGATGAACTGTAACGCAAGATTGTGAACCAACTCCCCGACATACGGGTTTACTTCTCTCTCGGCTTCTCAACCGATATCGTTTGGTTCACCGAATTTCCGGTGTCAAAACGTGCGAGCCGAGTGCAGCTTAATTCATGCGGTAAATCATAAAACATGCAAGCCCAGCAAACCAGAGTACCGAAAGGGCGTGCGGGATATAGGCCCGCACGTAACATGAACCCCCGAACACGGATTTTCCGATTCCGCACAGATCAATGCCTTAACAACAAACTAGGTGTTCCATACCCCTAGACCCGGGTAACTTATCCGCCCTCGACCTTCGGGTCGTAAAATGATAAGTGGCGACTCATTCTCTCACGCGTGTCCGTCACGCGTCCCCCCCGGGAAGGTGGACACTCCCAAGCCGCGTTTGCTTAGGCGCGCGCATGCGTGCCCCGACGAGATGAAATTCGGGTGCGCACACCCCTTAAACCGCACTTAGCTTCTCCAAAACACACCATTAGGCCTCCCTTTATAAACTCTAAGCCTCACTAACTTAATCACTTCTTGATTCCCACTCTCTCTCAAGCAAATCTCTCTCAAGAATCCTCTCAAACTCCAGCCCTCCCCTCCAGCTCGTCCAGCCCTTGCCAAGGCCGAAACCGGCCAAAATCGCCGGAAAACCACTCGGTATTCCGGTAACCATCCGACCCGACTTAAGCCAAAAATCCCCAAAGTCCCTAGCCTACATATTTTCCA
The DNA here is from genome assembly GCF_007655135.1 of Punica granatum. Taxonomy (NCBI): domain Eukaryota; kingdom Viridiplantae; phylum Streptophyta; class Magnoliopsida; order Myrtales; family Lythraceae; genus Punica; species Punica granatum. The sequence goes on along the minus strand of NC_045130.1, from coordinate 24,114,880 downwards.
TCCCTTAAGTCCATTTCCGGGCTTAGATTTTCCATTTGAAGCTTCCTACATCACGTTCCAGCCGTGAAGAGAGTCGGGTCCCGAGACCCCCTAGCCGCGCGCACCGAACCTCATCCACGTGCCATTTCTCCCCACGACTTCGGCGAGTCGTGCCATCACGTCCCAAGGGTCCTTCACAACCCTCACCCTCCCCCCGTGAAGAGGTGGTCACGGTCCGAGGGCCGATCAACCGTGCACAACCGTCGTTCATCCGTTTCTCTCTTACCGGATTCCTTACAATTTTACCGAACTTTCTCTCACATTTTCAGGTTTGTTCAGGCCTTGGCACGTTCGGGTCTGCCCATGGTCCTCTAGATCCGCCTCTTAGGAGTCCAACGAGCCCGACCTTGCACCGTGCCGTGACCGGAGCTAGCGTGCCGACCTCATTCTTTCCGAGTTGTCGCGGCTGTCATCTCTTGGGTCCTTCAACCCGTAACACTCAAACCGAGTCTAGCGACTCCCACGGCCGCTTCCCCGACTCTTCTCCTTGTGCAACGAGGCTAGGTAATGCACATCTTCAACTTAGGGAAGCTAGGATCTTCGATCTTTACTCATATGAAGTGTTTATGCGTTTTAAATGTTCGGAATGTATGAAAGGTTGCATTTTTCTCTCGGATCCGAACTCCCCATGCATGCCATACATCGTTGCACGTCTATTTTCTTTCTTTATCACGTCCACATGCCGTACGAATGTGTATATCATGAAGGGAGACGACATGAGTCGAGGTGGCAGAGATCCCAAGTCACGGCCGAACCATGGGGCATACGGTCTAGCCTTAAGGGGGCGACCCGTGACCCCCTATGGTTCCTCCGAGGCTAGGACATCTCCTCCTCCTCGAAACTAGTTGGTTCCCGCACTCCTTTGCCGTTGTTTATCACATGTAACATATTAGCATGGTGGGAATAGGCGTGGATCTGGACCGGAGAACCTCCCTCGACCCGTGTGAGCCATGAGGACTCACGGCCACTCTTGAAGAAATGTGGCCGAGAGTCCCCTTGGACCACACGGGTCTAAGGTGGTTTCTCCCTTTCCGAAATGAGCCGGTTCCCGCGTTTCAAGCTTTCCCATCGTATGAGTCGACGCCGTTTTTTTGTTAATTTCGTTATATTACGTGTTATATGTACTTGTTTGTGTGTTCGTTTGCGTTTAGAGATCTTGGCGGCGTCGATTTTCTTTTGTTTTATTGAAATAGATTTTGTTCTTGTGTTTAAACGTATTATGCATGCAAGATATGATCGGAATCGTCCCTTGAAATTGATTGTATCCGTGTCTTATATTTTTTTCGTTATTCACATGATAATTAAATGATAGATACGTCAATTTTGGATAATCCTCCATCAAAACCGTAATAACTACGTGAAATCACTATCATTGAATAACTTTACAAACGTGATAAACGGGACGTATCATTCGGCTAAGTAAGTCACTTGGACTAAATGATTGGGTGAATCGATCCTTAATTCGTAAACGCATCGATGATTTACGGAACGACGAGAATGCCATTTTCCATCAAAATTCACGATTTCAAAATACCGAGACACATGACACGAATAGAATTGATGTCTAGTGAGTACTCACGTGCCATGACTCGAATCCGGGCCCAATTTGAGGCGGCCCAAGTCGGGGTACGAGAGTCCTTCTTAGACTCCTTCGTGTGACGCGATCTCCAATTTATACACGAACATTGCAATTTTATCATCCAAGGGCATAATCGTCATTCCGTGATTCACCGATACCCTAGGCTTTAGGGAGTTGGGAACACCTAGAACTATGAACGAGAAAGGACGACCCGTTCAGGTGCGAGTTTCATTCGCGCGGCCTATTTCGTTCGTTTTCGGTATTTCTTCCTTCCTATTGTAGATTCGGTGGGGATCATTTTATTTCAGTCACAAAATACGAAAAACCGGACTAATCGTACATTCGGCCTAATCAAACACTAGACAATGGACAGGCGAAATAATAGATTCCAATCTAGAGTCAAAACACGAGTTTGGCTAATTCGGTGAAACTGCAGTGTCACCTCACTGAATAAGAGCCTTAAAACAAATACACACATGTAATTGGCTTAGAACCCTATTCCAATCCACCATCTATGTTTGCCTAGGTTAGATACATTGCTTGCTAATCAACCCCGGTTAATAACTGATTAAAATCACGTACACTCGACTTAATACACCACTTGTCTGTATTCACTGATAGTTGTCAGTTATTGATTGTATTATGTCAGTTTTATCAGTTTTCTTCTGTTTTATCCTTGCCTATGATGATTTATTGCGGTTCGGGCCTGAGCCCATAGGTTACGTGTTGCACGGGGTCCAACGCCCCAAATCACCGAACACGAGGTCCAACGCCTCTTAACTCACCGAGTGCGTGCAACCCGAGTGTGGAATGGGATCTAGCCTCGATTCACCGTCACACTCCGAATGTGGCCTATGTGGAAGGCGGATTTGGATTGAGCGCGTGAAACGGGTTTAGATATCACCCGGGAACTCGATCGGTCCATTGGATACAGTGAGAACCGACCGGTTCTCCCGTAAACCGTTGGATCGATCGGACCCGACCCCCGGCCCCTTGAGCCCGCGTTGCCTTAATTTGTTTATCGGTTATTCAAAATACACGGTGAGCCGGAGCGGAATATTGGCCCAATGCAAACCGATCGGGATCCATTTACTTATTCAGTTATACTTTGTAATTATTCGAGAGAACAATTGTGAGGATTTTATTTGTATATTCACTCAGTCACTTGTAAGGATCCCCGATCGGCGAGCGAGAGGTCCGAGCGTCAAACCGGTCAAGTCGGTCTATTATCACCGACAGATGAGTAAGCTCGAATACTCGCGAATTCGGTTCGCGCAGGGAATCGACCGTCACGGTTCGATGAACTGTAACGCTAAGATAGTGAACCGATACCTCAAAGCACAAGCCTACTCATCTTTCGGACTCTTGGTCCAACTTGATCAATTCATCGACTTTAAGGTGTCAAAACGGGCGAGTCAAGTGCGACCCTAAATCACGCGGTAAATAAACAAAACGGCAAGCCTAGCAAGCTAGAGTACCGAAAGGGCCTGCGGGATATATGCCCGCACGTAATATAACCCCCGAATTCGGAATTTCCGGTTCCGTATGACCATTGCCTAAGCATTTAGGTGTACCCCGTACCCCTAGACCCGGGTAACTTGCCAGCCCTCGACCTTCGGGTCGTAAAATGGCAAGTGGCGACTCCTTCTCACGCGTGTCCGTCGCCCGTCCCCGGGAAGGTGGACACTCCCAAGCCGCGTCGCGGAGGCTTTGCGCATGCGTGCCCCGACGAGATGAAATTCGGGTGCGCACAGCTTGGCGACTCCACTGGGGACACTTAGAGGGTTCGGGCTCGTTTCCGGTTGCTTGCTTGCGTGTCTATTTACCGCTTTCCGTACATTTATTTTCAAGCACCATTACTTCTTGCATTTGCATCGCATCATTCTAGCGGGTTCTCAGGTACCTTGTCCGAAATCCCACGGGCACCAATATAGGAATCTAGGTTAGTCAGAGGTTCCGAATAAGGGAACGGATCGAGTCGGCTATGCCACCGAACCGGCCCCCAAAGATCCTCGCTCGATTTCAAGGAATTCACACCCTTGAGTCGGGAGCCCCCATCCATAGTTAGCGGTTCTCCCAGTAGCACCAAAAACCATGCATACACAGGGACCGTCATGCTGGACCAATTTTTGCCTCCATGCCGTCAACCGACCCAAAAGTCGAGTCCTTGAGTCGGCCCGTAGTTTTTCTTTGTTAGGACGGGCCTTTTGTTGTTTTTGTAAGAAAGAGCGATGTATACTGTGAAGAACATGACTATAGTTTACCTTTCCGCACTGCATACATTTTTCGAAAAAAACTTAGGACATTGCATTGATTTGATTCTTAAGACGTTAAGCCGGCATCTCCTCCATCTAGGTAAGGATGGACCGCCCGGCTCCCGGTCTTAGGCTCGAAGCAATCACGCCACCAAGGCAAGACATCATGCGCATCTGGAGGACTCTCCGGCCGGTGGATCACGCTTTCATCCAGGGCATTATCGGAGATATGGTTATGTTCGCCGAGACCCCGGTGGATTGGATCTTCTTAAGGACCGCCGCCGAATTCTGGGATCCCGAGCACGCAGTATTCAATTTCCAGGGGACGGAGTTAGCCCCTACGATCGAGGAGTACACGGCGCTCATCCAGAGGCCTACGCCCACGACCCACGGCATCTTCGTGCCTAATCCGTTCACAACCGTCCAAGGTCAGCTCTCCACTCTTCTCCACATACCTGCTCAAGACATCCACGAGGAGCTTCATCAGAGGTGGAATCAAGGCATCAGGATCGCGTGGCTTTCTGATTGGACGCTTCTCCGCGCAATGACACCTACAACGGCTTCCTACCAGCGCGATGCTTGTCATGGATTCCTACTTTTGGTCTTCGGCACTCTCCTGTTCCCGTACTCGCCGAACCTCATTGACGGGGCTATAGCCCAAGTCGTCCTCCAAGCGGTGGGAGGCCATAGTTATGTGGAGGCTTTATTAGCCGAGACCGTTCGGTCTCTTGACTATGTTAGGGAGGTTCGGCGCGGCAGGATGAGAGGATCCCCGCACCTACTGCAGACTTGGCTTCTAGCGCACGTCCGCCCTTTTTGCTCATCACATCCGTTCTCCTACATCTCCGACGAGCGCTCGTTGATCGAACGCCTTACGCCAATCATCCCGCCTCCCGAGCACAGCTTCTTGGAATGGAGGCGTTTTTGGCGTGAGTTGACGCTCGCACGCTTCTTATGGGTCGCTCGATGGAACCCCAGCGGCCCCATGATCACGGGATGTCCCGGAATTGAGGGAGTTCCCCTTCTCAGCCACTTGGGGAGCACACTCATATTCCCCGGCCGGGTAATCAGACAGCTCGGCGGCCTACAGGACATTCCCGTCGAGGCGGACCGTCTACCTTTCCGCATCCAGTGGGCCGACTCTACATCCACGGCCCCCGCAAGATTCCTACAGATTCGAGAGATTCGCCGCCAACGGGACGCTAGCATCATACAGCGTCTGTACTTCCCCGATCACCCCACCGACGAAGAGCGAGCATTCTCCGCCACATCAGCATATGTGGCTCGGTTCTATGCACGGGGATTGGCACTGCCACAACGGCTCCAGGCCGCCCCGACTCCCCGCGCTACATCTACCCTCGCCCCCGAAGCCGAAAGCTCCATCCAAGCGGCCATGCACGCGGAACTACGGGCCGTCAGGGAGGAACGAGATAGGCTCCGCTGTGAGCTCGTTGATTCCCGCGCAGAGGTCGCGGACTATAGGGAGCTCCAGACGGAATTTGTCAGCACCCCATTTTGGCCCACCGGCTTCCCACACTGTCAGCACCCCATTTTGGCTCACCATTCCAAACAACAATATTAGCAATGATCCAAGCCACGACTTGAGCAGAATACAGAAAACGGCTCGGCAGAGCAAAAAATCACTATTCATCCTCAAGTCGGCAAAATTGAGCAAATGACCCATGGACCTGACAGAAGGACTCCAGGGGTCACCAAAAGGCAACAGAGAGACCAGAGAGCTCAACAATGTCCAAAACCGGCATTTTCAGTATATCACACGGACGGTACTATTTTCCGATAGTTCGCTCGGTCATCGGAAGATAGCCAATATTGGACTCCAAAAAACCACTTCAATGCCAAATAGATGAAAAGTGTCCCCAAAGGCATTTTGCAAATCATCTGCTCTATACAGAACAACTTTCTGTATGCAGACAACTTTTCAGTGGAAGTCCAAAAATGCCGGTTTCCTGGAGAAAAGTTAATGCCAAATATCAGACGCGGCCATGCCCCACCAGCACACAGAGCATGAACAATGCTTCAGATTGTCTCTTGGAAGTCACACAGACACTTCAAATGACTTCCGAACGGCAAAACAAGCATACCCCTCTTCAGAAGAGCATAGCCGGAGAATGGTCTGATGGAATTACGGCAAACGAAGTTCATACCGCATTGCCCGGAAAACTCTAGCAGACATTCACAATTGGGCAAAACAGACAGCAAAACCCTTTTCAGTTTCCCGAGTAACCTCCAAGGAGCGGAAATGGCCATTTTCAGTGGAAATCCATATCCGGAGGTCCTCTTTGGGGAAACTTGACGCTAAATGCTTACGTTACACAATGCTAGCCTTCTCAAGGCTCAATGTGGAATCGTCGGAATAAATCACACGACTCATCTAGACCTCCCGAGCAGTGCTTTAGAGGTCTCAGATACACTTTTCAAGTCCTTGGAGGTTTGATCTTGACAAACAGAGATTACGGTAATCTCCGGAGTGCTCAAGCAACTCAGAAATCATCTTGAGAAATCCAGTTTCGGCCTCTTAGGACGTCTCCGGCCCCACGTTAGCATTACCGGCTTAAGGGATAATTGTTCACGTTGTCTAACAATTTATGTCAAAATGACCAACGTGAGATGTAGACACAAGATATGCTGTCAGAAGCGGACAACTTCGCTCTGGTCATCTGCAATGAGCAAAACCGGCTTCCGAGCCTCATATGCTTCCGGGGCATTTCTCCATGAAAAATGCCAATCTCAGGCTCATTAAACCCGTTTTCTCGCGCATATCGACAATTCAACGTTCAATTCGAACCACGAACTTCGAATACGCGACCAATCGAGACCCGAGCTTTTTCCCGGATTCTTCTCTTAGGTCGTGGGACCCACGGATTAGGCCTAGCCGCCCCATCCTTGCCCTAGGTGTCCTCTCCTTTGTCTTCTTCATCTCCATGAAGATATAAGAAGACAACTTGCACACTTATCCCCTAAAATATCTAAGTGTTTCATTCTTGCACTCCAACTCCCCATCAATGCTCATTAATGTTTTATCTCTTCTCCATCAATGCCACTTGCAAGAATATCTTCTTCCTTCATTAAACAAATTCGGATCTCCTAATCCATGCCCCTTAATTGCACTTTTCTTCACTTAATTGTACTTAAGCATAATCTATATATACTTTCTAAGTCATTAACTTAATCATACACCTTCAAGCACTCTCTCTCTAGCATTTCTCACTCTTCAAAAGCTCTCAAACTCCATAGCAAACCGCAGCAAGCTTCAGCCATTTCCAGCAAGCAAAACCAAGCAAAAGCGGGCAAAGTCTTAAGTCGGAATCCCTCCCTGCTTGAATCCAAACTTTACCAAACTTCATATCCCATATGTTTTCGACCCCCTCTATCCATTTCTGAGCTTAGATTTTAAGTTTGAAGCCTATAAGCCATAGAACCAGCCTTGAACAAAATCTGGACAGATTTGGTCCTTCTCGGGTCAAAAATGACAAACCGGGTTTCAAGCCTTTCCAAGTCGGTTTGAGCTACCAAAACCCATCAAACACCTCCCCACACAACCCTAGGGTGTCAAGGAGTCAAGAAATCCAAGAAAAACCCGTCGGTTTAACCCCAGGAAGAAGAAACAGCCCGACTGCCTAGTCGGGTCGAAATTTCTGACTGTTTGTACGGCTTTCTTGTATATCGGGTCTATCCAGGACTCTTTTTGGAAAACGACCACCACAGCCACCTCCGGAGGTGAGTTAGCAGTCGGGAGCCGTTGGCCTTGCTCAAAAATTCCATCGGGAGCCTCTGTGGTGACGTCCGACCCGACTTGTGCCAGTCGGGTCCGAAATTCCAGACGTGCTCTGTTTTGGGTGATATTTGCAGGACTGTACGGGTCGACCCGACAACTCTGGGAACAAACGACCACCGCGGTCACCTAGAGGGATCCCTTGGCTACCCAAGGCCGCCGACCTTGCCTCAAAATTCCATCGGGAGCCTCCGTGGCGACGTCCGACCCGACTTGTGCCAGTCGGGTCTGTCCAGCATTCCAGCCGGATCTGTTTGGTGCCATTCGGGTCTGTTCAACGGAAAACAGCCCAAACCCGACCCATCAACGGTCCAACCCGACTCTTGAAGGTCCCATCCCGCATCTCGGGATTAGGTATGACCATTCCCGACTTAGAGGAGCTAGGACTTTTACATTCTCGTTGCGTTTATGGAGTTATAAGGGGTTTTATGTATGTTTTATTTTCAAGTTTTAATCTTTATGCATTTTCCATGTTATATCATGCATATTTATCCTTGATTTATATGCTAGCATGTCGAGAAACACTTGGATCGTAGTCGAGAAGAACATCTTGACCCGGGAAAGGCAAAGAGCTCACGGGTTTCCCTCCAAGGGAGGTGACCGAATGCTCTCTTGCTCCTTTCGGGCAAAGAACGATCTTCTTGACCCGATCCAAGCTTGATTCCCGAGTTTCATCGTATTCTCTCACGTGCATGAAGTCGGTATTGTTTTATCGATTCCTTAAATAACTTGTTTGTGCATGTTTCCATGTTCGAATGCGTTATTCAAATCATGGCAATACCGACTTTCGTTTAATCGTGTCATTTATAATGTTTGTCGTTTAAGCATGCGAGAAATGATTCGAAACGAGACGGGGAAACCTCGTGGAACCCCATTCGGGCCATGAGACCTCTCGGCTATCTCCAAGGAGAAGTAACCGAGAGCCTCTTAGACTCGTACGGGTTGCATGAGGCTTCCTCTTCCCGTTTTGAGTCCGTTCTCGGCTTACGTGTAATTTGGAATTTACATTATCGTCACAATATCGCATGAAAATGTCTTTTCAAAACGAAGCATGAATGGATTCGGGTATCGATAACTCATTCGGGTCCATTCGGTTACGAGGGTAGTTTCGGTCATTAGACCAAATTATCCTCGATCCTTATGGAATCGTCTTGGTCATCGAGTCGCGAATCGTTTTCACAATTAATGCATTCGGCACAACCCTTAAGCATTAATTCCACAAACGGGTTAATCGGGACACTCACATGATTAAACCCACTTCACACTGATAAAGTTTACACGAATTGGCCATTAACTGATCACTCGCGTCGACGAGTCGTCAAATGACGTTGGTGCCCTTTTCAAACTTATCAATTTCAAAACCCGAAACGCGCGGTCCGATGTAGCATGGACAACTGAAAAGGGCTTCTGTGTCTCAACTTGAGTTTTTACCTGATTCCAAGTAGCTCAGGTCAGGATACAGAAGATCTTTCTAGATCACTTCCGGGCAGATCGACCGGTTCTTTGGCTTTTCGGGGTTCTTGCACAACCCTGGACGATCCAGAGATTTGGTTGACACCGGCTACAGGCCGAGGTGGCCCGCACTGCGATGTTTCCCCTTTTCTGAAAACAATTTTCAAATAAAGGGTAAAATCGTCTTTTCACAATTCAGCGGCACCCTTAGGGTTAGCATGACAGAAACACTACAGTACGGGATAAGAATGGATTACCTGTTCAGGTGCAGGTTCATTTGCATTGCCTTTTCTTATCTAACTGATGAGTTTCTGTCATCCTAACATAGACTCGGGTAACTAGAACGGTTATCTCTGTCAGAAAACATGCGAAATGCTGATTAACCTTTCACTCAACCTAACCAAACACTAGATAATGGTTAGGAGGAATTCTAGATTCCAAATCTAGAGTCAAAACACGAGTTTGGCTAATTCAGTAAAAATTCAGTGTCACAATACAGAACAACTGTAAAAGCAATCCACACAAATGAGATTTGACTATCTTTGTCAAGTTCTCAAAACAAAGCCGAATGCTAAAACATTGGCACGTGCTTGTTTGTCTAGGGTAGGATTTGCATGCCAAAATACCCCGGATTAACAACTTGTTAAAACACGTAAACACGACAATAACAAACACTTTGTCTGTTATTTACCTGCTGCGTGTTATCTTTCCGCACCTGTTTGCCATGTGGGTCGAGCCTGATCCCTAGGCCGAATAATATTAGGGTTCAACGCCCTAATCATCGAGCACAGGGTTCAACACCCTAATCAACACTCACAGGGTCCAACGCCCTATTCAGTGAGAGCGTCCATTGAATTTCAGTTCTTCGGTCTTTTCCCTAAACTCACGGTGAGTTAGAGTGGAATAATAACCGTACGCGAAACGACTGGAATTCGACCCTTTTGTAATTTGTATTTATTGTTTTCGAGAGCATTGTAAGGATTTTATTTTGTACATTTATTCTGTAAGAATTCCAGTCGGTGAGCGAACGGTCCGAGAGTCGAATTAATCAAATCGGTCTAATGCTTGCCCAGATACAAGTAAATCCAAGAACTCGCGGTTCTGGTTCACGCAGGGATTCAACCTCCATGGTTCGATGAACTGTAACGCAAGATTGTGAACCAACTCCCCGACATACGGGTTTACTTCTCTCTCGGCTTCTCAACCGACATCGTTTGGTTCACCGGATCTCCGGTGTCAAAACGTGCGAGCCGAGTGCAGCTTAATTCATGCGGTAAATCATAAAACATGCAAGCCTAGCAAACCAGAGTACTGAAAGGGCGTGCGGGATATAGGCCCGCACGTAACATGAACCCCCGAACACGGATTTTCCGGTTCCGCACAGATCAATGCCTTAACAACAAACTAGGTGTTCCATACCCCTAGACCGAGGGTAACTTATCCGCCCTCGACCTTCGGGTCGTAAAATGATAAGTGACGACTCCTTCTCTCACGCGTGTCCGTCACGCGTCCCCACGGGAAGGTGGACACCCCCAAGCCGCGCGATCCAAAAGCGCGCAATGCGGGCACCGACGAGAGTCCACATTCGGGTCCGTACAGCTTGGCGACTCCACTGGGGACATACTTAGTGGATTCAGGCTCGATTCGTTTGCTTTGCTTGCATGTTTATTTACCGCTTTCAGTACATTTCCCGCATATCTACTTTACGCACTTTTACTTAAAAGCGCTTGCATTGCATATCACGCTAGCACTAGGTACCTATGGGTCGCGTCCCACGACCGATTTTAGGCAACCCAGGTTAGACAGGGGTTCGAAGTAGGGGTACGGCGCACAGTTCGACTGTCGTTTAGGCCTTGAAAAGAATCCCGCCCGATTTCAAGGAATTGACACCCTTGAGTCGGGGGCCTCCATCCCTAGGTAGCACGGTCCCTGTAACACTGAACCATGCATCGTGCTATGCTTCCATGCAAGCCTTCTACCCGACTCCAGCAACAGTCTATCGAGTCGGCCTGCGAGCCACTTGAGTCTTTTCCATTTCAAGAGCGGTATACATGTACCTTGTAATTTTATTAAGCCGTGGGCATTTATTTTTCGCACTCATGCATCATACAGTTTTCAAAATTAGGGTGTCATTCGCATTGATGAGTCCTAAGCTGATCTTCTTTACATCTTAGTAAGGGATGTCGCATTCGACTTCCTTTCTACGCCTCGACAGAATCACGCCACCGCTTGAGCAGATCAGTCACATATGGACCAGCCTGCGTCAAATTGACCGAAACTATATCACTTCCTTCGTCGGAGATGTGCCCATGCTCTCCACACGCCGAGTAGATTGGAATTTCCTAGGAGTAGCTGTGACGTTCTGGGATCCAACCCATGCGGTCTTCAACATTCAGGGTACAGAGCTTACGCCTATCATTGAGGAGTATCGGACCCTCATTGGTAGGACTGCTATTTCCCACGGCATTGTGGAGCCTAACCTCCATACTACTCGATTGGTCTTAGTCTCGCGCCTACTCAGGGTGCACAGATCTCAACTGCATGCCGAACTTGCATACTCCGGAGGCACTGAGATAGTAACCACGAAACTTCTCTGCTTTATCAAATCACAAGCACGCGAGGTTCGAGGGGACATTTTTCAAGCAAACTTATGTCATGCAGTTTTGCTCCTTATTTTTGGAACCCTTTTATTCCCTAGCGCAGTCGATCGCATCGACGCAGCTTTGGCTAGCGTCATCCTCCAAGTGGTCGGAGGCCGCGGGTACGAGGTAGCCCTAGTGGCTGAGACCATTTGGTCGCTCGACCGCGTTACGCGAACAGCTGATCGAAGGTTGAGGGGGTCCCCAATCCTTTTGCAAATTTGGCTACAGAGCCACGCAAGCCCCTTTGGCCTCGTGCCCCCAGTTCTGTTTTTCAACCACTCGGAGTCGATCATTTCCCGGTTACTACCTTTAGTGCACGTGGAAGAACGCAAGGTTTCCGAGTGGATCAAAATTTTTCGTGAAATATCACCCAAGGGCTTTAAGTGGCGTGCCGCGTGGATGCCACCCGGACCCATGGCCCTTAGATGCCATGATTTTAACGGAATCCCACTTTTGAGCCATGCGGGATCTACCACTTACTTCCCGTCGCGAGTAATGAGGCAGTTTGGTAGCCTACAGACAGTCCCCGAGGACACGGCACGGATTAGGTTCGAACACACTTGGCGGGAGGATCAGACGTCCGTAGATTGCCAAAGTGATATCCAACAGGTCCTATCCGCATGGCGCACTGCGGTCACAGAGCTACCTTACTTTCCCGAACACCTTACTCAGGATGAACGGGATTTTCGGGCTACGGAAGAGTACATCCTCTGTTTCTACCGACGGAGTTCGTTAGTACACGAAGATTCCACCGACTCTCCACAACTTGAGGATAGCACACCATATGGGGCACCCTCAACTTCGAGCATCGCCGTCCAAGCGGAACTCACTAGCCTCAGGTCTGAGAGGGACCGCCTTCGTTGGGAGGTCGCTGAGAAAGATGAGCAACTCATCGATCAGCGCCAGCTTCAAAGGGAGCTCGCCCAAGCACGCGCCGAGTTACAGAGACGTGATCAGGAGTTGGCACGTGCGAACTCTACCTTGGAGAGGTCCAAGAAGAGGACCCATGGAGGTCCCCACCCATCTTAGGATAGATATCTCCACTAGGCTTTCGCCTGGAATTGGTGTTTTCCGTGGCAATGTTCACTTGTGCCCCGAGCGGGATGGAAGATCGACTTAAGGATTTATTTTCCAAACTGCATTGTATTTTAACAATGCGAACGACAGCATTAACTTTCAAAACCCACGCATTGCATACATTTGATATATTTATTGTCTTGCGGCTACAACGCATTTCCGCACGATAGACAAGTTGTGCCGACCTTCGCGAGTAGACCACTTGCGGTCTTCACCTCTCCATGGCGAGACGTGCTATGACCAGAGGCCGTCCAGCCCGGCCACCCATACCGCACGATAGGCGAGTCGTGCCCACTTTCGCGGGCAGGCCACTCGCGGCCTTCACCCTTCCTCCACAGCAAGACGAACTGTGGCCCGAGGGCCAATCAACCTTCCCAGGCGAAGTTAACCAACACTAACTTCTTCCTAACAGAGAGTCCCTCCGCGTGACCCAGCGCATCTACCAGCGATCGAGCGCGCCTCACACATGTCCAAGCATGTTCACACCAACTCATACATGCCTGCTCAACGTATCAATGCATGTCTCTCGGTGTGCTCGCACGACACCTACCAGGCCAGTTCGCTTCCCTACACTCTTGCATTAAAATGCTGAACGGTTCATGCTCCTTCATTGTTTTCTTTTCCCATTGTAGGAAATTCTCAACAAGAAGACAGCCTGAATACTAAGCGACCACAATTGAGACAACAAACGTCTCCCATCCATCCAGCTCCTTGGGATTTCAACACTAAGTCCCCATCCCTGCTCCATAGAGCAATACCGCAAGCAAATCGGCGTCACTGCATTGCAGCGCCTTGCGCTATTCCTCAGCATTGACCTTTGCTTTTACATCTCTTGCATTTTCCTATCGAGCATGCATTTACTGCATCGGGCCTCGGGCTTGCATTTACTGCTTTCGGGCCTGCTTTTGGGTTTTGGCCCCGCATCGGGCTTTGGCCCCACTTTTGGGCTTCGGCCCCGTATCGGACCTCAGTTCTGCATTTACTGCTTTCGGGCCTCGGCCCAGCATTTACTGCTTTTGGGCTTCGGCCCCGCATTTACTGCTTTCAGGTTTTGACACCTCGCATTTATTGCTTTCAGGCTCATCTGAAATCCAAAATCGACTTGGATACAAATTCATCCAAGCGATACTTCAAGGAGCAAGTCTAATCTTTCCACTACAAAGACAGAAAGTGACAGCTCCACAAACAGAGCATGACCCAACTCTCGATCGCAGACCAGCACGGTCATGCCTCCGATCAAAGAATGGATCTCATCCACCTCCGTTGTGGTCACCGACTAAACACTGGGGCAACACGCGCAGTTTTCTTTAAACTCTCTGTTGCTTTCATTCAAATGCATTCCCACAAATGGGCTCCCGACATGAACAAATCCTTCAATGGAGCATTAGGACAGTGTCGAAGACGTCCTATCAGTTCTGTTGGACCTGTTCGACTCACCTGTCCTCGTGGGACCCGGCTTCTCGAGCCTTCCCTAGGACGGCTGCGCATACCTACTCGCAATTAGGGAAAACATGCTTATGTGACCTCAGTCATGGTCTAACCACTCCAGAGTGGTGATGACTACATTCCCGGAAACAAATGTCATCCACACGCGACACCCCATGGGTCGTGTGCGGGACAAAAGGGATTTTCCCATGGGTCCACCCCATATTTCTTACCGCATACTCCACCGCACTGTCGCCTAACACACCATCTTCTTTGTCATCTTTTACAGGGACACGCCGGTCACAGGCGAAGAATGATGCACAGGCTCACGCCTTTCCGAGAACTCCTCTCGAGCCTCCTCCCTTATACTTTGACAGGGAAGGGGCTCGGCACGGAGGTACCCCCTACAAAGCTAAAGACAAAAACAACTGAGCGAGCCTTATGCCATTAACGCAACGATTTCAGTTGACATTGACGACATGAGACGGCCAGGGGCGACAGTTGCACAAACCGCCCACCACGAGTCACATCGACGATAAAAGACCAGGGCATTCGCGTTCAACGCTTGCACCGAGACCACCTCGGACATCATCCACCCACGAAAAGCATTTCCAAGCGACGTACACTGGGGCATCCCCGGTTGAAGTTCGCACTAGCACAACTTTTCCAAGCGACGTACACTGGGGCATCCCCGGTTGAAGTTCGCGCCAACACAACCTCGGCAAGCGACGTACACTGGGCCTCCCTGGTTGAAGTTCGCCCCGAGGTCGCCATCGTGGGTCACTCCAGGAAGTGACGTTGGAACGCTCCTGGTCATTTGCGTTAAGTCCAGGCCTCCTCCACAACAAGCATCAAGACAACTCCGGCCACTGATTCCCTAGGGCAAATTTGTATTTTCCTTCTAGACAATAGGGGAATTCACCTGAAGAGATTGCAAGGGAAAATGACACGAAGTTCAACTTTCGAGTGCACGGGAGTCAAACTTCCAAGAAAGCCGGTCCTCACAAAATAGGGCTAGCAACACACAACAAGTCTCCACGAGGCGAAGCACACCAAAGTGGCCTCGGCGATACAAAGTCGAGGAGTTTCAAACAAAGACACGGGGCACAAAACAAACCCCAGCTGCAAGGAAAAAAAAACAAAGCGAAAAGAAGCGGGAAAAACCCGCCAATGAAGAGAGAGAGAAAAGATGCAGGAAAAACCTGCCAATGAACAAAACAAGGCACCGCCGAGATTTAAAACTCCGGCGTCGCCATTCCTAAGAAATCAACAAACCCCGACAGAAAGGGGGAGCAGCAAACACAATTCCTCGACAGAGACATAACACAATGCACTCGGAGGTTGAATCCTTCGAACCCTTCGCCCTTGCAAACTTGAGAGATAAAAGAATCGAGCCCGCTAGGTCGAAAACCCCTTTAGGGGCGGCCTAGGCAAAAGTTAGGGTAAAAGAGAGGCATGACCAGAAATCCTTCGGGGCGGTTGTGGCAAAAGGAGAGCTCTTCCCCTTTAGGTTGAGAGGTGCGGCCCCGAGGTGGGTGACCGTAGCAAAAGGAGAGTTAAACGAGAGATGGATAAAAAATGACCCCCTGGTTCCTCACACATCGTGCGGACAAGGGATCCCCAAGGAAAGTGGCCAGGTTATCTTTTTCAACATGATCATCGATCAGCCCTCCAACACAGCTCAACCATCCAGCGCGAAGGATTCCTCCTCAAGCATAGTGGGCAAACCGAGCATGCCATCCAAGCAGTTCGGTACAACCTACACAACAGTAGGACGAAGGAATATGGGGGTACATCTCGCTGCAGGCGTGAACCCGTGTATCCTTTTAGCCTGGGGCAACGTGCTTCCCAAGCTTTCTCTTTCCTCTTTGTCTTTGCTTAACTCCAAACGGGTCACAACCGCCCTTTAACAGGCTACCACAGAGCCAAAATCCCAGACATTCCTCTCCGGGGTTTAGTCATAACGCTTTGAAAATGGTCAGACTGAGTCTGACCAAATCTGAACAGAAATCCCCAAGCGGGTTGCAAATGCAGCCGCCCTACTGTACCCTATTGAGAAGGGTTCAAAGCCGACGGGCGCGTTGAACAAATGATAAAATTGCTAGGGCATTGTCGGGGAAGTCTCGATATCCCCAATACATAGCTAACAGGAGCCCCTGGAGGCCTCGCATCTAGGCCTCCGAGAACGGGACCTACTTATACTGTCAAAGCAAAAGTCTTCATGGGTTGTTTAGGTGACCCAAAACTGAAGATCTGCGTGTCGCAACAACATTTTCATGCTTACCTGTGTCCATTACTTGTTAGTATTTCTAATAGGATTTACTAGTAATGTCAGGATCACAAGTACTGCAAACAGCATGAACTACGACAGACTCTGATTCCTAATTCTACGGGATACGTAGGCGCTCTGTCTTAGAGCTCGAGTCTCGCAATACAAGACGCCGACTTTCGGCGAACTTCTTGCAGGTCAAAGCATGACCGCCCAAGCAGCAGAGCTGGCCTCCGACAAAGCACAATCATTCCTCAGCAGCAAAGTCGGTTTCCGGCAGCCCAATAGGTAATCGCCTAGCGGTGAGCCCGGCTTTCGGCAGATCAAACACATCACTGCCACAGAGGTAAGGCTTCAGTGAAATGACTTCGTCCCAGCATCAACGCTTGCCTCCGACAAATCAACGCTCCTTGGAAGATATCTCCCCAAGATCGATTCATCTCTACTTCATGTGACGGGTGACAATCTCAACCCAAGAGGAGAATCTTCAGAGCAGCACTCCAGGCACTCAGTTGCATCGCAATCAGTTGGCAAGTAACGAAGCATTTTGCCACCACATCGATTGCAACACGGACGAACTCAGTGATGGAGGAAGCACAATGATTCCTTCCACACCTCACACCACTCCTCAGCGTTTGCATTTACTTCGTGCACCTTTATTTCCGCAATGCACTTTCATTGGCGTGCACCTTCTCAGGATCGCAGTGCGCCTTTATTTCCGCAATGCACTTTCATTGGCGTGCACCTTCTCAGGATCGCAGTGCGCCTTTATTTCCGCAATGCACTTTCATTGGCGTGCACCTTCTCAGGATCGCAGTGCGCCTTAATTTTCGCAATGCACTTTCATTGGCGTGCACCTTCTCGGGATCGCAGTGTGCCTTTATTTCTGCAATGCACTTTCATTGGCGTGCACCTTCTCCGGATCGCAGTGCGCCTTTATTTTTGCAATGCACTTTCATTGGCGTGCACCTTCTCAGGATCGCAGTGCGCCTTTATTTCCGCAATGCACTTTAATTGGCGTGCACCTTCTCAGGATCGCAGTGCGCCTTTATTTCCGCAATGCACTTTAATTGGCGTGCACCTTCTCAGGATCGCAGTGCCCCTTTATTTTCGCAATGCACTTTCATTGGCGTGCACCTTCTCAGGATCGCAGTGCACCTTTATTTTCGCAATGCACTTTCATTGGCGTGCACCTTCTCAGGATCGCAGTGCACCTTTATTTTCGCAATGCACTTTCATTGGCGTGCACCTTCTCAGGATCGCAGTGCACCTTTATTTTCGCAATGCACTTTCATTGGCGTGCACCTTCTCAGGATCGCAGTGCACCTTTATTTTCGCAATGCACTTTCATTGGCGTGCACCTTCTCAGGATCGCAGTGCACATTTATTTCGGCAATGTACTTTCATTGGCGTGCACCTTCTCAGGATCGCAGTGCACATTTATTTCGGCAATGCACTTTCATTGGCGTGCACCTTCTCAGGATCGCAGTGCACCTTTATTTCCGCAATGCACTTTAATTGGCGTGCACCTTCTCAGGATCGCAGTGCACATTTATTTCCGCAATGCACTTTAATTGGCGTGCACCTTCTCAGGAACGCAGTGCACCTTGCAAACCCGCCGAGCAGGCGCTCGTGCACCTCACAAGTCCACTGGGTAGGCGCCTTTGAACCATGCAGTTCATTCGGTATGCGCCCCGTGCATATTGCAAACCCTTCGGGTCAATCCCGACTTTACCGGGGTCAATCCCCTCTGGGTCAATCCCGACTTTACTTTCTGCATTGGGGTTAGTCCCCGTCGAGTCAATCCCGACTTGAATTGCCTATCTCAGCTCTATTCCGGACTCTACACGTCTATTGTGCGCATCTCACTATATTTCCTTTTTATTAGGTACAATATCCCACATATCCCAAGCAAGAAGGAGAGGGCCATATAGGACATTCCACCTTGATCATAGCTATCAAACTGGGGTGCATCTGAAATCTTTGGCTGCATCCTCTACCCGAGCAAGCAGTCAAAGAGGAGCAAGCTGTCAGCACCCCATTTTGGCTCACCATTCCAAACAACGATATTAGCAATGATCCAAGCCACGACTTGAGCAGAATACAGAAAACGGCTCGGCAGAGCAAAAAATCACTATTCATCCTCAAGTTGGCAAAATTGAGCAAATGACCCATGGACCTGACAGAAGGACTCCAGGGGTCACCAAAAGGCAACAGAGCGACCAGAGAGCTCAACAATGTCCAAAACCGGCATTTTCAGTATATCACACGGACGGTACTATTTTCCGATAGTTCGCTCGGTCGTCGGAAGATAGCCAATATTGGACTCCAAAAATCCACTTCAATGCCAAATAGATGAAAAGTATCCCCAAAGGCATTTTGCAAATCATTTGCTCTATACAGAACAACTTTCTGTATACAGACAACTTTTCAGTGGAAGTCCAAAAATGCCGGTTTCCTAGAGAAAAGTTAATTCCAAATATCAGACGCGGCCATGCCCTACCAGCACACAGAGCATGAACAATGCTTCAGATTGTCTCTTGGAAGTCACACAGACACTTCAAATGACTTCCGAACGGCAAAACAAGCATACCCCTCTTCAGAAAAGCATAGCCGGAGAATGGTCTGATGGAATTACGGCAAACGAAGTTCATACCGCATTGCCCGGAAAACTCTAGCAGACATTCACAATTGGGCAAAACAGACAGCACAACCCTTTTCAGTTTCCCGAGTAACCTCTAAGGAGCGGAAATGGCCATTTTCAGTGGAAATCCATATCCGGAGGTCCTCTTTGGGGAAACTTGACGCCAAATGCTTACGTTACACAATGCTAACCTTCTCAAGGCTCAATGTGGAATCGTCAGAATAAATCACACGACTCATCTACACCTCCCGAGCAGTGCTTTAGAGGTCTCAGATACACTTTTCAAGTCCTTGGAGGTTTGATCTCGACAAACAGAGATTACGGTAATCTCCGGAGTGCTCAAGCAACTCAGAAATCATCTTGAGAAATCCAGTTTCGGCCTCCTAGGACGTCTCCGGCCCCACGTTAGCATTACCGGCTTAAGGGATAATTGTTCACGTTGTCTGACAATTTATGTCAAAATAACCAACGTGAGATGCAGACACAAGATATGCTGTCAGAAGCGGACAACTTCGCTCTGGTCATCTGCAATGAGCAAAATCGGCTTCCGAGCCTCATATGCTTCCAAGGCATTTCTCCATGAAAAATGCCAATCTCAGGCTCATTAAACCCGTTTTCTCGCGCATATCGACAATTCAACGTTCAATTCGAACCACGAACTTCGAATACGCGACCAATCGAGACCCAAGCTTTCTCCCGGATTCTTCTCTTAGGTCGTGGGACCCACGGATTAGGCCTAGCCGCCCCATCCTTGCCCTAGGTGTCCTCTCCTTTGTCTTCTTCATCTCCATGAAGATAAGAAGACAACTTGCACACTTATCCCCTAAAATATCTAAGTGTTTCATTCTTGCACTCCAACTCCCCATCAATGCTCATTAATGTTTTATCTCTTCTCCATCAATGCCACTTGCAAGAATATCTTCTTCCTTCATTAAACAAATTCGGATCTCCTAATCCATGCCCCTTAATTGCACTTTTCTTCACTTAATTGCACTTAAGCATAACCTATATATACTTTCTAAGTCATTAACTTAATCATACACCTTCAAGCACTCTCTCTCTAGCATTTCTCACTCTTCAAAAGCCCTCAAACTCCATAGCAAACCGCAGCAAGCTTCAGCCATTTCCAGCAAGCAAAACCAAGCAAAGCCGGGCAAAGTCTTAAGTCGGAATCCCTCCCGGCTTGAATCCAAACTTTACCAAACTTCATATCCCATATGTTTTCGACCCCCTCTATCCATTTCTGAGCTTAGATTTTAAGTTTGAAGCCTCTAAGCCATAGAACCAGCCTTGAACAAAATCTGGACAGATTTGGTCCTTCTCGGGTCAAAAATGACAACCGGGTTTCAAGCCTTTCCAAGTTGGTTTGAGCTACCAAAACCCATCAAACACCTCCCCACACAACCCTAGGGTGTCAAGGAGTCAAGCAATCCAAGACAAACCCGTCGGTTTAACCCCAGGAAGAAGAAACAGCCCGACTGCCCAGTCGGGTCGAAATTTCTGACTGTTTGTACGGCTTTCTTGTAGATCGGGTCGATCCAGGACTCTTTTTGGAAAACGACCACCACAGCCACCTCCGGAGGTGAGTTAGCAGTCGGGAGCCGTTGGCCTTGCTCAAAAATTCCATCCGGAGCCTCCGTGGTGACGTCCGACCCGACTTGTGCCAGTCGGGTCCGAAATTCCAGACGTGCTCTGTTTTGGGTGATTTTTACAGGACTGTACGGGTCGACCCGACAACTCTGGGAACAAACAACCACCGCGCTCACCTAGAGGGGTCCCTTGGCTACCCAAGGCCGCCGACCTTGCCTCAAAATTCCATCGGGAGCCTCCGTGGCGACGTCCGACCCGACCTGTGCCAGTCGGGTCTGTCCAGCATTCCAGCCGGATCTGTTTGGTGCCATTCGGGTCTGTTCAACGGAAAACAGCCCAAACCCGACCCATCAACGGTCCAACCCGACTCTTGAAGGTCCCATCCCGCATCTCGGGATTAGGTATGACCATTCCCGACTTAGAGGAGCTAGGACTTTTACATTCTCGTTGCGTTTATGGAGTTATAAGGGGTTTTATGTATGTTTTATTTTCAAGTTTTAATCTTTATGCATTTTCCATGTTATATCATGCATATTTATCCTTGATTTATATGCTAGCATGTCGAGAAACACTTGGATCGTAGTCGAGAAGAATATCCCGACCCGGGAAAGGCAAAGAGCTCACGGGTTTCCCTCCAAGGGAGGTGACCGAATGCTCTCTTGCTCCTTTCGGGCAAAGAACGATCTTCTTGACCCGATCCAAGCTTGATTCCCGAGTTTCATCGTATTCTCTCACGTGCATGAAGTCGGTATTGTTTTATCGATTCCTTAAATAACTTGTTTGTGCATGTTTCCATGTTCGAATGCGTTATTCAAATAATGGCAATACCGACTTTCGTTTAATCGTGTCATTTATAATGTTTGTCGTTTAAGCATGCGAGAAATGATTCGAAACAAGACGGGGAAACCTCGTGGAACCCCATTCGGGCCATGGGACCTCTCGGCTATCTCCAAGGAGAAGTAACCGAGAGCCTCTTAGACTCGTACGGGTTGTATGAGGCTTCCTCTTCCCGTTTTGAGTCCGTTCTCGGCTTACGTGTAATTTGCAATTTACATTATCGTCACAATATCGCATGAAAATGTCTTTTCAAAACAAAGCATGCATGGATTCGGGTATCGATAACTCATTCGGGTCCATTCGGTTACGAGGGTAGTTTCGGTCATTAGACCAAATTATCCTCGATCCTTATGGAATCGTCTTGGTCGTCGAGTCGCGAATCGTTTTCACAATTAATGCATTCGGCACAACCCTTAAGCATTAATTCCACAAACGGGTTAATCGGGACACTCACATGATTAAACCCACTTCACACTGATAAAGTTTACACGAATTGGCCATTAACTGATAACTCGCGTCGACGAGTCGTCAAATGACGTTGGTGCCCTTTTCAAACTTATCAATTTCAAAACCCGAAACGCGCGGTCCGATGTAGCATGGACGACTGAAAAGGGCTTCTGTGTCTCAACTTGAGTTTTTACCAGATTCCAAGTAGCTCAGGTCAGGATACAGAAGATCTTTCTATATCACTTCCGGGCAGATCGACCGGTTCTTTGGCTTTTCGGGGTTCTTGCACAACCCTGGACGATCCAGGGATTTGGTTGACACCGGCTACAGGCCGAGGTGGCCCGCACTGCGATGTTTCCCCTTTTCTGAAAACAATTTTCAAATAAAGGGTAAAATCGTCTTTTCACAATTCAGTGACACCCTTAGGGTTAGCATGACAGAAACACTACAGTACGGGATAAGAATGGGCTACCTGTTCAGGTGCAGGTTCATCTGCATAGCCTTTTCTTATCTAACTGATGAGTTTCTGTCATCCTAACATAGACTCGGGTAACTAGAACGGTTATCTCTGTCAGAAAACATGCGAAATGCTGATTAACCTTTCACTCGACCTAACCAAACACTAGATAATGGTTAGGAGGAATTCTAGATTCCAAATCTAGAGTCAAAACACGAGTTTGGTTAATTCAGTGAAAATTCAGTGTCACAATACAGAACAACTGTAAAAGCAATCCACACAAATGAGATTTGACTATCTTTGTCAAGTTCTCAAAACAAAGCCGAATGCTAAAACATTGGCACGTGCTTGTTTGTCTAGGGTAGGATTTGCATGCCAAAATACCCCGGATTAACAACTTGTTAAAACACGTAAACACGACAATAACAAACACTTTGTCTGTTATTTACCTGCTGCGTGTTATCTTTCCGCACCTGTTTGCCATGTGGGTCGAGCCTGATCCCTAGGCCGAATAATATTAGGGTTCAACGCCCTAATCATCGAGCACAGGGTTCAACACCCTAATCAACACTCACAGGGTCCAACGCCCTATTCAGTGAGAGCGTCCATTGAATTTCAGTTCTTTGGTCTTTTCCCTAAACTCACGGTGAGTTAGAGTGGAATAATAACCGTACGCGAAACGACTGGAATTCGACCCTTTTGTAATTTGTATTTATTGTTTTCGAGAGCATTGTAAGGATTTTATTTTGTACATTTATTCTGTAAGAATTCCAGTCGGTGAGCGAACGGTCCGAGAGTCGAATTAATCGAATCGGTCTAATGCTTGCCCAGATACAAGTAAATCCAAGAACTCGCGGTTCTGGTTCACGCAGGGATTCAACCTCCATGGTTCGATGAACTGTAACGCAAGATTGTGAACCAACTCCCCGACATACGGGTTTACTTCTCTCTCGGCTTCTCAACCGACATCGTTTGGTTCACCAGATTTCCGGTGTCAAAACGTGTGAGCCGAGTGCAGCTTAATTCATGCGGTAAATCATAAAACATGCAAGCCTAGCAAACCATAGTACCGAAAGGGCGTGCGGGATATAGGCCCGCACGTAACATGAACCCCCGAACACGGATTTTCCGGTTCCGCACAGATCAATGCCTTAACAACAAACTAGGTGTTCCATACCCCTAGACCCAGGGTAACTTATCCACCCTCGACCTTCGGGTCGTAAAATGATAAGTGGCGACTCCTTCTCTCAAGCGTGTCCGTCACGCGTCCCCACGGGAAGGTGGACACCCCCAAGTCGCGCGATCCAAAAGCGCGCAATGCGGGCCCGGACGAGAGTCCACATTCGGGTCCGTACACACACGAGGATTCCCGACCGAAGCCCGGGGCACTATTCATCACCCGACAATCAGAGGCAAATAGGCGGGCACGGGGTCATGAACAAAGGGAGAAGAGCTAGGTCATTGAGAAAAGCGGAGGAAAGCCATCAGAAGAGCGAACGAACAAGGAATCCCCAAAACGATGGAGCTGACACTGTGGCACTATTCATCACCGAGTCACCGAAGCACCGAAGGGTGCCCAATATGGGACTCTAAAAATCCCTCTCAGTGCCAAAGTGACCAATGACGCGTCCGGACGCATTTCCGAGGCAAGCCACATGAGCCGGGACACCCTGATGTCTCACGGACGCCTTTTCTGACAGTGCTCCCGGGGCCCGCTCCACTGACAAGCAGACGACCCCCCTAAACGGGTCTACAGGCACCCAGGGACCACCAAGGTTGAGGAACAAGCTTCAGATGACCTTCCGGAACTCGACTCGGTTTCCCGAGGGACGTTTCAGTGGTCATGAACGTTCCCCGGCGAGCCTTCGGGGCACGTCCACGAAGAACAGAGATCACAACGATCCCCGAGCACCTCACAACGATTCCCGAGCACCTCAAGACATTCAGGGAACACTGAGAAAATCCCGGTCACAAGTCCCTAGGCCTCCCCGGGCTGACGGTCCTCGGCCGGGGACGACAAGCCACCGATCCCCACGGGGCAGAAGGGTCACCGAAACGAATGTCAAGACGCACAAAGAGCAATCGGGGACCGGGGGACACTCAACTCCACTCCGAATGTCCGAACAGGGCAAAACCGATTCTCGAGGCGCCGAGTCGCCCGAACGTCCGTTCACACGACATATGGCGATATTAGGCTCTTTCAAATTCTCTTCATTCAAGCATTCTAAATCTATTAATTAATCGGGCATCAGAGATCGGACGCGCCTTCAATCAAGTCTCGAGCTTTTCCCGGCTTTTCTCTTAGTCAAATGGGACCCACAGCTCAGCCAAGCCAAGCCTCCAAGCCGCGGCTCAACCCCAAGCCACGGCTCAATCCCTAAGCCGCGGCTCAATTCGGTGGCTCAAACCCAAGAAGCTCCCTCCACCACACAAATTCAAATATCTCTTACACCTTCTTACTCATATCTCCCATCCATCACTTCCCATCACTTCTCCTCTTGCTTCCCCCACACTCTAAGTGACATTTCCCCATCCTAACCCCTCTTCAAAAATTCGGCAGCCCCTTTAACCCCCTCTAAATCACACTTAATTTCACTAATTTTGCATCATTAGCCTTCTTTTATAAGCCTTTTGGGTCATTAACTTAATCACAACTCAACTTCTATCATCTCTCTAGCTTTCTCACTCTAGGAAACCCTCTCCAAACCCTCTCAACTTCAGCATCATTTTAGAAATCACACAGCCAAAGCACAGCCCGAAACCAAGGCAAAATTGCCGGAAAACTCAACCGTTTTCCGGCGACCGCCATCCAACCCGATCCAAACTTGACCAAACTTCTTATCCCACATGTTTTCGACCTCCCGAGTCCATTTCCCGGTTTCTAAGCGAGTTCTTCCTTCTCGACTTAAGCAAGCGCAACCAAACTTCATATCCCACATGTATTCGACCTCCTGAGTCCATTTCCGGTGTTAGTTTTGTGATTTGAAGCTCCCAGCAGCCCGAACCAGCTCTGTCCAGAACCGGGCTCAAACAAAAACTGTGAAAACCCGGTAAAGGAAAAGATTGGGAAAAGGGCGGCCTTGCGCGGTTGAGCGGCTCTCGGCATGTGACCACCTCGTCACGGGAGAGAGTGAGGGTCATGAGGAACCCTTAGAAAGTGATGGCACGACTCGCCATGGTCGTGGGAAGGAGTGGCGTCGAAGAAGCCCGGAAAGCCGTGAAACCGTAGTGTCACCTCACTGAATAAGAGTCTTAAAACAAACGTACACATGTAATTGGCTTAGAACCCTATTCTAATCCACCACCTATGTTTGCCTTGGTTAGATACATTGTTTGCTAATCAACCCCGGTTAATAACTGATTAAATCACGTACATTCGGCCTAATACACAACTCGTCTGTATTCACCGATACTTATCAGTTATTGTCTGTATTTCATCAGTTTTATCAGTTTTCTTCTGTTTTATTCTTGCTTTTGCTGATTTGTCGTGATTCGGGCCCGAGCCCATAGGTTACGTGTTACACGGGGTCCAATGCCCCAAACCACCGAACACGAGGTCCAACGCCTCCTAATTCACCGAGAGCTCGATCGGCCCAACGGTTACAGTGGGAATCAACCGATTCTCCTGCAAACCGTTGGATCGATCGGACCCGACCCACGGCTCCTTGAGCCCGCATTGCCTTAATTCACTTATCGGTTATTCAAAATACACGGTGAGCCGGAGCGGAATAGTGGCCCAATGCAAACCGATCGGGGATCCATTTACTTATTCGGTTATACTTTGTAAATTGTTCGAGAGAACATTGTGAGGATTCTATTTGTATGTTCATTCATCTCCTTGTAAGGATCCCCGATCGGTGAGCGAGAGGTCCGAGTGCTGGATCAGTTAAGTTGGTCTATCACCACCAAAGGGTGAGTAAGCTTGGATACTCGTGGTTTCGGTTCACGTAGGGAATCGACCATCACGGTTCGATGAACTGTAACGCTAAGATAGTGAACTGACTCTTCGATGCACAAGCCTACTCATCTTTCGGGCTCTTGGCCCAACTTGATCAATTCATCGAATTTACGGTGTCAAAACGGGCGAGTCGAGCGCAACTCTAAATCACGCGGTAAATAAACAAAATGGCAAGCCTAGCAAGCTAGAGTACCGAAAGGGCGTGCGGGATATAGGCCCGCACGTAATAGAACCCCCGAATTCGGAATTTTCGGTTCCGTACGACCATTGCCTTAGCATTTAGGTGTACCCCGTACCCCTAGACCCAGGCGACTCAACGGCCCTCGACCTATGAATCGTAAACAGTAAGTGGTGACTCCTTCTCACGCGGGTCCGTCGCGCGTCCCCGCGAAGGTGGACACTCCCAAGCCGCGTTGCATAGGCATCGCGCATGCGTGCCCCGACGAGATGAAATTCGGGTGCGCACAGCTTGGCGACTCCACTGGGGACATCTAGAGGGTTCGGGCTCAATCCCGTTTGCTTGCTTGCTTGTTTATTTACTGCTTTCCGTCGTTTACCGCTTATCTACTTACGCACATTTATTTCACGCATGCATTGCATATCATGCTAGCTTTAGGTGCCTTGTCCGAAATCCCACGGGCGCCAAAATAGGAAGCTAGGTTAGTCAGAAGTTCCGAGTAAGGGAACGGATCGAGTCGGCTATGCCACCGAACCGGCCCCCAAAGATCCTCGCTCGATTTCAAGGAATTCACACCCTTGAATCGGGAGCCCCCATCCATAGATAGCACGGTGCTTGTAGCACCGAACCATGCATCGTGCTATGCTTCCATGCAAGCCTTCAACCCGACGCCGACAACAGTCCATTGAGTCGGCCTGCGTGCCACTTGAGTCTTTTCTATTTCAAGAGCGATGTACCTTGTAATTTGTACTAAGCCGTGGGCATTTACTTTTCTCTGCACATGTGCATCATGCAGTTTTCAAAACACACTAGGATGTCGTTCACATTGACAAGTCCTAAGCAGATTTTCTTATCGTCGTGGTACGGGACGCCTCGCTCGGCCTCCTGCCCGCGCCTCGACAGAGTCCACCAGCACACAAGGACCTCACCGACCCGCCACGAAATGCGGATGGCGTATACTCTGGGGTAGCATGATCGACCTCACCAACACTAGGTTCGATTACCGAGAGGTTGCTGAGAGATGAGGAACTCGCCGGCCAACCACAACCTGAAGGGAGCTCTCCCAAACCCACGACAAGCTACAGAGATACGATCAGGAGCTCGTTTGAGCGAACGTCGCCCTGGAGAGGTCTAGGAAGAGGGCTCGAGGAGGTCCACACATGCACTCTAGGATAGATATCTTCACAGGGCCCTCACCTAGAACCGGTGCTTTCCGAGGCCGTGCTCGCTCAAATCCCGAGTGTGGTGGCAAATCAGCTTAAGGCTCTATTTTACAAAATTTGCATTGTACTTTGAACCTTTTGAGTCAATGTGAACGACAACATTAGCTTTTGAAAACTCATGCATTGCATGCATCCTATTCATTTATTGTTTTACACGACAATTAACTCTACCACACGGTAGACAAAGTTATGACCGCTTTTGTAGGTGGACCTCTCATGGTCCTCACCCTTCCTCCACGGCGAGACGATCAGTAGCTCAAGGGCCAACCATCCAAGCAACACTAACTTCCCATTAATCCCGCGCAATCGATTATATTATTGCATGGTTGAGCACACGTCCCTCTATGCTTCCATCAGCACAACTGAGCGTGCCATTTCCGCGTCGTGCGAGCATGCCTCCGCCTTCTCCATGCACACACCCTCGGCGCACTCGCACGACGCCTACCAGGCTAGTTCAATCCCCTAAGCCCTTACGCTGAAATCGCGAATATAGTTTGCTCCTTCATTGTTTTCTTTTCCCATTGTAGGAAATTCTACACAAGAAGACAGCCTGAACACTGATCGACCACAATTGAGACAACAAACGTCTTCCATCCATCCAGCTCCTTGGGATTTCAACACTAAGTCCCCATCCCTGCTCCACAAAGCAAGACCGCAAGCAAATAATCGTCACCGCATCGCAGCGCCTCACGCTATTCCTCAGCATTGACCTTTGTTTTCGCATTTCTTGCACTTTCCTATCAGCCCCGCATTTATTGCATCGGGCTCCGGCCTCGCATCGGGCTCCGGCCCTGCGTTTACCGCATTAGGCTTCGACCTCGCATCGAGCTCCGGCCCTACATTTACTGCATTGGGCTTCGGCCCCACATCAGGCTCCAGCCCTGCATTGGGCTCCGGCCCTACTTTTGGGGCTTCGGTCTCGCATCGAGCCTCGGTCCTACATTTACTGCTTTTGGGTTTCGGCCCCGCATTTACTGCTTTCAGGTTTTGACACCTCGCATTTACTGCTTTCAGGTTCATTTGAAATCCAAAAATCGACTTGGATTCAAATTCATCCAAGCGATACTCCGAGGAGCAAGTCTAATCCTTCAACCGCAAAAGATCACAAGCAACAGCTCCAGCGAGCAGAGCATGGCCCTGCCCACCCGCCGTGAAAGTCACTAGCACGGTCACATCTCCGACCGGAGAATGATCCCTGCCCACCCTCCACTGTGGCCATCAACCAACCACTGGGGCAACATGCACTCTTCCCTAAACTCTCTTTTACATTTATATGCATTCCAAAACAAGCTCCCGGCATGATCAAACCCTTCACGGGCGCACTAGGACAGCCCCGAAGATGCCCTGTTGGTTCTGTCGGAATTGTTCGATTCGTCTGTCCTCATGGGATCCGGCTTCTCGAGCCTTCCCTAGGACGGCTGCGCATGCCAACCAGCCATCGGGGAAAGTACACCTATGTGGACCCTAGCCACGGTTTGCCCACTCCAGGGTGGCGATGACTAGATCTCGGAATTGAGTGTCCCCCACGTGCGGTACCCCATGGGTCGCGCGCTGGACGAAGGAATTTCCCATGGGTCCACCTTACATTTCTTACCACATATTCCACTGCATAATCGCCTAATGCATCATCCTCTTTGTCATCTTTCACAGGGACACACCGGTCACGGGCGAAGAGCGATGCGCGGGTTCACACCTCCTCGAGAACTCCTATCGGGTCTTTCTTCTTATTCTTCAGTAGGGATGGGCCCGACAAGGAGGTACCCCCTATGAAGCCGACGACGGAAGCATCCGAATGAACCGCACGCCTTCAGCGCAATCGTCTCAATCGACAAACAAACATGCCTATCGGCTTTGAGAGCACACCTCTCCGGCGTACAACTGATGCTGGAGCCACAAGCACGATCGGGGACGATGATTGTACAAGGCGCCCACCTCAGGTCACATTAACAATGAAGATCGGGGCATTCACATTCATCATTCACACCGAGACCACCTCGAACATCATCCGGCCGTCCAAGCAACGTACACTAGGGCATCCCCGGTTGAAGCTCGCGACAGCACGACCTCGGCAAGCGACGTACACTGGGGCATCCCTGGTTAAAGTTCACCCTGATGTCGCCATAGTGGGTCACTCCAACAAACGACATTGGAATGCTCCTAGTCATTCGCATCAAGAATGGGCATCTTCCATAGCAAGCATCATGACAACCTCGGTCACACACTCCTGGGGCAATTTTGTTTTCTTTTTAGACAATAGGGGAAAGGACTTGTAAAGTTTGCAAGGACAAAAGACTCGAAGTTCGGCTTTTGAGTGCACAAGCATCAGACTTCTGAGAAAACCAGCCCTCACAAAATTGGGCTAGGACAACAAATTACACCAAGTCTCCATGGGGCGAAGCAAACAAAAGCAGCCTCGATGATGCAAAGTCGATGAGTTTCAAACAAATATAAGGGGCACAATACAGACCCCAGCTGCAAGAAAAAAACAGAGCGAAAAGAAGCGGGAAAAACCCGCCAATGAAGAGAGAGAGAAAAGGAGCGGGAAAAACCCGCCAACAAAAAATGGGGCAATGCCGAGGTTCACCAAAAGCACCGGCACCCCCAATCCAAAAGAAATGAACGAATCTCGACAAAAAGGGAAACAACAGTCGCAACTCCTCGACGAAGACAGAACGCACTCGGAGGTCGAATTATTCGACCCCTTCGCCCTTGCAAACTCGAGAGACAAAAGAATCGAGCCTGCTAGGTCGAAAACCCCTCGGGGCGATCTAGGCAAAAGTTAGGGCAAAAGAGAGGCACGACTGAAAATCCCAAGGCGGGCGGTCATGGCAAAAGGAGAGTTCATCCCCTTTAGGTTGAGAGGTACGGCCCCGAGGCGGGTGACTGTAGCAAAAGGAGAGTAAAGTGAGAGATGAACAAAACAGTCACCCTGGGCCTTCGCACTCTGCGCGGACCAGGGATCCCCAAGGGAAATGACCAGGTTATCTACTCCAATACGATCCCCGATCAGCTCTCCTACCGAACTCAACCGTCCAAGGCGGATTCTTCTTCAAGCACAGCGGGGGACCAAGCACGCAATCCAAACAGTTCAAGACAGCCAACACCAACCGAAGGACGGAAGAGAAGGGGGTATATCTCACGGCAAGCGTGAACCCGTGTATCCTTTTAGCCTTGGGCAACGTGCTCCCCAAGCTTTCTCTTTTCTCTTTGTCATTGCACAACTCCAAAATGGGTCACAGCCACCCTTCAATCGGCTACCACAAAGCCAAAATCCTAGACATTTCTTTCCGGGAGTCTAGTCATAACACTCTGAAAATGACTAGACCGAGGTCTGACCAAATTTGAACGAAATTCCGCATGCGGGTTACAAATGCAGCCGCCCTACGGTACCCTGATGAGAAGGGTCCAAAGTTCACGGGCGTGTCGAACAACCGATAGAGCCGCTTGGGCACCTTTGAGAACGTCTCGATATGCCCATGTAAGGCCAACAGGAGCCCCGGAGGCCTTGCACCGAGGCCTCTGAAAGCGGGATCCCATTCGCATCGCTAAAACAAACACTCTTTGCGGGTCGCTCAGGCGACCCGAAACTGAAGAGCATGCGTCTCAAAGACATCTTTTTACCCGCGCTTACACGTTGTTAGTAACCTCCATGACTTACTAATGATGTCAGGATCACAAGTACAACAAACGCGGGAACTACGACAGACTCTGATTCCCGACTCCTCGGGATACGTAGGCACTCTACCCCAAAGTTCGAGTCCCTTAACGCACAACCGGGCATCCCTAGCGAACTACAATCGCCACTGTGATAGAGCTGACATTCGGCAGAGCAACGAGTAACCACCCTAGCAGCAAAGCCGGCTTCCGGCAAATCAAACACACCGCCACCCAAGGGCAAAGCATCGACGAAGCAACTTCATCGCAGCAGCAACGCCAATCTACAGTAGATCAACACCTTCGGGACAGCATCAGCCCCGTACACTTGGCACGCACTACTGTCCACATGACTAACGAAGAGTTATACTCTTCTCTGCAGATACGCATGGAACCCCAAGGGGCATCTCCTCCTTGACGGACACGCGATTGACTCATGCAGCAGATCGCAACCTCGAGCCGAGTGGAGGGCCCTTTGGGGGAAAAGCCACCCGACTCCTGCTCAAGCCGCAACAAATAACGCCTGGCGTTGCACAAGCACGACTTCGGCTCCAAACCGAACAATTCGCCTCTGCCGGCACCTCAGAGATGCCACCTGGTACCAATCTCCACTTCTGCCTTCCCTACACTTAGCATTTACTGCTTTAGGGACTTCGGGTCCCCGGACTTCGCGTCGGCATTTACTACCTTCCACGGGCCTCGGCCTAGCATTTACTGCTTTAGGGACTTCGGGTCCCCGGACTTAGCGTCCGCATTTACTGCTTTCCACGGGCTTCGGCCTAGCATTTACTGCTTTAAGGACTTCGGGTCCCCGGACTTCGCGTCCGCATTTACTACTTTCCACGGGCCTCGGCCTAGCATTTACTGCTTTAGGGACTTCGGGTCCCCGGACTTCGCGTCCGCATTTACTGCTTTCCACGGGCCTCGGCCTAGCATTTACTGCTTTAGGGACTTCGGGTCCCCGGACTTCGCGTCCGCATTTACTGCTTCCACGGGCTTCGGCCTAGCATTTACTGCTTTAGGGACTTCGGGTCCTCGGACTTCGTGTCCGCATTTACTGCTTTCCACGGGCTTCGGCCTAGCATTTACTGCTTTAGGGACTTCGGATCTCCGGACTTCGCGTCCGCATTTACTGCTTTCCACGGGCCTCGGCCTAGCATTTACTGCTTTAGGGACTTCGGGTCCCCGGACTTCGTGCCCGCATTTACTGCTTTCCACGGGCTTCGGCCTAGCATTTACTGCTTTAGGGGCTTCGTGTCTGCATTTACTGCTTTCCACGGGCCTCGGCTTAGCATTTACTGCTTTAGGGACTTCAGGTCCCTGGACTTCGCGTCCGCATTTACTACTTTCTATGGGCCTCGGCCTAGCATTTACTGCATTAGGGACTTCGGATCCCCGGACTTCGCGTCCGCATTTACTGCTTTCCACGGGCTTCGGCCTAGCATTTACTTCTTTAGGGACTTCGGGTCCCCGGACTTCGGGTCCGCATTTACTGCTTTCCACGGGCTTCGGCCTAGGATTTATTGCTTTAGGGACTTCGGGTCCCCCGGACTTCGCGTCGCACATCTAGATCGGGAGATGGCCCGTTTGAGCGCGCAGTTGGACCGAGTGCACAAAAGGGCACGCAACCTCGCCCACCCCTAGGATTAGCGGATGCGCCCGTTTTTGCCCTCGCTCGGACTTACGCCGCTTTCAAGCGGCCACCGAGCGCAAAGGGATGTCGGCTTTACGTTTATGTTCCTTTTTTTCTTCCGTACGTCCTATTTTGTAAAACTATGGAACTTGAATCTAATCAATGTAATGACATTAGTATTTTGAAAACTCATGCATCTCATGCATCTTGTCATCTTTACTCATTCCATACTTATCATATGAGATATAGATGTTTGCCCTTACACATTCTTGGAATTCAGGTGATCACAACTGGCGTCACACCGATACCCGACTCGTCAGCGTCTCAGGATGGCGGAAGGGGATCATGTCGATATCTCCGAAGAAGTCAACCCATCGGTTCCGACTCTCTCTCAACCACCTCCAACACATGCTCCGCCGCCTCTCACTCCTGCAGGCGTACTCCCGGCGTATTCAGGCGCCCTTCCAACACATCTCCCGCCCCCAGCGTCTTCAGGGGCGCCTTTGCCACCGGCCTTACTAACTTCCGCCGCCACCAACGACCAAGCCCGCATTGCGGCACTCGAGGGCACGGTCAACCAAATGGCCACCAGCATGGCAGAGCTGCTCGCCCTACTCAAGGGATCCAATCGAGCCTCTTCGAGCTCCAAGCCTCCGCCGGGACCGGGGCCAATGGTCGACCCAACCTCGTGGGCTCCACCAACTCAAGCCCCAGAGAACGTTGAGGCTCCCGCATCGCCAACGCTGCACACATCCACGGTCCACCCCTTCACCACTCAACTACCGCCGCCGCCGGCCCCCACGGCCGTCCCTCTTCCACCGGCGACCTTCCTATCTTTGGAGCACATCTTGTCCGCACCTCCGCCCGTTTCCATATCGGCCCCGGCTATGGCCTACGCAGTACCTCCGCCGATGGTTTTCCCGGCATCCAGCGCACCCGCTCCGACTCATCTTCAAGCCGCGGAGCTCCCCCCTATCCGTCTCTACAGCCTCACGCCGGCTTCTCCTACCAGGCACCGCCTCCCATAAACACCACCTTCCACGAACCGGGCACGCCGACCCATGCGGCCCAATTCGCCTCACCGACACACTTCTTCCTCGAGGCCGACGCCGAGCAGGAGCGTAGGTTGAAGCGAATGGAGGAAACGATACGGGCCCTACAAGCGGGCGATGCTCGTCCCGACGCACGCTATGGCGACTGTAGCCTATTCCCGGGTATGCGGCTGCCCCCGAAGTTCATGGTCCCGGAGTTCAAGACCTATGAGGGCACGACGGATCCACGCCACCACCTCCGCCATTACCGAGGGAAGATGCTGCAGTATTGGGAATACGAGGAGTTTGTCATCCACTCCTTCCAGGATAGCCTGTCAGGATCGGCCCTCGATTGGTTCATGTCGCTGAAGGCCGAGGACATCCCGACGTGGGAGGACCTTTCCCGGAAGTTCACCGACCAATACCGGTATTGCGCGGAAACGCCTCCCACCCTTTTGGAGCTGATCACGAAAGAAATGGCGCGGGGCCAAAGGTTCGAGGAATATGCCACCAAATGGCGCGCCCAAGCAGCAAAGCATATCCCTCCGATCAGCGAAGCGCAACAGATCCAGTTATTCCACTCCACACTGAGAGGAGTGTACTATTCACACCTGTTGGCACACACTTCGTCGTTCTCCGACCTCATCGAGGCCGGGAAAAAGTTGGATTTGGGAATCAAGCTCAGAAGGATGAAGGACCCCACCAACAAAGGGGAGGAGTCATCAAAGAAGGCTCCCGCGGCGCAGTCGTCTTCTGGCGGAGGAGAGCGAAGGAAGTTTCGGTAAACGCCATCAATACGGCACATCAGGCGCCCCAACAAAATTCGGTGAATCTCACGACCACACTGTCAGCACCCCATTTTAGTCCACCGGCTCCAACAGAGGACTTCTGACCAAAGCTCAGGACATTATTCACCATCGGGAAACCTAAGGCAAGTAGGCGGGCACAGAGTCATGGATTGCGGAAGAAAAGCCTGGTCCACCGAGAAAGGCGGAGAAGAGCCATCAGAGTAAACAGACAGCGAACCCTGAAAACAACAGAGACCGGCACTGTGGCACTATTCATCATCGGATTACCGAAGCGTCAGAAGGTATCCAATATGGGACTCTAAAAATCCATCTTGGTGCCAAAATGACCAATGGCACATCCGGGCACACTTCAGAAGCACCCTGCTTAAGCCGGGGCACTCTCGAACATTCACAGACACCTTCCTAACGGGGCCCCTGAGAGGCCCGATTCACGAACAGATAAACGGCACCCGAAAACAGGCCTGCATATACCCAAGGACCACCAGGACCAAGGAACAAGTTTCAGACTGCCTTTCGGAGGTCGTCTTGGTCTCCCGAGTGGATCCCGACCAAGAGAAAAAGTCCCTTTTTGCACAGAAACGTGGCCAGAGACCCTTTAAATGAACCGTCAGTGCACGAAATCCGCGCCAACCAATCCCGAGGACCTCAAGGCCTGGGAAAACAAACCCTGATCCCATTGCACAAACCATTTAGGTTTCCCGAGTACTATTCCGGAAACAAAAAGGCCCCTTTCAAGCGGAATCTTGCGCTTAGAGCTCACTCGAGG
Source organism: Punica granatum (assembly GCF_007655135.1). NCBI lineage: Eukaryota > Viridiplantae > Streptophyta > Magnoliopsida > Myrtales > Lythraceae > Punica > Punica granatum. Next base: position 24,079,122 of record NC_045130.1, on the reverse strand, counting down.
AAATGTTGATGTCCGAGCTTCGCACCACCCATTCCAAACAACCCCCAGGGGCTAGAAAATCATTACAGTTCTGACCAAGCAAGTCATACCGATCTCCCGGGTGACATTTCAATGGTCACGAATGCCTCCTGACAAGCCTTCGAGACTCGTTTTTGACAAATGGAGATCACAGTGGTCTCCGAACACATCAGAACACTCGGGAAACACTGAGAAAGCCCCATTCGCGAATTCCTAGGACGTCTCCAGATATCGATCTCCAACCGAGGCCAACAAGAAAACCGTTCTGCCCAAAGCACAAAGCACGCCGACACGAGTAGTACAGCACGCAGAGGCACGAACGAGCAATAGAAACGGACAACTTCACTATGATCATCCAAACGGAGCAAAACTGGCTTTTGAGTCCCCGGGCTACCCGAGCATTTACTTACACGAAGCATGTCAATATTAGGCTCATTAAAATCGCATTCGCGCATACATCGATAATTCGTCGTTCAAGCGAACCACGAAAATCGAATGCATGATCAATCAAGCCCCGAGCTTCTTCCGGCTTTCTTCCTAATCAAGTGGGACCCTTGAGCTAGCCAAGCCGAGCCGAGCCGAGCCAAGCTAAGCCGAGCAGAGCCAAGCCAAGCCGCGAGCCATGGCTCTCCTCTAAAGACAAGCCAAATGAGCCTCCACCACCCATTTCAAAATATCTCTTACACCCACCACTTCTCTTCTTCCATCCATCACCTCCCATCAACTTTTCAAGACAACTTTCCCACCCTAATCTTCCCTCCAAAATTCGGAATCCCTAAGCACCCATTAATTGCACTTAGTTTTCACTAAACAAGCCATTAAGTCTTCCTTTATAAGCTCATTGCATCATTAACTTAATCACAATTCAACTCCCATCATCTCTCTAGCCTTCTCACTCTAGGAAACCCTCTCCAAGCCCTCTCGAAGTTCAGCAAATTCCAGAATTCGTGTAGCCCCTCCTCAGCCCAGAAACCGGGCAAAACAAGGCCAAACCAATCCCGTTTTCCGACGACCGCCACCCAACCTTAGCCAACTTCAACCAAACTTCATATCCATCATGTTTTCGACCTCCTAAGTCCATTTCCGACCTTAGATTTTTCATTTGAAGCTCCCAGCACATCGTTCCAGCTCTGTCCAGATTCGGATCCCTAGGGCGTTTTCTCGGTTTCTAAGCGAGTTCTTCCTTCTCGACTTAAGCAAGCTCAACCAAACTTCATATCCCACATGTATTCGACCTCCCGAGTCCATTTTCGGTGTTAGTTTTGCAATTTGAAGCTTCCAGCTTGCCAAACCAGCTCTGTCTAGAACCGAGTTCCATAGGCATCTTCACGGTTTCCCGGGCTTCCTCGACATTTCCACCACCCCACGACTATGGCGAGTCGTGCCATCATTTCCTAGGGGTTCCTCATGACCCTCACTCTCCCCCGTGACAAGGTGGTCGCATGCCGAGAGCCGCTCAACCGCGCACCACCACCATTTCTCTCTTTTCTCCCTTCACAGATTTTTTCCAGTTTTTACCGGTTTTCTTTGCATCTCTCAGGAAAATCGACATGTCTAATCTTCACGAAACCACTGTAGACATGATCCTCAGTCAGTTAGGAGTCCAATGCCACCAATCTTGTACCAAAAGACCACCGGGAGCCTCGCGTAGAGTCGTTTGTTCATCGGGTGCCAGTCAGGTTTGTTCCTCTGGTCGTCTTTTCTAACCCGAAATTTACAGGGACGCAAAGGTAAGCTCGGGTTGAATCTAGCTACGAGCCACCCATCACCGTGCTCCTCACTCAGTTAGGAGTCCAATGCCACCGACCTTGCATCAAAAGACCACCGGGAGCCTCCTGTAGAGCCTTTTCTTTGCCGGGTGCCAGTCGGGTCTGTTTGTCCCGACTGGATCTGTCTTTTTTTTAGTAACCCGAATTTGTTTTTGATTTCCGGAAAATCTAAACAGGCTCTCCTTCCACAACCACCGTAGGCATGATCCTCAGTGAGTTAGGAGTCCAATGCCGCCGACCTTGCAGCAAAATACCACCGGGAGCCTCCGGGACAGCCATTTCTTTCTGACCTGCCCAGTCGGGTCAGTTCCGCCCAGTCGGTTCTGTTTTCTACTAGCTAACCCGACTTTGTTTTCGATTTCCAGAAAACCTACGCATGCTCTCCTTCCGAAACCACCACAGGCGCGATCCTTAGTCTCTTGGGAATCCAACGCAACTGGCCCCGCGCGAAAATTCCATCCCGATCAACCGGTACAGCCCCGACAAGCCAGACTGCCAGTCGGGTCTGCCAGTCGACCCGACTGCACCGGTTCGAGTCTGTTCGTTCCAGCCGAGTCTCCCGACTCCATTTGCCTCTTCTCCGACTCTTTCCTCGTGTTCCGAGGCTAGGTAACACTCCTCTACGACTTAGAGAAGTTAGGATCTCCGATATTCGTTTGATATGAGGTGTTAAGGCGTTTAACAAGTTGAAATGCATGCAAGTTTACGTTCTTACCTACTCCCATGCAAATGTACGTCGTTTATCATGCTATACATCGTATGAACACATGCATAAATCGGGGTTGAAGAGGTCGCCTTGACCCGTGTGAGCCACGGAAACTCACGGCCATTCCTCATGGGAGGTGGCCGAGAGTTTCTTTGGACCACACGGGTCCAAGGAATCCTCTTTCGCCTCGAAATAAGTCGGTTCCCGTATTTTCCATTTCGTCGTTGTATGAGTCGACGCCGTTTTATTGATTCCTTTAAATATTTTGTTTGTGCATGTTTGTATGCCCGTTTGCGTTCCTAAGATCATGGCGGCACCGGCTATGAAAAAAACGTACGTTGTCATCGTGTTTGATGTTTTATGCATGCAAGAAACGGTCAAAACCGATTCTTGGAATTGATTGTAATCACAATTTTCATTTAATCGTTGGTTTCATGTTAATTCGTATGCTAGATACGTTAATATCGAACAATCATTTCATTGATCCATAACAATTGAGGTTTGAGGTCTCAATCAACCATTGTACAAATGGGAGAAACGGGACGTATCATTCGGTTAATTAAATCATCTTGGACTAAATAATTGTATAAATTGATTACTAATTCGTAAGCGCGTCGATGGCTCACGGAACGGCGAGAATGTCCTTTTCCTTAAAAAGCCCACAATTTCAAAACACCAAGACGTGTAACACGAATAGAATCGACGTCTAGCGAGTACTCGCGTGCTATGACTCGATTCCGGGCCCGATTTGAGGCGGCTCGAGTCGGGACGCGCGAGTCCTCCCTAGACTTTGTGTCACACGATATTCAATTTGTACACGAACATCACACGTTTTATTATCCAAGGGCATAATCGTCATTCCGTGATTCACCGATACCCTAGGCGTTAGGGAGTTGGAAACACCTCGATCTATGGGCGAGAAAGGGCAACCCATTCGGGTGCGAGTTTCATTCGCACGGCCCATTCCGTTCACTTTCGGTGTTTCTATCTTCCTACCGTAGATTCGGTGGTGAACATTTTATTTCAGTTACAAAACACGAAAAACCGGATTAATCATGCATTTGGCTTAATCAAACATTAGATAGTGAATAGGCAAAATTCTAGATTCCAATCTAGGGTCAAAACACGAGTTTGGCTAATTCGATGAAACTGCAGTGTCACCTCACTGAACAAGAATCTTAAAATAAATTCACACACGTAATCGGCTTAGAACTATATCCTAGCCCCCCATCTATGTTTGCCTAGGATAGACGCATTGTTTGTTTATCAACCCCGGTCGATAACTGATTAAATCACGTACATTCGACTTAATACACACCTTGTCTGTATTCACCTACTTTTGTCAGTTGTTATCTGTTTTCCATCAGTTTTATCAGTTTTCTTCTATTTTCCATTTGCTTTTGCTGATTTGTTGCGGTTTGGGTCCGAGCCCATAGGTTACGTGTTGCACGGGGTCTAACGCCCCAAATCAACGAACACGAGGTCCAACACCTCCTAACTCACTGAGTGCGTGCAACCGGAGTGCGGAATGGGATCTAGCCTCGAGTTACCATCACACTCCAAATATGGCCTATGTGGAAGGCAGTTTGGATTGGATGTGTGAAACGTGTTTAGATATCACCCGGGAGCTCGATCGGTCCAACGGTTACAGTGGGAACTAATCGGTTCTCCTGCAAACCGTCGGTTCGATTGGACCCGACCCCCGGCTCTTTGAGCCCGCGTTGCCTTTATTTATTTATCGGTTATTCAAAACACACGGTGAACCGGAGCGGAATATTGGCCCAATGCAAACCGATCGGGATCCATTTACTTATTCAGTTACACTTTGTAATTATTCGAGAGAACATCACGAGGATTTTATTTGTATATTCATTCATTCACTTGTAAGGATCCCCGATCGGCGAGCGAGAGGTCCGAGTGTCGAACCGGTCAAGTCGGTCTATTGTTACCAAGAGATGAGTAAGCTCGAATACTCGCGGTTTCGGTTCGCGCAGGGAATCGACCATCACGGTTCGATGAATTGTAACGCTAAGATAGTGAACCAATTCCTCGACACGCAAGCCTACTCATCTTTCGGATTCTTGACCCAACTTGATCAATTCATCGATTTTACGGTGTCAAAACGGGCGAGTCAAGTGCAACCCTAAATCACGCGGTAAATAAACTAAACAGCAAGCCTAGCAAACTAGAGTACCGAAAGGGCGTGCGGGATATAGGCCCGCACGTAATAGAACCCTCGAATTCGGAACTTTCGGTTCCGCATGACCATTGCCTTAGCATTTAGGTGTACCCCGTACCCCTAGACCCGGGCGACTCAACGGCCCTCGACCTACGGGTCGTAAATAGTAAGTGGCGACTCCTTCTCACGTGCGTCCGTCGCGCGTCCCCGGGAAGATGGACATTCTCAAGCCGCGTTGCATAGGCTTCGTGCATGCGTGCCCCGACGAGATTTAAATTCGGGTGCGCACAGCTTGGCGACTCTACTGGGGACATCTAGAGGGTTTGGGCTCAATCCCGTTTGTTTGCTTGCTTTTTTATTTACTGCTTTCCGTCATTTACCGCTTATCTATTTACGCACATTTATTTCACGCATACATTGCATATCATGCTAACTTTAGGTACCTTGTCCGAAATCCCACAGGCGCCAAAATAGGAAGCTAGGTTAGTCAGAGGTTCCGAGTAAGGGAACGGATCGAGTCGGCTATGCCACCGAACCGGCCCCCAAAGATCCTCGCTCGATTTTAAGGAATTCACACCCTTGAGTCGGGAGCCCCCATCCATAGATAGCACGGTCCCTATAGCACCGAACCATGCATCGTGCTATGCTTCCATGCAAGCCTTCAACCCGACGCCGACAACAGTCCATCGAGTCGGCCTGCGTGCCACTTGAGTCTTTTCTATTTCAAGAGCGATGTACCTTGTAATTTGTACTAAGCCGTGGGCATTTACTTTTCTCTGCATATATGCATCATGCAGTTTTCAAAACACACTAGGATGTCGTTCACATTGACAAGTCCTAAGCAGATTTTCTTATCGTCTTGGTAAGGGACGCCTCGCTCGGCCTTCTGCCCGCGCCTCGACAGAGTCCACCAGCACACAAGGACCTCACCGACCCGCCACGAAATGCAGATGGCGTATACTCTGGGACAGCATGATCGACCTCACCAACACTAGGTTCGATTACCGAGAGGTTACTGAGAGATGAGGAACTCGCCGGCCAACCACAACTTGGAGGGAGCTCTCCCAAACTCGTGCCAAGATGCAGAGATGCGGTCAGGAGCTCGCTTGAGCGAACGCCGCCGTGGAGAGGTCTAGGAAGAGGGCTCGAGGAGGCCCACACATGCACTCTAGGATAGATATCTCCGCAAGGCCCTCGCCTAGAACCGGTGCTTTCCGAGGCCGCGCTCGCTCAAACCCCGAGTGTGGTGGCAAATCAGATTAAGGCTCTATTTTACAAAATTTGCATTGTACTTTGAACCGTTTCAGTCAATGTGAACGACAACATTAGCTTTTGAAAATTCACACATTGCATGCATCCTATCCATTTACTGTTTTACACGACAATTAACACTACCACACGGTACACAAAGTTGTGACCGCCTTTGCAGGTGGACCTCTCATGGTCCTCACCCTTCCTCCACGGCGGGACGATCAGTAGCTCAAGGGCCAACCATCCAAGCAACACTAACTCCCCATTAATCCCGCGCAATCGATTATGTCATTGCATGGTTAAGCACACGTCCCTCTATGCTACAAGTGCTTCCATCAGCACAACTGAGCGTGCCATTTCCGCGTCGTGCGAGCATGCCTCCACCTTCTCCATGCACACACCCTCCGCGCGCTCGCATGACGCCTACCAGGCTAGTTCAATCCCCTAAGCCCTTATAATGAAATCGCGAATATAGTTTGCTCCTTCATTGTTTTCTTTTCCCATTGTAGGAAATTCTACCCAAGAAGACAGCCTGAACACTGATCGACCACGATTGAGACAACAAACGTCTTCCATCCATCCAGCTCCTTGGGATTTCAACACTAAGTCCCCATCCCTGCTCCACAAAGCAAGACCGCAAGCAAATCAGCGTCACCGCATCGCAGCGCCTCACGCTATTCCTCAGCATTGATCTTTGCTTTCGCATTTCTTGCACTTTCCTATCAACCCCGCATTTATTGCATCGGGCTTTGGCCCCGCATCGGGCTTCAGCCCTGCATCGGGCTCCGGCCCCGCATTTACTGCATTGGGCTTCGACCCCACATCGGGTTCCGGCCCCGCATTTATTGCATAGAGCTCCAGCTCCGCATCGGGCTCCGGCCCCACATTTATTTCATTGGGCTTCGGCCCCGCATCGGGCCCCGGCCCTGCATCGGGTTCTGGCCCCGCATTTACTGCATTAGGCTTCAACCTCGCATCGGCCTCTGGCTCTGCATTTACTTTTGGGTTTCAGCCCTGCATCGGGTTTCAGCCCCACTTTTGGGCTTCGGCCCCACTTTTGGGCTTCGGCCCCGCATCGGGCCTCGGCCTTGCATTTACTGCTTTTGGGCTTCGGCCCCGCATTTACTGCTTTCAGGTTTTGACACCTAGCATATACTGCTTTCAGGCTCATCTAAAATCCAAAATCGACTTGGATTCAAATTCATCAAAGCGATACTCCGAGGAGCAAGTCTAATCCTTCAACCGCAAAGGATCACAAGCAACAGCTCCGACGAACAGAGCATGGCCCTGCCCAGCCGCCGCGAAAGTCACTAGCACGGTCACATCTCCGACCGGAGAATGATCCCTGCCCACCCTCCGCTGTGGCCATCGACCAGTCACTGGGGCAACATGCACTCTTCCCTCAACTCTCTTTTACATTTATTCACGAATGGGCTCCAGGCATGAACAAACCCTTCAAGTGGCACTAGGACCATCCCAGAGATGCTCTATTGGTTCTGTCGGACCTATTCGACTCGCCTGTCCTCATAAGACCCGGCTCCTCGAGCCTTCCCTAGGACGGCTGCACATGCCAACCCGTAATCGGGGAAAGTAGACCTATGTGGCCCCCAGTCACGGTTTGCCCACTCCAGGGTGGTGATGACTAAACTCTCGGAATTGTGTGTCCCTCACGCGCGGCACCCCATGGGTCGCATGCTGGACGATGGGACTCCTCATGGGATCACTTTACATTTCTTACCGTACATTCCACCAAACAATCGCCTAATGTACCATCTTCTTTGACATCTCTCACAGGGACACGCCGGTCACAGGCAAAGAACGATACACGAGTTCACATCTCCCTGAGAATTCCTCTCGGACCCTTTCCTCATACTTCGACGAGGGAGGTTTCCGACAAATATGTACCCCCTATGAAGCCGACGACGGAAGCGTTCGAACGAGCCGCATGCCTTCAGCGCAACCGTCTCAATCGACAAACAAGCATGCCCATCGGCTTCGAGAGCACACCTCTCCAGCGTACAACTGATGCTAGAGCGACAAGCACGATCGGGGACAATGATTGTACAAGGCGCCCACCACAGGTCACATTAACAATGAAGATTAGGGCATTCACGTTCATCATTCAGACCGAGACCACCTCGAACATCATCCGGCCACGATGAGCATTTCCAAGCGACGTACACTGGGGCATCCCCGGTTGAAGCTCACGACAATACGACCTCGGCAAGCGACGTACACTGGGGCATCCCTAGTTAAAGTTCGCCCTGAGGTCGCCATAGTGGTTCACTCCGACAAACGACACTGGAACGCTCCTAGTCATCCGCATCAAGAATGGGCATCTTCCAGAACAAGCATCAGGACGACTTCGATCACACACTCCCTAGGGCAATTTTGCATTTTCTTTCTCTAGACAACAGGGGAAATCACTTGTAAAGATTGCAAGGTCGAAGAACACGTAGTTCGACTTCCGAATGCATAAAGAACGAATACCAAGTCTCCGCGAGGCAAAGCGCATCAAAGCACCCGCAACAACAAAAGAGTCGGGAAATGTAAAACAAATACAAGGGGCACAATACAGACCCCAGCTGCGAAAAAAAAAAGTGCGAAAAGACGCGGGAAAAATCCGCCAACAAAGAAGAGAAGAGAGAGAGAAAAGATGCGGGAAAAACCCGCCAATGAACAAAACAAGGCACCGTCGATATATAAAATTCCGGCACCGCCAATTTGAAAAAGAAATCAACAAACCCCGACAAAAAGGGGAGAGCAGCAGACGCAACACCTCGACGAAGACAGAACATAATGCACTCGGAGGTCGAATCATTCGAGCCCTTCGCCCCTGCAAACTCGAGAGGCAAAACAATCGAGCCCGCTAGGTCGAAAACCCATCGGGGCGACCTAGGCAAAAGCTAGGGCAAAAAAGAGGCACGACTGAAAATCCCAAGGCGGGCGGTGTGGCAAAAGGAGAGTTCATCCCCTTTAGGTTGAGAGGTACGGCCCCAAGGCGGGTGACCGTAGCAAAAGGAGAGTAAAATGAGAGATAAACAAAACAGTTACCCTGGGCTTTCGCACACTGCGCGGACCTGGGATCCCCAAGGGAAATGGCTAGGTTATCTGCTCCAACATGATCCCCAATCGGCTCTCCTACTGAACTCAGCCGTCCAAGGCGGATTCTTCTTCAAGCACAGCGGGCGACCAAGCACGCAATCCAAGCAGTTCAAGACAGCCAACACCAACTGAAGGACGGAAGGGAAGGGGGTACATCTCATGGCAAGCGTGAACCCGTGTATCCTTTCAGCCTTGGACAACGTGCTCCCTAAGTTTTCTCTTTTCTCTTTGTCATTGGACAACTCTAAAATGGGTCACAGCCACCCTTCAATCGGCTACCACAAAGCCAAAATCCTAGACATTTCTTTCCGGGAGTCTAGTCATAACACTCTGGAAATGATTAGACCGAGGTCTGACCAAATTTGAACAAAAATTCCCCATGCGGGTTACGAATGCAGCCGCCCTACGACACCCTGTTGAGAAGGGTCCTAAGTTCACAAGCGCATCGAACAACCGATAGAGCCACTTGGGCACCTTTGAGAACGTCTCGATATGCCCATGTAAGGCCAACAGGACCCCCATTTGCATCACCAAAGCAAAAACTCTTCACGAGTCGCCCAGGCGACCCGAAACTGAAGAGCATGCGTCACAAACACTTCCTTTTACCTGTGCTTACAAATCGCTAGTGATCCCATGACTTACTAATGATGTCAGGATCACAGGTACAACAAATGCGGGAACTACGGCAGACTCTGATTTCCAACCCCTCGGGATACGTAGGCGCTCCACCCTTGAGCTTGAGTCCCAATGACAAGACCGGGGCATCCCCAACAAACAGGCAACCTCCCCAATAATGTGACCAGTCTCCGGCAAATCAATGCCTTCACGGTTGCATACCTGATGCCATTGTCCAACAAATTCTTAATCGTGCGACAAATGGCGATCGGCGCCAACCACCGCGTCCACGGACTTCGCGTCCACTTTACTGCTTTCCGGACTTCGCGTCCACGGACTTCGCGTCCGCTTTACTACTTTCCGGACTTCGCGTCCGCTTTACTGCTTTCCGAACTTCGCGTCCGCTTTACTGCTTTCCGGACTTCGCGTCCACGGACTTCGCGTCCCCTTTACTGCTTTCCAGACTTCGCGTCCACGGACTTCTTTCCGGACTTCGCGTCCGCTTTACTGCTTTCCGGACTTCGCGTCCACGGACTTCTTTCCGGACTTCGCGTCCTCTTTACTGCTTTCCGGACTTCGCGTCCACGGACTTCGCGTCCGCTTTACTGCTTTCCGGACTTCGCGTCCGCTTTACTGCTTTCCGGACTTCGCGTCCACAGACTTCGCGTCCACGGACTTCGCGTCCCCTTTACTGCTTTCCGGACTTCGCGTCCACTTTACTGCTTTCCGGACTTCACGTCCGCTTTACTGCTTTCCGGACTTCGCGTCCGCTTTACTACTTTCCGGACTTCGCGTCCACGGACTTCGCGTCCACTTTACTGCTTTCCGGACTTTGCGTCCATTTTACTGCTTTCTGGATTTCGCGTCCACAGACTTCGCGTCCACTTTACTGCTTTCCGGACTTCGCGTCCATTTTACTGCTTTCCGAATTTCGCGTCCACGGACTTCGCGTCCACTTTACTGCTTTCCGAACTTCGCGTCCACGGACTTCGCATCCACTTTATTGCTTTCCGGACTTCGCGTTCGCTTTACTGCTTTCCGGACTTCGCGTCCCCTTTATTGCTTTTCGGACTTCGCGTCCGCTTTACTGCTTTCCGGACTTCTCGTCCAGTTTACTGCTTTCCGGACTTCGCGTCCACTTTACTGCTTTCCGGACTTCGCGTCCACTTTATTGCTTTCCGGACTTCGCATCCGCTTTACTGCTTTCCGGACTTCGCGTCCGCTTTATTGCTTTCCGGACTTCGCGTCCGCTTTACTGCTTTCCGGGCTTCGCTTCCGCTTTACTGGTTTCCGGACTTCGCGTCCACTTTATTGCTTTCCGGACTTCGCGTCCGCTTTACTGCTTTCCGGACTTCTCGTCCACGGACTTCGCGTCCACTTTACTGCTTTCCGGACTTCGCGTCCACGAACTTCTCGTCCACTTTACTGCTTTCCGGACTTCGCGTCCACGGACTTTGCGTCCACTTTACTGCTTTCCGGACTTCGCGTCAACAGACTTCGTGTCCACTTTACTGCTTTCCGGACTTCGCGTCCACTTTACTACTTTCCGGACTTCGCGTCTACTTTACTGTTTTCTGGACTCCGCGTCCACGAACTTCGCATCCACATTTACTGCTTTCCATGGGCTTCGGCCTAGCAACTTTACTGCTTTTCACGGGTTTCGGCCTAGCATTTTACCTCTTTCCACGGGCTTCGGCCTCGCACTTTACTGCTTTCCACGAGCTTCGGCCTCGCACCTTACAGCTTTCCGCGGGCTTCGACCTCTCACCCACCACTTCACATCCTCCAAATCCCAATCACGCTACTATCTTATGACAGGAGGGGCGAGCTACCACGGAGAATGACGACAGAAGCGGTTGCTCGAACCGAAAAGGGTGCTTCCCATGATCTTTGGTTCCCTCCTCTCATCGAGCACGCAACCAAAGAGGGGCAAGCTGTCAGCACCCCATTTTGGTCCACCGGCTCCAACGGAGGACTTCCGACCAAAGCTCAGGACACTATTCACCATCGGGAAACCGAAATCAAGTAGGCTGGCACAGAGTCATGGATTGCGGAAGAAAAGCCTGGTCCACCGAGAAAGGCGGAGAAGAGCCATCGGAGTAAACAGACAGCGAACCACGAAAATAGCAGAGACCGGCACTGTGGCACTATTCATCATCGGATTACCGAAGCGTCAGAAGGTATCCAATATGGGACTCTAAAAATCCCTCTTGGTGCCAAAATGACCAATGGCACATTCGGGCACACTTCAGAAGCACCCTGCTTAAGCCGGGGCACTCCCGAACATTCACAGACCCTAACGGGGCCCCTGAGAGGCCTGATTCACGAACAGATTAACGACACCCGAAAACAGGCCTGCATATACCCAAGGACTACCAGGACCAAGGAACAAGTTTCAGACTGCCTTTCGGAGGTCGTCTTGGACTCCCGAGTTGATCCCGACCCGGAGAAAAAGTCCCTTTTTGCACAGAAACGTGGCCAGAAACCCTTTAAATGAACCGTTAGTGCACGAAATCCGCGCCAACCAATCCCGAGGACCTCAAGGCCTGGGAAAACGAACCCTGATCGCATTGCACAAACCATTTAGGTTTCCCGAGTATTATTCCGGCAACAAAAGGGCCCCTTTCAAGCGGAATCTTGCGCTTAGAGCTCACTCGAGGAAATGTTGACGTCCGAGCTTCGCACCACCCACTCCCAACAACCCCCAGGGGCTAGGAAATCATTTCGGTTCTGACCAAGCAAGTCATACCGATCTCCCGAGTGACATTTCAATGGTCACGAATGCCTCCCGACAAGCCTTCGGGACTCGTTTTTGACAAACGGAGATCACAGTGGTCTCCGAACACATCAGAACACTCGGGAAACACTGAGAAAGCCCCATTCGCGAATTCCTAGGACGCCTCCGGATATCGATCTCCAACCGAGGCCAACAAGAAAACCGTTCTGCCTAAAGCACAAAGCACGCCGACACAAGCAGTATAGCACGCAGAGGCACGAACGAGCAATAGAAACGGCAACTTCACTATGATCATCCAAATGGAGCGAAACCGGCTTTTGAGTCCCCGAGCTACCCGAGCATTTACTTACACGAAGCATGTCAATGTTAGGCTCATTAAAATCGCATTCGCGCGTACATCGATAATTCGTCGTTCAAGCGAACCACGAAAATCGAATGCGTGATCAATCAAGCCCCGAGCTTCTTCCGGCTTTCTTCCTAATCAAGTGGGACCCTTGAGCTAGCCAAGCGAGCCGAGCCGAGCCGAGCCAAGCTGCGAGCCATGGCTCTCCTCTAAAGACAAGCCAAATGAGCCTCCACCACCCATTTCAAAATATCTCTTACACCCATCACTTCTCTTCTTCCATCCATCACCTCCCATCAACTTTTCAAGACAACTTTCCCACCCTAATCTTCCCTCCAAAATTCGGAATCCCTAAGCACCCATTAATTGCACTTAGTTTTCACTAAACAAGCCATTAAGTCTTCCTTTATAAGCCCATTGTATCATTAACTTAATCACAACTCAACTCCCATCATCTCTCTAGCCTTCTCACTCTAGGAAACCCTCTCCAAGCCCTCATAAAATTCAGCAAATTCCAGAATTCGTGCAGCCCCTCCTCAACCCAGAAACCGGGCAAAACAACGCCAAACCAATCCCGTTTTCCGGCGACCGCCACCCAACCTTAGCCAACTTCAACCAAACTTCATATCCCACATGTTTTCGACCTCCTAAGTCCATTTCCGACCTTAGATTTTTCATTTGAAGCTCCCAGCACATCGTTCCAGCTCTGTCCAGATTCGGATCCCAAGGGCGTTTTTCCGGTTTCTAAGTGAGTTCTTCCTTCTCGACTTAAGCAAGCTCAACCAAACTTCATATCCCACATGTATTCGACCTCCCGAGTCCATTTCCGGTGTTAGTTTTGCGATTTAAAGCTTCCAACTTGCCAAACCAGCTCTGTCCAGAACCGAGTTCCATAGGCATCTTCACGGTTTCCCGGGCTTCCTCGACATTTCCACCACCCCACGACTATGGCGAGTCGTGCCATCATTTCCTAGGGGTTCCTCATGACCCTCACTCTCCCCCGTGACAAGGTGGTCGCATGCTGAGAGCCGCTCAACCTCTTACCACCGCCATTTCTCTCTTTTCTCCCTTCACAGATTTTTTCCAGTTTTTACCGGTTTTCTTTGCATCTCTCAGGAAAATCGACATGTCTAATCTTCACGAAACCACTGCAAGCATGATCCTCAGTCAGTTAGGAGTCCAATTCCACCAATCTTGCACCAAAAGACCACCGGGAGCCTCCCGTAGAGTCGTTTCTTCATCGGGTGCCAGTCAGGTTTGTTCCTCTGGTCGTCTTTTCTAACCCGAACTTTACAGGGACGCACAGGTAAGCTCGGGTTGAATCTCGCTACGAGACACCCATCACCGTGCTCCTCACTCAGTTAGGAGTCCAATGCCACCGACCTTGCATCAAAAGACCACCGGGAGCCTCCTGTAGAGCCTTTTCTTTGCCGGGTGCCAGTCGGGTTTGTTTGTCCCGACTGGATCTGTCTTTTTTTTACTAACCCGACTTTGTTTTTGATTTCCGGAAAATCTACACATGCTCTCCTTCCGAAACCACCTCAGGCATGATCCTCATTGAGTTAGGAGTCCAATACCGCCGACCTTGCAGCAAAATACCAACGGGAGCATCCGGGACAGCCATTTCTTTCTGACCTGCCCAGTCGGGTCAGTTCCGCCCAGTCGGTTCTGTTTTCTACTAGCTAACCCGACTTTGTTTTCGATTTCCAGAAAACCTACGCATGCTCTCCTTCCGAAACCACCACAGGCGCGATCCTTAGTCTCTTGGGAATCCAACGCAACTGGCCCCGCGCGAAAATTCCACCCCGATCAACCAGTACAGCTCCGACAAGCCAGACTGCCAGTCGGGTTTGCCAGTCGACCCGACTGCACCGGTTCGGGTCTGTTTGTTCCAGCCGAGTCTCCCGACTCCCTTTGCCACTTCTCCGACTCTTTCCTCGTGTTCCGAGGCTAGGTAACACTCCTCTACGACTTAGAGAAGTTAGGATCTCCGATATTCGTTTGATATGAGGTGTTAAGGCGTTTAACAAGTTGAAATGCATGCAAGTTTACGTTCTTACCTACTCCCATGCAAATGTATGTCGTTTATCATGCTATACGTCGTATGAACACATGCATCATGACGGGAAAGAACTTAAATCGGGGTTGAAGAGGTCGCCTTGACCCGCGTGAGCCACGGAAACTCACGGCCATTCCTCATGGGAGGTGGCCGAGAGTTTCTTTGGACCACACGGGTCCAAGGAATCCTCTTTCGCCTCGAAATAAGTCGGTTCCCGTATTTTCCATTTCGTCGTTGTATGAGTCGACGCCGTTTTATTGATTCCTTTAAATATTTTGTTTGTGCATGTTTGTATGCCCGTTTGCGTTCCTAAGATCATGGCGGCACCGGCAATGAAAAAAACGTACGTTGTCATCGTATTTGATGTTTTATGTATGCAAGAAACGGTTAAAACCGATTCTTGGAATTGATTGTAATCACAATTTTCATTTAATCATTGGTTTCATGTTAATTCGTATGCTAGATACGTTAATATCAAACAATAATTTCATTGATCCATAACAATTGAGGTTTGAGGTCTCAATCATTAAACCATTCCACAAATGGGAGAAACGGGACGTATCATTCGGTTAATTAAATCATCTTGGACTAAATAATTGGATAAATTGATTACTAATTCGTAAGCGCGTCGATGGCTCACGGAACGGCGAGAATGTCCTTTTCCTTAAAAAGCCCACAATTTCAAAACACCAAGACGTGTAACACGAATAGAATCGACGTCTAGCGAGTACCCCCGTGTTATGACTCGAGTCCGGGCCCGATTTGAGGCGGCTCAAGTCGGGACGCGCGAGTCCTCCCTAGACTTCGTGTCACACGATCTTCAATTTGTACACGAACATCACACGTTTTATTATCCAAGGGCATAATCGTCATTCCGTGATTCACCGATACCCTTGGCGTTAGGAAGTTGAAAACATCTCGATCTATGGGCGAGAAAGGGCAACCCGTTCGGGTGCGAGTTTCATTCGCACGGCCCATTCCGTTCACTTTCGGTGTTTCTATCTTCCTACCGTAGATTCGGTAGTGAACATTTTATTTCAGTTACAAAACACGAAAAGCCGGATTAATCATGCATTTGGCTTAATCAAACATTAGATAGTGAATAGGCGAAATACTAGATTCCAATCTAGGGTCAAAACACGAGTTTGGCTAATTCGGTGAAACTGCAGTGTCACCTCACTGAACAAGAATCTTAAAACAAATTCACACACGTAATCGGCTTAGAACCATATCCTAGCCCCCCATCTATGTTTGCCTAGGATAGACGCATTGTTTGTTAATCAACCCGGGTCGATAACTGATTAAATCAAGTACATTCGACTTAATACACACCTTGTCTGTATTCACCTACGTTTGTCAGTTGTTATCTGTTTTCCATCAGTTTTATCAGTTTTCTTCTGTTTTCCATTTGCTTTTGCTGATTTGTTACGGTTCGGGTCCGAGCCCATAGGTTACGTGTTGCACGGGGTCCAACGCCCCAAATCACCGAACACGAGGTCCAACACCTCCTAACTCACTGAGTGCGTGCAACCCGAGTGAGGAATGAGATCTAGCCTCGAGTCACCATCACCCTCCAAATATGGCTTATGTGGAAGGCAGTTTGGATTGGATGTGTGAAACGTGTTTAGATATCACCCGAGAGCTCGATCGGTCCAACGGTTACAGTGGGAACTAATCGGTTCTCCTGCAAACCGTCGGTTCGATTGGACCTGACCCCCGGCTCTTTGAGCCCGCGTTGCCTTAATTTATTTATCGGTTATTCAAAACACACAGTGAGCCGGAGCGAAATATTGGCCCAATGCAAACCGATCGGGATCCATTTACTTATTCAATTACACTTTGTAATTATTCGAGAGAACATCACGAGGATTTTATTTGTATATTCATTCATTCACTTGTAAGGATCCCCGATCGGCGAGCGAGAGGTCCGAGTGTCGAACCGGTCAAGTCGGTCTATTGTTACCAAGAGATGAGTAAGCTCGAATACTCGCGGTTTCGGTTCGCGCAGGGAATCGACCATCACGGTTCGATGAATTGTAACGCTAAGTTAGTGAACCAATTCCTCGACACGCAAGCCTACTCTTCTTTCGGATTCTTGGCCCAACTTGATCAATTCATCGATTTTACGGTGTCAAAACGGGCGAGTCAAGTGCAACCCTAAATCACGCGGTAAATAAACTAAACAGCAAGCCTAGCAAACTAGAGTACCGAAAGGGCGTGCGGGATATAGGCCCGCACGTAATAGAACCCCCGAATTCGGAACTTTCGGTTCCGCATGACCATTGCCTTAGCATTTAGGTGTACTCCGTACCCCTAGACCCGGGCGACTCAACGGCCCTCGACCTACGGGTCGTAAATTGTAAGTGGCAACTCCTTCTCACGTGCGTCCGTCACGCGTCCCCGGGAAGGTGGACATTCTCAAGCCGCGTTGCATAGGCTTTGCGCATGCGTGCCCCGACGAGATTTAAATTCGGGTGCGCACAACACCGACCACCGCTCCTACTTACTTTCCTCCACCTCCACAGCACCAACCTCAGTCGATCTACTATTCGGCCCCACCGGTTCCACCGCCGACTACCTCATAATCATACGACCACTTTGCGCCCGCCCCCGCTCAGCCCTCTCAACCCAGGCCCCCGGTGTCGAGAACTCCTCCATCGGCGCAACAGAACCCTACTTCGCAGGGTCAACAGGCCGGCGGCGCGCAAAGCCGACCCTGCAAACAATACTCGCCGTTGCCTGCTCCTCTCTCTCACATATATCGGCAACTCTTGGCGGGAAATCAAATCCAGCCGATATCCCCGGGTCCGAACTTCGACCCGTCCATTCAGGATCAATCCAAGCACTGCGAATATCATCAGGGCGCGCCGGGGCACACTCTCGACAATTGTTGGAGGTTACGGGACAAAATTCAGAGGAGGATCGATTGCAACAGACTCACCTCCAACGCCGTCAGGCTCCCAAATGTGCAGGTCAACCCCCTCCCGGACCATAGGCCGAGTTCGGGGCCATCTATCAACATGATCTCTATATGCACTTCGGAGAGGGACGAAGAAGCGCAGGAGAATCCCCTTCCCTTTGTGATCAATTACACTCCCGAAGAACCCACAGTCGGGTTCACGGAACACGAGGCCTCGCCGGCCCCGTTCGTTATCGACATCCCTGCCCGGGAGCCGTACTCAGATAGTGAGGTCCCCTGGGCCTACGAAGGAAGTGTTGGGAGTCTCGAGCAGCAATTCAGTGTCATGGGGGTGACACGATCGGGGCGGGTGTATGAGAGTTCGGCGGCCAAGGACAGAGGGAAGACGCCCGCCGTTGAAGTCGGGGCGGCGCCCGAAAGATCACCTTTTCCATCTAAGAAGGTGACCGAGGAGGAAGCCGAAGCTTTCATGAAGATCGTAAAGGCGAGCGAATACAAAGTGGTCGACCAAATGGCCAAGTCCCCAGCCCATATCTCATTGCTCGCACTCCTCCTCGGCTCGAAACCTCACCGAGAGGCCCTCCTCCGGGTACTGACCACGGCACAAGTCCCGAAGGGAACGCCCCCGGACAGGATAGAGGAGACGGTCGGGTCCGTCTTTTCCAACACTATCTCGTTCTCGGACGACGAGCTCCCGTCCGAGGGTTGGTCACATTCGCGGGCGTTGCACATTGTCTGTACGTGCAACAATTACATCGTCGGCCGGGTCATGATTGACAACGGGTCTGCCCTTAACGTTTGCCCGGTGACCACCCTGAAACAAATGAATGTGGACCTCAATCGAGTCCGCCCAAGCAAGACAGCAGTCCGAGCCTTCGACGATTCACGTAGGGAGGTAAACGGGGAGATCGACCTCCTCATAGACATTGGCCTGTGCTCGTTCAGCATCACGTTCCAGGTGCTTGACATCCCGAACGCATTCAGCCTGTTGCTCGGGAGGCCCTGGATCCACTCGGCCGGCGCCGTCCCCTCTTCTTTGCACCAAAGGTTGAAGTTCATCGTCGAGGAGAGGCTCATTACGGTGAAAGGAGAGGAGGACTACGCCATCTACAAGGAGACGGCGGTGCCCTACATCAGCATTGGGGACGATGAAAGCCTCTCATTCCACTCATTCGAAACCATCTCCGTCATCCGGGACTACGGAGAGAGTGAACCATCTCGCGCCGACCGCATGATAGGGAAGGTTCTCCTGCGCAACAACTATATTCCCGGCGCCGGCCTCGGGGCGCGCGGGCAAGGGATCAGCCGCCCTATCGAAGTTGAAGGATACAAACACAGGAGGGGACTCGGTTTTCGCCCCTCCTGTCATGAGATCATCGAGGCCCGCAAGGGCAGCCATCTTCATCGCCTCGCCGCATACTACGGGAGGCTCAACAGGGGCGCTTCAGCCCCCCCACTATCTCACTTCTTCCCAGGGCCTTCACACACCATAGGAGGCACCCTTGACGGCCCTTCCTCGGACTCCGACGACACTCCTGCCACTCCGTCAGCCGTGTACGCCATCACCGAGGAGATTCCTTAAGGGGTTCACATCCGCTTGGCGTAGGAAAACGAGGAGCTGGACAACTGGACCTCAGTCCCGCGCTACTCGGCTGTGATTGCCGATATGTAAGGCTTATCTATGTATAAGATGTTCCCCGCGTGTCGGCATAGCCATGCGCCACACGACGGGAGAGGGGTTTCTATTATGGCTTCTTGTTCACAACATCAATGAAATCTCTCACGCATTTTTTGAATTTCCTTGCATTCTTTCTCCCTCTCCTATTCTCCATTTCGCAGCACTATAAATTTTCTAAGACGATTCTCTCGAATTTCCAGGCTCCGCTCGAATCCAAATCCTCGATGCTTCAATGTGAACCTATCCCGAGAGCAACTCGGTGAGCCTCAATCCGTATACTTTGGGGAAGGGCTTCCCGAGGATAGTCAAGTGCCCGAGATAGAAGAGAGTTTGCGTCGCATCGAAGACCATCAAATCACCTCGGTCGAGCCAACGGAGGAGATCAACGTGGGCACCGAAGAAGAGCCTCGCACCTTGAAGATTGGGACAGCCCTCGACCCTACACAGCGAACCCGGATGATCGACTTCCTGAAGGAATATCAAGAGGTCTTCGCCTGGTCTTACGCCGACATGCCCGGCTTAGACCCCTCAATAGTCGAACACTTCCTCCCGCTCGACACCGAGAAATTCCCATCCAAACGGCAATAGTTGCGGCGACAGCGGGCTAGCCTTCTTCTCCGCATCAAGGAAGAAGTCGTCAAACAGATCAATGCAGGATTCCTCGAGGTCTGCAACTATTCAGAGTGGGTGGCAAACATTGTGCCGGTGGAAAAGAAGGATGGAAGGGTTCGAGTCTGCGTTGACTATCGAGATCTCAATAAGGCCAGCCCTAAAGACAACTTCCCCTTGCCGCACATCGACGTCCTAGTCGACAATACGGCGCGCCACGCCCAATTCTCCTTCATGGACGGCTTCTCCGGATACAATCAAATCCGGATGGCCGAAAAGGACAAACTCAAGACGACGTTCACTACGATGTGGGGAACCTTTTGCTACCGTGTTATGCCTTTCGGCCTCAAGAACGCGGGGGCAACTTATCAGAGAGCTATGGTCACATTATTCCATGACATGATGCACAAGGAAGTCAAGCTATATGTTGACGACATGATCGCCAAGTCCAAAGAAGGAGAAGACCACCTTGTCAACCTGAAGCGCCTTTTCGACCGCCTAAAAGAATACAAACTCCGGCTTAATCCGGCAAAGTGCACATTCGGCGCCCGGTCAGGAAAACTACTAGGATTCGTGGTCAGTGGGCGCGATATCGAGGTGGACCCGGATAAAGTCAAGGCGATCAAAGAGCTTCCCCCGCCGTCAACGGTCCGAGAGGTGCGCAGCTTCTTGGGGCGACTGAATTACATTGCACGCTTCATTGCAAACCTGACAGATAAGTGCCAACCACTCTTTCGCTTGCTCCGCAAGAATGCAACGATGGAATGGGACCACGAGTGCCAGAAGGCCTTTGACACCATCAAGGCCTACCTAATTCAGCCGCCGATATTGGTACCGCCCGTGCCGAACCGGCCCCTCATTTTGTACCTCACAGTACGCCGACAATCCTTAGGGTGCATGCTGGGGCAAGAGGACGAGTCGACGCGCGCGGAAAGGGCAATATACTACTTGAGCAAAAAGTTCACCGAAGGGGAATCCAATTATCCGGATATCGAGAAGATGTGTTGCGCGTTGGTATGGGTCATGCAAAGGCTCCGACAATACACACTCTATCACATGATCCGCTTATTGTCAAAAGCGGACCCCTTGCGGTATTTGCTCGATAGCCCCTCCTCCATGAGAAATATCGCAAAATGGCGCTGTCAGTTGACGGAGTACGACATAGAGTACGTGCCTCGCACGTCTGTCAAGGGGCAAGCGATTGCCGACCATCTAGCAGAATTCCCAATCGATGACGACACGCCGATCAACACAGACTTTCCGAATGAAGGAATCCTCCAGGTGGATGAAGAGAAAGAGGAACCAACGTGGAAGATGTACTTTGACGGGGCCGTCAATTCCGTGGGATCTGGAGTTAGGGCAGTTTTGATATCCCCGGATGGGCGTCATTATCCAGTCGCAGCAAAAGTGGATTTCTCCTGTACCAATAATGTGGCCGAGTACGAGGCGTGCATTCTCGGTTTGCAAGCGGCGATGGACTTCAAGGTGAAGGAGTTAGAGGTGTTCGGTGATTCCATGCTCACAATCTTCCAAAAGTTGGGGCAATGGAAGACGAAAGACGCGAAGCTAGTCCCGTACCACGAATACCTTGAGGAATTGGCGAAGAATTTCGAGAAGATCTCGTTCACCTACACTCCACGCGCAAAGAATCAGTTCGCTGACGCACTTGCGACACTTGCGTCCATGGCGAGTATCTCAGAGGGGAACATCGTCGAACCTCTCGAAATAGAAGTGGCCAAACGCCCGGCCACTGCAACGCGATTGAAGCATCCGAAGCGAAGCCGTGGTATGAGGACATCAAGAACTTCTTGCAAACGGGCCATTATCCCCCGTTCGCCGATCGCCGCGATCGAAAGACGCTCAGGCGCCTTGCGATGCACTACTTTCTGAGCGGCGAGATACTATATCACCGTTCGTTTGATTCCACGCTCCTCCGGTGCATCGACGAACACGGAGGAAATTGTGGGCCCCACATGAATGGCCTTATGCTCGCTAAGAAGATCATGCGCTTAGGCTATTATTGGTCCACCATGGAAACAGACTGCGTAAAGCATGTCAGGCACTGTCACCGATGCCAAGTGTACGCCGATCATATTAAGGCGCCGCCCAACGAACTACGCCCTATGACAGCCCCGTGGCCCTTCTCAATGTGGGGGATGGACGTGATCGGCCCGATCAACCCCAAAGCATCTAACGGGCACATGTTCATCTTGGTGGCAATTGATTACTTCACCAAGTGGATCGAGGCCACCACTCTCGCGTCGGTCACCGCAAAAGCCGTGGCCCGTTTTCTCAGACGCGACATCATCGCCCGGTACGGGGTCCCTGCGACAATCATCACGGACAACGCCAAGAACCTGAACAACAAGGTCATCGACGAACTTTGTGCACAATTCAAAATCCGACACCGCAACTCTACCCCATACCGTCCCCAAATGAACAGCGCGGTGGAAGCGGCGAATAAGAACATCAAGAAGATCATCGAAAAAATGACGGTGAACTACAAGGATTGGCACGAGATGCTCCCTTATGCACTCTTGGCGTACCGGACATCCATACGGACTTCAACCGGGGCAACCCCGTACTCCTTAGTCTATGGCATGGAGGCAGTCCTCCCGATCGAAGTGGAGATCCCTTCCATGAGGATTCTTGCCGAGGCCGAACTTGCAGAAGCGGAGTGGGCGAAGCAACGATACGAGCAACTGAACCTCATCAATGAGAAAAGGCTAAAAGCGCTGTGCCACGGGCAGTGCTACCAACAGAGGATAGCACGAACATTCAATGCCAAGGTCCGTCCCCGAGACTTCACTCCCAGTGACCTCGTCCTAAGGAAGGTCCTACATGTCGCACCCGACTCTCGAGGAAAATTCTCGTACAAATACGACGGCCCCTTCGTCGTCAAAGAGGTTTTCTTCGAAGGAGCAGTCATTTTGAGCGATATGGACGGCACCGAAAACGCCCTCCCCGTCAACGCCGACGCCATCAAGAAGTATTATCCATGAGCGCTTGTATGTGTTTTCGTTTTTATCATTCGCCGAGCTCCGTGCCCTTTTCATTGTAAGACATTTCTGTTCTCGTGAACGAGCGTCAATTCCCGCCGTTTTGTCCACTGCTAAGCTCTCTTGAGAGGAAAAAAATAAAAAATAAAAAAATAAAACTTTTCCACTAGGTCGAAAACCTCTTCGAGGCGGCCTAGGCAAAAGCTAGAGAACGAGTGGCATGACTTAAAATCCCGCAAAGGGGAGTCGCGGCAAAAGGAGAGCATAAATCATTTTCTCGCTAGGTCGAAAACCTCTTCGAGGCGGCCTAGGCAAAAGTTAGAGGACCCGAGGGGTGCAGTCTCGCCCGAACACGGGGAACTGCAGCAAAAGGTGAGCATTTACGTGAGAAAGATCAAATAAAACAACCCGCTAGGTCATCACGCATCTTGCGGCCTAGGCAAAAGTTAGGGGACAATATCGGCTCAACCACGAAAGAATGGCAACACTTCTCCGTGAAGCTACACCGAGTAGTGGTTCGGCATTCTCCAACGCGAGCAAACTCTCTTCGACTCTCCAGGCTCGAGACTCGCCCTGGAACGGGGTCGAATCGACGTATCTTTGATTTGGAGGATCCCATAAGATCCCTCCCATTACCTTCATGCACATAATTCTACGGGTTATCCATCTCAGAAAAGCTATTCTCCGATAGGGACATGGCCGCCTTCCAAATGGCCACCGATATCATGTCCCCAACACATCTTTACATAGATTCCTTTACGCGTCGTAGTCTAAACGATTTCACGCGGCTGACATCCTTTGTAGGCTTCTCTTTCCCCTGTACAGGTACGATCAGGAACCCCAGGGGACGCTCCCCACCGACGGATTCGCGTCTGCCTCATGTGGCAAGCCGTGTTCTCGAAGCCTTGGAAATCGTCGAGGGATGCGCCGCCCCGCCCAAACCAACGATGTTCAGAGAAGGACGAGCGATAAGAGATCATCATTAGTCGCCGCGCATGAAGCAATCCGTATCCAAACGCCAAGCGAGCCGTATCACACAGCGCTTTACGTAAATTCCAAATTTCGAATTCCTCATCGGGTCCATCCCGGTTTTTAATTTCCAGTTCAGGTCTATCCTGGCCCCTCGGGTCCATCCCGGCTTTTAATTTCCAGTTCAGGTCTATCCTGGCCCCTCGGGTCCATCTCGGCTTTTAATTTTCAGTTCAGGTCTATCCTGGCCCCTCGGGTCCATTCGCGGCTTTTAATTTCCAATTCAGGTCTATCCTGGCCCCTCGGGTCCATCCCGGCTTTTAATTCCCAGTTCAGGTCTATCCTGGCCCCTCGGGTCCATCCCGACTTTTAATTTCCTGTTCAGGTCTATCCTGGTCCCTCGGGTCCATCCCGGCTTTTAATTCCCAGTTCAGGTCTATCATGGCCCCTCGGGTCCATCCCGGCTTTTAATTTCCAGTTCAGGTCTATCCTGGCCCCTCGGGTCCATCCCGGCTTTTAATTTCCTGTTCAGGTCCATCCTGGCCCCTCGGGTCCATCCCGGCTTTAAATTTTCTGTTCAGGTCCATCCTGGCCCCTCGGGTCTATCCCGACTGTTAATTTCTTGTTCAGGTCTACCTTGGTTTCTTTCAGGTCCATCCTGTTTTCTTTCGGGTCCATCTCGGTTTCTTTCGGGTCCGTCCCGGTCTCAATTTCCAGCGCGATGTCCCATTATATCCAAGCAAGGCACGAGCAGCCATGGGGGGAACGGCGTCAGAGCAGTCGCCGGGCGCAAAAAGGGATGCTTCTTATAATCTTTGGCTACATCCTCTAACCGAGCATGCAACCAAAGAGGGGCAAGCTGTCAGCACCCCATTTTGGCCCACCGGCTTCCTACACAAGAATCCCCGATCAAAGCCCGGGTTACTATTCATCACCCGGCAATCGGAGGCGAACGTGCGGCCACGGAGACACGAACAATAGGAGAAGAGCTGGGTCCATTAGAAAAGCCGAAGAGAGCAGTCGGAAGAACTGGGTCCATTAGAAACAGCGGAGTTGGCACTATGGCACTATTCATCACCAAGTCACTGAAGCACCGAAAGGTGCCCAATATGGGACTCTAAAAATCCCCCTCGGTGCCAAAGTGACCAATGACACGTCTGGACGCATTTTCGGGGCATGCCACATGAGCCGGGACACCCCGATCTCTCACGGACGCCTTTTCTGACAGAGCTCCCGGGGCCCGCTCCACTGTCAAGCAGATGCGCCCCCCCCCCCCCCAAAACGGGCCTACAGGCACCCAGGGACCATCAAGGCCATGGGACAAGCTTTAGACGACCATTCGGAACTCTACGGGGCTCCCCGAGGGACGTTTCAGTGGTAGCAAATGCCCCCGGCAAATCTACGGGGCACAATCACAGAAAACAGAGACCACTGCGATTCCCGAACACCTCAAGACGTTCAGGGAACACTGAGAAAGCCCCGGTCAAAAGTCCCTAGGTCTTCCCGGGCCAACGGTCTTCGGCCGGGGACGACGAGCCAACGATCCCCACTGGGCAGAAGGGTCACCGAAACGAATGTCAAGACGCACAAAGAGCAATCGGGGACCGGGGGACACTAAACTCCGCTCCGAACGTCCAAACAGGGCAAAACCGACTCTCGAGGCACCGAGTCGCCCGAACGTTCGTTCACATGACGCATGGCGATATTAGGCTGATTCAAATCCTCTTCATTCAAGCATTCCAAATCTACAAATTAATTGGACATCGGAGATCGGATGCGAGCTCAATCAAGTTTCAAACGTTTTCCGGCTTTTCTCTCAATCGAGTGGGACCCACAACTCAGCCAAGCCAAGCCGTCAAGCGCGGCTCAACCCCAAGCCACGGCTCAACCCCTCAAGCTCGGCTGGCCGCAATTAGCCGCGGCTAAAACCCTTCCCCGTCGGCTCCATCTCCAATCCCGACGGCTCCAAGCCCTCCCCACCACATAATTCAAATTTCCCTCACTTCTTTCACTTCCTATCACTTCCTATCACACCCATCACTCTTTCCCTTCCTTTCCCCACACTCTACATGACACTTTCCCCTCCCTAATCTCCTTAGAAAATTCGGCAGCCCCTTTAATCCCCCTTAAACCGCACTTAGCTTCTCCAAAACACATCATTAAGCCTCCCTTTATAAACTCTAAGCCTCACTAACTTAATCACTTCTTGATTCCCACTCTCTCTCAAGCCAATCTCTCTCAAGAATCCTCTCAAACTCCAGCCCTCCCCTCCAGCTCGTCCAGCCCTTGCCAAGGCCGAAACCGGCCAAAATCGCCGGAAAACCACCCGGTATTCCGGTAACCACCCGACCCGACTTAAGCCAAAAATCCCCAAAGTCCCTAGCCTACATATTTTCCATCCCCTAAGTCCATTTCCGGGCTTAGATTTTCCATTTGAAGCTTCCTACATCACGTTCCAGCCGTGAAGAGAGTGGGTCCCGAGACCCCCTAGCCGCGCACACCGAACCTCATCCACGTGCCATTTCTCCCCACGACTTCGGCGAGTCGTGCCATCACGTCCCAAGGGTCCTTCACAACCCTCACTCTCCCCCCGTGAAGAGGTGGTCACGGTCCGAGGGCCGATCAACCGTGCACAACTGTCGTTCATCCGTTTCTCTCTTATCGGGCTCCTTACATTTTTACCGAACTTTCTCTCACATTTTCGGGTTTGTTCAGGCCTTGGCACATTCGGGTCTGCCTATGGTCCTCTAGATCCGCCTCTTAGGAGTCCAACGAGCCCGACCTTGCGCCGTGCCGTGACCGGAGCTAGCGTGCCGACCTCATTCTTTCCGAGTTGTTGCGGCTGTCATCTCTCGGGTCCTTCAACCCGTAACACTCAAACCGAGTCTAGCGACTCCTACGGCCCGCTTCCTCGACTCTTCTCCTTGTGCAACGAGGCTAGGTAACGCACATCTTCAACTTAGAGAAGCTAGGATCTTCGATCTTTACTCATATGAAGTGTTTATGCGTTTGAAAGGTTCGGAATGTATGAAAGGTTGCATTTTTCTCTCGGATCTGAACTCCCCATGCATGCCATACATCGTTGCACGTCTATTTTCTTTCTTTATCACGTCCACATGCCGTACGAATGTGTATATCATGAAGGGAGACAACATGAGTCGAGGTGGGAGAGATCCCAAGTCACGGTCGAACCATGGGGCATACGGTCTAGCCTTGAGGGGGCGACCCGTGACCCCCTATGGTTCCTCCGAGGCTAGGACATCTCCTCCTCCTCGAAACTAGTTGGTTCCCGCACTCCTTTGCCGTTTTTTATCACGTGTAACATATTAGCATGGTGGGAATAGGCGTGGATCGGGACCGGAGAACCTCCCTCGACCCGTGTGAGCCATGAGGACTCACGGCCACTCTTGAAGAAATGTGGCCGAGAGTCCCCTTGGACCACATGGGTCTAAGGTGGTTTCTCCCTTTCCGAAATGAGCCGGTTCCCGCGTTTCACGCTTTCCCATCGTATAAGTCAACGCCGTTTTTTTGTTAATTTCGTTATATTACGTGTTATATGTACTTGTTTGTGTGTTCGTTTGCGTTTAGAGATCTTGGCGGCGTCGATTTTCTTTTGTTTTATTGAAATAGATTTTGTTCTTGTGTTTAAACGTATTATGCATGCAAGATATGATCGGAATCGTCCCTTGAAATTGATTGTATCCGTGTCTTATATTTTTTTCGTTATTCACATGATAATTAAATGATAGATACGTCAATTTTGGATAATCCTCCATCAAAACCGTAATAACTACGTGAAATCACTACCATTGAATAACTTTACAAATGGGATAAACGGGACGTATCATTCGGCTAAGTAAGTCACTTGGACTAAATGATTGGGTGAATCGATCCTTAATTCGTAAACGCATCGATGATTTACGGAACGGCGAGATGCCCTTTTCCATCAAAATTCACGATTTCAAAATACCGAGACACGTGACACGAATAGAATTGATGTCTAGTGAGTACTCACGTGCCATGACTCGAGTCCGGGCCCAATTTGAGGTGGCCCGAGTCGGGGTACGAGAGTCCTTCTTAGACTCCTTCGTGTGACGCGATCTCCAATTTATACACGAACATTGCAATTTTATCATCCAAGGGCATAATCGTCATTCCGTGATTCACCGATACCCTAGGCTTTAGGGAGTTGGGAACACCTAGAACTATGAACGAGAAAGGACGACCCGTTCGGGTGCGAGTTTCATTCGCGCGGCCTATTTCGTTCGTTTTCGGTATTTCTTCCTTCCTATTGTAGATTCGGTGGGGATCATTTTATTTCAGTCACAAAATACGAAAAACCGGACTAATCGTACATTCGGCCTAATCAAACACTAGACAATGGACAAGCAAAATAATAGATTCCAATCTAGAGTCAAAACACGAGTTTGGCTAATTCGGTGAAACCGCAGTGTCTCCTCACTGAATAAGAGCCTTAAAACAAATACACACATGTAATTGGCTTAGAACCCTATTCCAATCCACCATCTATGTTTGCCTAGGTTAGATACATTGCTTGCTAATCAACCCCGGTTAATAACTGATTAAAATCACATACACTCGACTTAATACACCACTTGTCTATATTCACTGATAGTTGTCAGTTATTGATTGTATTATGTCAGTTTTATCAGTTTTCTTCTGTTTTATCCTTGCCTATGATGATTTATTGCGGTTCGGGCCTGAGCCCATAGGTTACGTGTTGCACGGGGTCCAACGCCCCAAATCACCGAACACGAGGTCCAACGCCTCTTAACTCACCGAGTGCGTGCAACCCGAGTGCGGAATGGGATCTAGCCTCGATTCACCATCACACTCCGAATGTGGCCTATGTGGAAGGCGGATTTGGATTGAGAGCATGAAAAGGGTTTAGATATCACCCGGGAACTCGATCGGTCCATTGGATACAGTGAGAACCAACCGGTTCTCCCGTAAACCATTGGATCGATCGAACCCGACCCCCGGCTCCTTGAGCCCGCGTTACCTTAATTTGTTTATTGGTTATTCAAAATACACGGTGAGCCGGAGCGGAATATTGGCCCAATGCAAACCGATCGGGATCCATTTACTTATTCAGTTATACTTTGTAATTATTCGAGAGAACAATTGTGAGGATTTTATTTGTATATTCACTCAGTCACTTGTAAGGATCCCCGATCGGCGAGCGAGAGGTCCGAGCGTCAAACCGGTCAAGTCGGTCTATAATCACCGAGAGATGAGTAAGCTCGAATACTCGCGGTTTCGGTTTGCGCAGGGAATCGACCATCACGGTTCGATGAACTGTAACGCTAAGATAGTGAACCGATACCTCAACGCACAAGCCTACTCATCTTTCGGATCTTGATCCAACTTGATCAATTCATCGACTTTAAGGTGTCAAAACGGGCGAGTCAAGTGCGACCCTAAATCACGCGGTAAATAAACAAAACGGCAAGCCTAGCAAGCTAGAGTACCGAAAGGGCGTGCAGGATATAGGCCTGCACGTAATAGAACCCCCGAATTCGGAATTTCCGGTTCCGTATGACCATTGCCTTAGCATTTAGGTGTACCCCGTACCCCTAGACCCAGGTAACTTGTCGGCCCTCGACCTTCGGGTCGTAAAATGGCAAGTGGCGACTCCTTCTCAAGCGTGTCCGTCGCGCGTCACCAGGAAGGTGGACACTCCCAAGCCGCGTCGCGGAGGCTTCGCGCATGCGTGCCTCGACGAGATGAAATTTGGGTGCGCACAGCGACCTCTGCGCGGGAATCAACAAGCTCGCAACGGAGCCTATCTCGTTCCTCCTTGATGGCCCGTAGCTCTGCGTGCACGGCCGCTTGGATGGAGATTTCGGCTTCGGGAGCGAGGGTAGATGTAGCTCGAGGAGTCGGGGCGGCCTGGGGCCGTTGTGGTGGTGTCGATCCCTGCGGGTAGAACCGGACCACGTACGCTGATGTGGCGGAGAATGCTCGCTCTTCGTCGGTGGGATGTTCGGGGAAGTAAAGACGCTGTATTGTGCTAGAGTCCCGTTGACGATGGATCTCCCGAATCTGTAGGAATCTTGCGGGGGCCGAGGATGTGGAGTCGGCCCACTGGATGCGGAAAGGTAGACGGTCCGTCTTGGCGGGAATGTCCCGTAGGCCTCCGAGCTGTCTGATTACCCGGCCGGGGAATATGAGGGTACTCCCCAAGTGGCTGAGAAGTGGAACTCCCACAATTCCGGGACATCCCGTGATCATGGGGCCACCGGGATTCCATCGGGCGACCCATAAGAACCGTGCGGGCGTCAACTCATGCCAAAAACGCCTCCATTCCGAGAAGCTGTGCTCGGGAGGCGGGACGATTGGTGCAAGGTGTTCGATCAACGAACGCTTGTCGGAGATGTAGGAGAACGGATGTGATGAGCAAAAGGGGCGAACGTGCGCGAGAAGCCAAGTCTGTAGTGGGTGCGGGGATCCCCTCATCCTACCGC
Organism: Punica granatum; assembly: GCF_007655135.1. Taxonomy (NCBI): domain Eukaryota; kingdom Viridiplantae; phylum Streptophyta; class Magnoliopsida; order Myrtales; family Lythraceae; genus Punica; species Punica granatum. Next base: position 24,048,677 of record NC_045130.1, on the reverse strand, counting down.
GCTGAACCTCCCTAACATAGTCAAGAGACCGAACGGTCTCGGCTAATAAAGCCTCCACATAACTATGGCCTCCCACCGCTTGGAGGACGACTTGGGCTATAGCCCCGTCAATGAGGTTCGGCGAGTACGGGAACAGGAGAGTGCCGAAGACCAAGAGCAGGAATCCATGACAGGCATCGCGCTGATAGGAAGCCGTTGTAGGTGTCATTGCGCGGAGGAGTGTCCAATCAGAGAGCCACGCAATCCTGATGCCTTGATCCCACCTCTGATGAAGCTCCTCGTGGATGTCTTGAGTAGGTATGTGGAGAAGACTGGAGAGCTAACCCTGGACGGTTGTGAATGGGTTAGGCACGAAGATGCCTTGGGTCGTGGGCATAGGCCACTGGATGAGTGCCGTGTACTCCTCGATCGTAGGGGCTAACTCCGTCCCCTAGAAGTTGAATACTGCGTGCTCGGGATCCCAAAATTCGGTGGCGGTCCTCAAAAAGATCCAATCCACCGAGGTCTCGGTGAACATGACCATAGCTCCGATGATGCCCCGGATGAAAGCGTGATCGACCGGCCGGAGAGTCCTCCAAATGCGCATGATGTCTTGTCTTGGTGGCGTGATCGCTTCGAGTCTGAGACCGGGAGCCGGGCGGTCCATCCTTACCTAGATGGAGGAGATGCCGGCTTAACGTCTTAAGAATCAAATCAATGCAATGTCCTAAGCTTTTCGGAAAAATGCATGTAGTGCGGAAAGGTAAACTATAGTCGTGTTCTTTACAGTATACATCGCTCTTTCTTACAAAAAACAGCAAAATGCCCGTCCTAAAAAAAACTACGGGCCGACTCAAGGACTCGACTTTTGGGTCGGTTGATGGCATGGAGGCAAAAATTGGTCCAGCATGACGGTCCCTGTGTATGCATGGTTTTCGGTGCTACTGGGAGAACCGCTAACTAGGGATGAGGGCTCCCGATACAAGGGTGTGAATTCCTTGAAATCGAGCGAGGATCTTTGAGGGCCGGTTCGGTGGCATAGCCGACTCGATCCGTTCCCTTACTCGGAACCTCTGACTAACCTAGCTTCCTACTTTGGTGCCCGTGGGATTTCGGACAAGGTACCTAGGAGCTAGCATGATATGCAATGCGTATGCAGGAAATAAAAGTGCATAAAGTAGATAAGCGGGAAATGCGGAAAGCGGTAAATAAACAAGCAAACAAAGCAAGCGGGAGCGAGCCCGAACCCTCTAAGTATCCCCAGTGGAGTCGCCAAGCTGTGCGCACCCGAATTTAATCTCGTCGGGGCACGCATGCACGGAGCCTATGCAACGCGGCTCGGGAGTGTCCACCTTCCCGGGGACGCGCGACGGACGCACGTGAGAAGGAGTCGCCACTTGCCATTTTACGACCCGAAGGTCGAGGGCCGGCAAGTTACCCGGGTCTAGGGGTACGGGGTACACCTAAATGCTAAGGCAATGGTCGTACGGAACCGAAAATTCCGAATTCGGGGGTTCTATTACGTGCGGGCCTATATCCCGCACGCCCTTTCAATACTCTAGCTTGCTAGGCTTGCCATTTTGTTTATTTACAACGTGATTTAGGATTGCACTCGACTCGCCCGCTTTGACACCGTAAATTCGGTGAATTGATCAAGTTGGGCCAAGAGTCCGAAAGATGAGTAGGCTTGTGCATCGAGAAGTCGGCTCACTATCTTAGCGTTACAGTTCATCGGGCCGTGATTGTCGAATCCCTGCGTGAGCCGAAACCATGAGTATCCGAGCTTACTCACCCTTTGGTGGCGATAGACCAACTTAACTGATTCGGCACTCGGACCTCTCGCTCACCGATCGAGGATCCTTACAAGTAGATGAATGAACATACAAATAGAATTCTCACAATGTTCTCTCGAACAATTACAAAGTACAACTAAATGAGTAAATGGATCCCGATCGGTTTGCATTGGGCCAATATTCCACTCCGACTCACCGTGTATTTTGAACGACCGATAAACAACGCGGGCTCAAAGAGCCGGGGGTCGGGTCCGATCGATCCAACGGTTTACGGGAGAACCGGTTGGTTCTCACTGTATCCGATGGACCGATCGAGTTCCCGGGTAATATCTAAACCCGTTTCACGCACCCAATCCAAATTTGCCTTCCACATAGGCTGCATTCGGAGTGTGACGGTGAACCGAGGCTAGATCCCATTCCGCACTCGGGTTGTATGCGCTCGGTGAATTAGGAGGCGTTGGACCTCGCGTTCGGTGATTTGGGGCATTGGACCCCGTGTAACACGTAACCTATGGGCTCGGGCCCGAATCGGGATAAATCAGCAAATGCGAGAATAAAACAGAGGAAAATTGATAAAATTGATGAACTACAGACAACAAGTGATAATCATCGTTAAATACAGACAAGTTGTATATTAAGCCGAATGTATGTGATTTAATCAGTTATTAACCGGGGTTGATTGGCAAACAATGTATCTAACCTAGGCAAACATAGATGGTGGATTAGAATGGGGGTTCTAAGCTAATTACATGTGTATGTTTGTTTTAAGACTCTTATTCAGTGAGGTGACACTGCGACTTCACCGAATTAGCCAAACTTGTGTTTTGACTCTAGGTTGGAATCTATCATTCCGCCTATCCATTATCTAGTGTTTGATTAGGTCGAATGTTCGATCAATCCGGTTGTTCGTGTTTTGTAACTGAAATAAAATGCTCCCCACCGAATCTACGATAAGAAGAAAGAAACACCGAAAATGAACGAAATGGGCCACGCGAATGACACTCGTACCCGAACGGGTTGCCCTTTTTCATTCATAACTCTAGGTGTTTCTAACCCCCTAATGCCTAAGGTATCGGTGGGTCACGGAATGACGATTATGCCCTTGGAATAAAATTGTGGTGTTTGTATGCAAATTGGAGATCACGTCACACGAAGGAGTCTAAGGAGGACTCGCGCACCTCAACTCGAGCCGCCTCAAATCGGGCCCGGACTCGAGTCATGGTACGCGAGTACTCATTAGACATCAATTCCACTCGTGTTACGTATCTCGGTATTTTGAAATTATGAGATTTTTAATGGAAAAGGGCATTTTCACCGTTCCGTAAATCATCGATGCGTTTACAAATCGAGGATTGATTCACCCAATTGTTTAGTCCAAGTGATTTAATTATCCGAATAATACGTCTCGTTCATCCCGTTTGTGGCATTATTCAATGGTAGTGATCTCATATTATAGATATCATGGGTTTAATGGGTAACGGCCCGAAGTCAATTTATCCGTCGTGAAATTGATGCATGGCTAGAGGTAGAACACGAACATAAGTGCACTCAACTCCAAGGAACGAACACGAAACGACGAAGAAGGCCACCCTAGATCCGGGAGGGGTCAAGGGACACTCGGCCATCTTTCGAGGGACTAAGCCGAGAGGTCCCCTTGACCCGCCTTGGGTCACGGGTGGTGTACCACCTCGGTTCGGGCCATTCCTTGCATGCATGACGTGTTAAACATGTTAATGATACATGTTCTAATCATCTCAAGACTATCACGATCATGGACACATGAAATCATACAAAACACACACGAACGAGGTATTTAAACGGGAACGACAAAGACGGCGTCGGCTCATACGATAGGAAAGCATAAAAACGTGGGAACCGGCTCATTTCGAAAAGGGAGAAACCACCTTGGACCCGCGTGGTCCAAGGGGACTCTCGGCCACATTTTTTCAAGGGTGGCCGTGAGTCCTCATGGCTCACACGGGTCAAGGGAGGTTCTCCGGTCCCGATCTAAGCTCATTCATGCCATGCTAATAAATCTCATGCAACAAACAATGATAATAACACGGGAACCGACAAGTTTCGGGGGAGAGGAGGTCGATCAAGCCTCGGAGGGACCAAGAGAGCCCACGGGTCCCCTCCTTTGGACATAGGCCGTGGGCTCCCATGGTCTAACCGTGGCTTGAGTGTCTCCTCTACCACGATTCTAACCCTTTCCCCTCACGGCACAAACATCATAGGGACATATGAACGAGACATGAAGGACGTGCGTGCATGAAAATGCATGGGAAACATGGATCCGAAGGAAAGACATAAACTTTCAAGCATTCCATACCTTTAAAACGCATAAACACTTCGTACAAGTAAAGAGCAAAGATTCTAACTTGTCTAAGTCGTAAAGGAGCATTACCTAGCCCCGATGTACGAGGAAAAGAGTCGGGGAAGCAACCTTGAGAGTCGCAAGACTCGACTTGGAGCTACGGGTGGAATGACCCGAAAGAGGTGCAGCCGCGGCAGTCTCGGGAAAATGGGTCGGCACGCTTGCTCCGGCCACGGCACGGTGTGAGATCGGGTTCGTTGGACTCCTAAGAGGCAGATCTAGATGACCGTGGGTGAACCGAACGTGCCAAGCCCTGGACAAACCCGAAATAGTGAGAGAAAGCTCGGTGTAAAAGCAAGGAACTCAGTAAAAAGAAAAACGATGAAACGGTGGTTGTGCACGGTGGGTCGGCCCTCGGACCGTGACCACCTCTTCATGGGGGAGGGTGAGGGTTGTGAGGAACCCTTTGAACGTGATGGCACGACTCGGCGAAGTCGTGGAACGAAATGGCACGCGTGGGAGGCTCGGTGCACCCGTCTAGTGGCTCTCAAGACCCGATTGCTCTTGTGGCTGGAACGTGATGTTAGGGACCTCAAATGGGAAATCTAAGCCCGGAAATGGACTTAGGGGGTGGAAAATATGTAGGCTAGGGAGTTTGGTGATTTTTGGCTTAAGTCGGGTCAGGTGGTTTTCCGGTGATTTCGGCCGGTTTTGGCCTTGGCACAGGCTGGACGAGCTGAAGGAGTGGGCTGGAGTTTGAGAGAATTCTTGAGAGAAGTTGGCTTGAGAGAGAGTGGAATTGAAGAAGTGATTAAGGTTAATGATGAATGGGGCTTTATAGGAGTGGCTAATGGTGTGATTAGGATGAGCTAAGTGTAGTTAGGGGGAGCTTATGTGGGCTGCCGAAATTCCCAATGGGATTAGGGAGGGGAAAGTGTCACATAGTGTGTAGGGGAAGCAAGAGAGAAGTGATAGGAAGTGATGGGAAGTGATGGATGTGTAAGAGATATTTCAAATTTGTGGTGGAGGGAAGGAGGAAGCCTCCTTGGAGCCGCTGGCCATGGGATGGAGCCGACGGAGGGAGGGTTTTAGCCGCGGCTGGGGTTGTCACGTCGGAGCCGTGGGTTTGAGCCGTGGCTTGGGGTTGAGCCGTGGCTTGATGGCTTGGCTTGGCTGAGCTGTGGGTCCCATTCGATTGAGAGAAAAGCCGGAAAACGCTTGAGATTTGATTGAGCTCGCATCCGATCTCCGATGTCCAATTAATTTGTAGATTTGGAATGCTTGAACGAAGAGGATTTGAATGAGCCTAATATCGCCATGCGTCGTGTGAACGAACGTTCGGGCGGCTCGGCGCCTCGAGAGTCGGTTTTGCCCTGTTTGGGCGTTCGGAGTGGAGTTTAGTGCTCCCGGTCCCCGATTGCTCTTTGTGCATCTTAACATTCGTTTCGATGACCCTTTCGCTTCGTGGGACATCGTTGGCTCGTTGTCCCCAACCGAAGGCCGTTGGCCCGGGATGACCTAGGGACTTGTGATCGGGGTCTTCTCAGTGTTCTCTGAACGTCTTGAGGTGTTCGGGGATCGTTGTGGTCTCTGTTTTCCGTGGACGTGCCCCGAAGGCCCGCCGGGAGACAGTTGTGGCCACTGAAATGTCCCTCGGGAGACCAAGTCGAATTCCGAAAGGTCATCTGAAGCTCGTTCCCCGACCCTGGTGGTCCCTAGGTACCTGTAGGCCCGTTTCCGGGTGCCGTTTACTTGTCAGTGGGTCGGGCCTCCCGGAACCCCCTCAGAGAAGGCGTCTGTGAGGGATCAAGGTGTCCCGGCTTAAGCAAGATGTCTCCGGAGCGCGCTCGGATGTGTCGTTGGTCACTTTGGCACTGAGAGGGATTTTTAGAGTCCCGTATTGGGCACCTTTCGGTGCTTCGGTGACTCGGTGATGAATAGTGTCACAGTGCCAGCTCCGTCGTTTTCGGGATTCCTTGTTTGTCTGTTCTTCTGATGGCTCTTCTCCGCCTTTCTCGGTGGACCAGGCTTTTCTTTCGCAATCCATGACTTTGTGCCCGCCTACTTGCCTCCGGTTTCCCGATGGTGAATAGTGTCCCGAGCTTTGGTCGGAAGTCCTCCGTTGGAGCCGGTGGACCAAAATGGGGTGCTGACAATCTCCATGAAGATAAGAAGACAACTTGCACACTTATCCCCTAAAATATCTAAGTGTTTCATTCTTGCACTCCAACTCCCCATCAATGCTCATTAATGTTTTATCTCTTCTCCATCAATGCCACTTGCAAGAATATCTTCTTCCTTCATTAAGCAAATTCGAATCTCCTAATCCATGCCCCTTAATTGCACTTTTCTTTCACTAATTGCACTTAAGCATAGCCTATATATTGTCCAAATGTCATTAACTCATCATTCACCTTCAAGCACTCTCTCTCTAGCATTTCTCACTCAAACAAAAGCTCTCAAACTCTCAAGGAGTTTAGCAAAATCGCAGCTCAGCAAGAACAAGCAAAACCAAGCAAAACCGGGCAAAGTCTTAACTCGGAATCTATCCCGGCTTAAATCCAAACTTTACCAAACTTCATATCCCACATGTTTTTGACCCCCTCTATCCATTTCTGAGCTTAGATTTTAAGTTTGAAGCCTCTAAGCCATAGAACCAGCCTTGAACAAAATCTGGACAGATTTGGTCCTTCTCGGGTCAAAAATGTCAAATCGGGTTTCAAGCCTTTCCAAGTCGGTTTGAGCTACCAAAACCCATCAAACACCTCCCCACACAACCCTTGGGTGACAAGGAGGCAAGAAATCCAAGAAAAACCCGTCGGTTTAACCCCAGGAAGAAGAAACAGCCTGACTGCCCAGTCGGGTTGAAATTTCTGACTGTTTGTAAGGTTTTCTTGCATATCGGGTCGATCCAGGACTCTTTTTGGAAAACGACCACCATAGCCACCTCCGGAGCTGAGTTAGCAGTTAGGAGCCGTTGGCCTTGCTAAAAAATTCCATCGGGAGCCTCTGTGACGACATCCGACCCGACTTGTGCCAGTCGGGTCCGAAATTTCAGACGTGCTCTGTTTTGGGTTATTTTTGCAGGACTGTACGGGTCGACCCGACAACTCTGGGAACAAACAACCACCACGGTCACCTAGAGGGGTCCCTTGGCTATCCAAGGCCGCCGACCTTGCCTCAAAATTCCATCGGGAGCCTCCGTGGCGACGTCCGACCCGACTTGTGCCAGTCGGGTCTGTCCAGTATTCCAGCCGGGTCTGTTTGGTGCCATTCGGGTCTGTTCAACGGAAAACAGCCCAAACCCGACCCATCAACGGTCCAACACGACTCTTGAAGGTACCATCCCGCATCTCGGGACTAGGTATGACCATTCCCGACTTAGAGGAGTTAGGACTTTTACATTCTCGTTGCGTTTATGTGGTTATAAGGGGTTTTATGTATGTTTTATTTTCAAGTTTTAATCTTTATGCATTTTCCATGTTATATCATGCATATTTATCCTTGATTTATATGCTAGCATGCCGGGAAACACTTGGATCGTAGTCGAGAAGAACATCCCGACCCGGGAAAGGCAAAGAGCTCACGGGTTTCCCTCCAAGGGAGGTGACCGAATGCTCTCTTGCTCCTTTCGGGCAAGGAACGATATTCTTGACCCGATCCAAGTTCAATTCCCGAGTTTCATCGTATTTTCTCATGTGCATGAAGTCGGTATTGTTTTATCGATTCCTTAAATAACTTGTTTGTGCATGTTTCCATGTTCGAATGCGTTATTCAAATCATGGCAATACCGACTTTCGTTTAATCGTGTCATTTATAATGTTTGTCGTTTAAGCATGCGAGAAATGATTCCAACCGAGACGGGGAAACCTCGTGGAACCCCATTCGGGCCATGGGACCTCTCGGCTATCTCCAAGGAGAAGTAACCGAGAGCCTCTTAGACTCGTACGGGTTGCATGAGGCTTCCTCTTTCCCGTTTTGAGTCCGTTCTCGGCTTTCGTGTAATTTGCAATTTACATTATTGTCGCAATATCGCATGAAAATGTCTTTTCAAAACAAAGCATGCATAGATTCGGGTATCGATGACTCATTCGGGTCCATTCAATTACGAGGGTAGTTTCGGTCATTGGACAAAATTATCCTCGATCCTTATGGAATCGTCTTGGTCGTCGAGTCGCGAATCGTTTTCACAATTAATGCATTCGGCACAACCCTTAAGCATTAATTTCACGAACGGGTTAATCGGGACGCTCACGTGATTAAACCCACTTCACAATGATAAAGTTCACACGAATCGACCATTAACTGATAACTCGCGTCGATGAGTTGTCAAATGACGTTGGTGCCCTTTTCAAACTTATCAATTTCAAAACCCGAAATGCACGGTCCGATGTAGCATGGACGTCTGAAAAGGGCTTCTGTGTCTCAACTTGAGTTTTTACCTGATTCCAAGTAACTCAGGTCATGATACAAAAGATCTTTCTAGATCACTTCCGGGCAGATCGACCGGTTCTTTGGCTTTTTCGGGGTTCTTGCACAACCCTGGACAATCCAGGGAATTGGTCGACACCGGCTACAGGCCGAGGTGGCCCGCACTGCGATGTTTCCCCTTTTCTGAAAATAATTTTCAAATAAAGGGCAAAATCGTCTTTTCATAATTCAGCGACACCTTTAGGGTTAGCATGACAAAAACACTACAGTACGGGATAAGAACGGGCTACCTGTTCAGGTGCAGGCTCATCCGCATAGTCTTTTCTTATCTAACTGATGAGTTTCTGTCATCCTAACATAGACTCGGGTAACTAGAACGGTTATCTCTGTCAGAAAACATGCAAAATGCTGATTAACCTTTCACTCGACCTAACCAAACACTAGATAATGGTTAGGAGGAATTCTAGATTCCAAATCTAGAGTCAAAACACGAGTTTGGCTAATTCAATGAAAATTCAGTGTCACAATACAGAACAACTGTAAAAGCAATCAACACACACGAAACTTGACTACGGACACCCGACATGTCAGGTTCTCAAACCAAAGCCGAATGCTAAAACCTTGGCACACATTTGTTTTGTCTAGGGTAGGATTTGCATGCCAAAATACCCCGGATTAACAACTTGTTAAAACACGTACACTCGATAATAACAAACACATTGTCTGTTATTTACCTGCTGCGTATTATCTTTCCGCACCTGTTTGCCATGCGGGTCGAGCCTGATCCCTAGGCCGAATAATATTAGGGTTCAACGCCCTAATCATCGAGCACAGGGTACAATGCCCTAATCAACACTCACAGGGTCCAACGCCCTATTCAGTGAGAGCGTCCATTGAATTTCAGTTCTTCGGTCTTTTCCCAAAACTCACGGTGAGTTAGAGTGGAATAATAACCGAATGCGAAACGACTGGAATTCGACCCTTTTGTAATTTGTATTTATTGTTTTTGAGAGCATTGTAAGGATTTTATTTTGTACATTTATTCTGTAAGAATTCCAGACGGTGAGCGAACGGTCCGAGAGTCGAATTAATCGAATCGGTCTAATGCTTGCCCAGATACAAGTAAATCCAAGAACTCGCGGTTCTGGTTCACGCGGGGATTCAACCTCCATGGTTCGATGAACTGTAACGCAAGATTGTGAACCAACTTCCCGACATACGGGTTTACTTCTCTCTCGGCTTCTCAACCGACATCGTTTGGTTCACCGAATCTCCGGTGTCAAAATGTGCGAGCCGAGTGCAACTTAATTCATGTGGTAAATCATAAAACATGCAAGCCTAGCAAACCAGAGTATCGAAAGGGCGTGCGGGATATAGGCCCGCACGTAACATGAACCCTCAAACACGGATTTTCTGGTTCCGCACAGATCAATGCTTTAACAACAACTAGGTGTTCCATACCCCTAGACCCCGGGTAACTTATCCACCCTCGACCTTCGGGTCGTAAAATGATAAGTGGCGACTCCTTCTCTCACGCGTGTCCGTCACGCGTCCCCACAGGAAGGTGGACACTCCCAAGCCGCGCGATCCAAAAGCACGCATGCAGGCCCCGACGAGAGTCCACATTCGGGTCCGTACACCATGCATCGTGCTATGCCTCCATGCAAGCCTTCAACCCGACGCCGACAACAGTCCATCGAGTCGACCTGCGTGCCACTTGAGTCTTTTCTATTTTAAGAACGATGTACCTTGTAATTTGTACTAAGCCGTAGGCATTTACTTTTCTCTGCACATATGCATCATGCAGTTTTCAAAACACACTAGGATGTCGTTCACGTTGACAAGTCCTAAGCAGATTTTCTTATCGTCTTGGTAAGGGACGCCTCGCTCGGCCTCCTGCCCGTGCCTCAACAGAGTCCACCAGCACACAAGAACCTCACCGACCCGCCACGAAATGCGGATGGCGTATACTCTGGGACAGCATGATCGACCTCACCAACACTAGGTTCGATTACCGAGAGGTTGCTGAGAGATGAGGAACTCGCCGGCCAACCACAACTTGGAGGGAGCTCTCCCAAACCCGCGACAAGCTATAGAGATACGATCAGGAGCTCGTTTGAGCGAACGCCGCCTCGGAGAGGTCTAGGAAAGGGCCTCATGAAGGCCCACACATGCACTCTAGGATAGATGTCTCCGCAAGGACCTCGCCTAGACTCGGTGCTTTCCGAGGCCGCGCTCGCTCAAACCTCGAGTGTGGTGGTAAATCAGCTTAAGGCTCTATTTTACAAAATTTGCATTGTACTTTGAACCTTTCGAGTCAATGTGAACGACAACATTAGCTTTTGAAAACTCGCGCATTGCATGCATCCTATCCATTTACTATTTTACACGACAATTAACACTACCACACGGTAGACAAAGTTGTGACGGCCTTTGCAGGTGGACCTCTCGTGGTCCTCACCCTTCCTCCACGGCGAGACGATCAGTAGCTCAAGGGCCAACCATCCAAGCAACACTAACTCCCCATTAATCCCGCGCAATCGATTACATCATTGCATGGTTGAGCACACGTCCCTCCATGCTACAAGTGCTTCCATCAGCACAACTGAGCGTGCCCTTTCCGCGTCGTGCGAGCACACCTCTTGCCCATGCACGCATCCTCGACACACCTTGTGCATGTCTCTCAGTGTGCTTGCATGACGCCTACCAGGCCAGTTCACTCCCCTATGCTAGTTTCACGGGGCCTACGGAAGCGTGAAAGGAATAGAAATTCAAAATTTCCTATCCGTGAAACTAGATCCCAAGACCTTCTAGTAGAATGGGAATAGATAAAGTGTACCTGAAATCTTTTAAACTGTCGATCGAGCGTCCCACGCGTGACGCCTCTATCGGTATCCACACCGACTTCGTCGACGAGTCTTTGAGATCAGCGGTGCTAGCGGCCAATGCTCGAAGGAAACACCGGTGCGACTCCGATCCTTATTAGATGAATTGAGCTCTTCGAATCGAACAATTCGATCCAAACTCTCGTACACCCATACACTCATATATACAAAACATACATGCACACACATATATCATCTATATATATCTATCCATCCCATTTCTGATGGCTATATATATGCATTCGACAATGCATTGATTTTGCATGACTTTCATGCAAAATGAGGCCACATGGAATGCACTTGGCATCCATGCAAATGACATGTGTCTCTTGGCATGTGTGTGCCACGTGGCTCCCAATTCGGGTCCGGTGTGTCTCTGTGTCGTGTATCGAATTGAGTCCATTAAATCTAATAAATCGGGGTCTAATTAATCGGTAAATTTAATCTCATTAAATATCCGATTAACTAATCGCACCGTAACTCGTCTAATCTCTATTAGACAGATTTAGTGTTTCAAAACCATCTCGTCGATTTGGTCGTAGTGTGTGACCATGTAGGTTCCCGATTACGTTGACAGTAATATCGAAATTTCTATTTCAATATTACAAACAGTGAGCGGCATCTAGCAATGCATCACTGCTACTCAAGTAATCGGAAAGTCAATTTCTCGACGAACCTTGTAACCTATGTTACCGTGCAGTATAATCCCTTTGTCCTCTATATTTCTATTGAGCCCAAGGTATGGTCATTGTCATCCTTGTATGGCTCAATCTCTCTTTCTTGGTTTACCGGGTAAGTCTATCTAAACAAATGAGATCGATATCCCTATATTGACTCATTTGGGTATGCATACACTTATAGACTCTGCCCACCAAGCAGCCGTGAGATATCACTCCCATTACGTAGGAGGGACAAATCCTATCTTGGTCACTCACATTCCTCTCCATGCTCTGTGGTATACCCAATAACTGTCTTTATAACCAGCCTGTTACGGTGGCATTTGACAGTATCAAAGTATACGACATTACATGTAGGAAACTATGATGACCTCAAGTCAAAGGACCACTGCACCATAGTCACTATGAGATCTGCTAATGACAGTCACGTAACAACCCATGTAACAGTCTCATGACGAGTCAGTCCAATACACATTACTCCTAATATATACCTGCGGTGTGACTCGATGTCTCTACATCCATGACCTGTGAGACTTGGTCATCAATCTACACCCACACTAGTCTAACCGCATTATCGTTGTCCTAATTAACGATAATACTTTGACTAGGGACATTTAGGAATAGTGTTCAGTCATTATAGGATCTCACAATCAAGTCACACTTGATGCCTGTTGAACCTACTATTCCAAGAACGTTATTGTGTAAAATTAATATTCAGTGCAACCCACACAATAACATAAATGCCTCGTACTATAATGAAATATATGTCATATTACAGAATTGATGACAGATTGCCTCTAGGGCATACACTAATTCCCAACAATCTCCCACTTGCACTAGAGCCAATCTGGCATATCCCTAATGCCTAAGGATCTAGTGTGAGCCTCGTGCTTGCACTATACAAGAGGCTTCGTAAGTGGATCTGCGAGATTCTCATCTGTTGGTATTCTGCATATCTTTACATCTCCTCTGCCGACAATCTCGCGAATGAGTTGGAAGCGCCTGAGTATATGTTTGGATCGCTGGTGAGACCGGGGTTCCTTAGCCTGCGCAATGGCTCCATTGTTGTCACAATAGAGTTCCACTGGTGTACGGACCCGAATGTGGACTCTCGTCGGGGCCCGCATTGCGCAATTTGGATCGCGCGGCTTGGGGGGTGTCCACCTTCCCGTGGGGACGCGTGACGGACACGCGTGAGAGAAGGAGTCGCCACTTATCACTTTACGACCCGAAGGTCGAGGGCGGATAAGTTACCCGGGTCTAGGGATATGGAACACCTAGTTTGTTGTTAAGGCATTGATCTGTGCGGAACCGGAAAATCCGTGTTCGGGGGTTCATGTTACGTGCGGGCCTATATCCCGCACGCCCTTTCGGTACTCTGGTTTGCTAGGCTTGCATGTTTTATGATTTACCGCATGAATTAAGCTGCACTCGGCTCACACGTTTTGACACCGGTAATTCGGTGAACCAAACGATATCGGTTGAGAAGCCGAGAGAGAAGTAAACCCGTATGTCGGGGAGTTGGTTCACAATCTCACGTTACAGTTCATCGAACCATAGAGGTTGAATCCCTGCGTGAACCAGAACCGCGAGTTCTTGGATTTACTTGTATCTGAGCAAGCATTGGACCGATTCGATTAATTCGACTCTCGGACCGTTCACTCACTGACTGGAATTCTTACAAAATAAATGTACAAAATGAAATCCTTACAATGCTCTCGAAAACAATAAATACAAATTACAAAAGGGTCGAATTCCAGTCGTTTCGCGTTCGGTTATTATTCCACTCTAACTCACCGTGAGTTTAGGGAAAAGACCGAAGAACTGAAATTCAATGCACGCTCTCACTGAATAGGGCGTTGGACCCTGTGAGTGTTGATTAGGGTGTTGGACCCTGTGATCGATGATTAGGGCGTTGAACCCTAATATTATTCGGCCTAGGGATCAGGCTCGACCCGCATGGCAAACAGGTGCGGAAAGATAACACGCAACAGGTAAATAATAGACAAGGTGTTTGTTATTATCGAGTGTACGTGTTTTAACAAGTTGTTAATCCGGGGTATTTTGGCATGCAAATCCTACCCTAGACAAACAAGCACGTGCCAATGTTTTAGCATTCGGCATTTGTTTTGAGAACTTGACAAAGAGAGTCAAATCTCATGTGTGTGGATTGCTTTTACAGTTGTTCTGTATTGTGACACTGAATTACCACTGAATTAACCAAACTCGTGTTTTGACTCTAGATTTGGAATGTAGAATTCCTCCTAACCCTTATCTAGTGTTTGGTTAGGTCGAGTGAAAGGTTAATTAGCATTTTTGCATGTTTTCTGACAGAGATAACCGTTCTAGTTACCCGAGTCTATGTTAGGATGACAGAAACTCATCAGTTAGATAGGAAAAGGCTATGCAGATGAACCTGCACCTGAACAGGTAGCCTGTTCTTATCCCGTACTGTAGTGTTTCTATCATGCTAACCCTAAGAGTGTCGCTGAATTGTGAAATGATGATTTTTGCCCTTTATTTGAAAATTGTTTTCAGAAAAGGGGAAACATCGTAGTGCGGGCTACCTCGGCCTGTAGCCGGTGTCAACCAAATCCCTAGATCGTCTAGGGTTGTGCAAGAACCCCAAAAAAGCCAAGGAACCGGTTGATCTGCCCGGAAGTGATCTAGAAAGATCTTCTGTATCGTGACCTGAGCTACTTGGAATCAGGTAAAAACTCAAGTTGAGACACAGAAGCCCTTTTTAGACGTCCATGCTACATCGGACCGTGCGTTTCGGGTTTTGAAATTGATAAGTTTGAAAAGGGCACCAACGTCATTTGACGACTCGTCGACGCGAGTCATCAGTTAATGGCCAATTCGTGTAAACTTTGTCAGTGTGAAGTGGGTTTAATCATGTGGGCGTCCCGATTAACCCATTTGTGGAATTAATGCTTAAGGGTTATAGCCGAATGCATTAATTAGGAAAACGATTCGTGATTCGACGACCAAAATGAATCCATAACGATCAAGGATAATTCAGTCGAATAACCGACAATATCCTTATAACCGAATGGATCCAAATGAGTCCTCGATACATGAATCCATGCACATTTATTTTAAAAGAGTCTTTAAACGATACTTTAACATAGGAATCGTAAAGACATTGAAGTTAAAAAATTCACACCATCCGATAAACGAATTAAACTTGAGATAAGGAAATCATTCTTGACCCAAGGAAGGCCAAGAAACCCTCGGCTTCATCTTATAAAAGGTGGCCGAAGGTTCTCATGGTTCAATCCGAGTCACAAATGATTTCCTAGTCGTGGTTTAATTATTTTTCGCTTGCTCAAACATCAACCGTGATAAATAACACTGCTTTTTAACAAAAAGCCGGGGTTATCACGATTTGTTTAGCTCATTTAAACATACAAACATTCACAAACGTGTTAGTTAAGGAAAGGATAAAATAACACCGGCTTCATGCGTGCAATAACGATAAAACAAGCTCGGAAACTAACTTGGATCGGCTAAGGAAACCGATCTTAACCCGGAAAGAGCAATTTAAGTCTCAACCCTCTCATTTAGAGACTTGGCCGAGAGTTAGTTTGCCATAGTCGGGTCGGGATAGTCTTCTTTACGACGATCCAAGCCCTTTTCCGACATGCTAGCAAGTCATAAGGTAGTGCACATGCATAATATAACATAAAATTGCATAAAAATTGGATCTTGCAAGTTAAACATGAATGAAACACCATAATACTCCATAGCCATGCAAAAATATGAAAAGCCCTAACTCCTCTAGGTCGAGAATGTTTTACCTAGCCTCGGGATACGAGGAAAGAGTCGGGGAAGTGTTTGAGAGTCGGGTGACTCGGTGGAACCCTTGAAAGAGTATTCGGGTACAAGGGTGGAAGCGCACGTGTATGGCCAAGCACGGTGACGGGCGTTGGGCACGATGACGGGCGCTGGTGGGCACGGTGACAGGCATGAGCGTGCTGGATGACGGGCGCTGGTGACGGGCACGGGCGTGCTGGATGACGGGCGCTGATGGCGCTGGTGACGGGCACGGGCGTTCTGGATGACGAGCACTGGTGGCGCTGGTCACGGGCACGGGCGTGCTGGATGACGGGCGCTGGTGGCGCTGGTGATGGGCACGGTGTGCTGGATGACGGGCACTGGTGACAAGCACGGGTGACGGGCTCAGGTGCGCTCGATGACGGACGCTGCTGGGCTCGATGACGCTGGTGACGGGTTACTGTTCACCCAAGAGTTTGAATCTCGCCCGAAATGACTAAAACGACCTAAAATGATGAGCAAATGACTTCAAACTAAAAAACTGGGTTCAGAAATGGAATCCTTGGGTCCGAAACATGTCGTCCATGAAGTTTGAAGAATTTTGGATATAAGTCGGAATAGTGCCCGCTATGGATCCCGACCTAAACTCCAAGGATATTTGGCTTGGTTTTTGGTTTTCATGAAGTTATTTGCTTGCTGCTAGTTCCTAAGAAGTTGAGAGCATTTTCTAGAGGGAGAAACTAGCAAGATCATGTGTGCTTCATGAGTGATTAGCTTAATGACAAGTATGCAATATATATGTGAAGCTAATGAGCAATTAAGCAAAACAAAGCACCATTAAGGGCCTCATTAGCAAAAGTCGGTTGCCCTAATGGAGATGAGGATGAATGTCCTCCATGTATCTTGATGAGGAAGAGCCAAGAAGCATTAATGGAGGTGGAGTTAATGGCTTGAGTGTTGACTAGAAAGACCAAAGATATTTTGGGCTAGGTGAGGGCAAGAGAGGAAGAGGAAAAGGCCGAAAGTTTTGGGGCAAAGGGCGGTTGCCCTTGGGCAGCCCGTGGGTCCCACGGCTCGTGAGGAGAAACCGGGAAAAGACTCGGATCTCGATTGGTTGAGTATTCGAAGTTCGTGGTTCGAATTGAACGTCGAATTGTCGATATACGCGTGAAAACGGAGTTAATGAGCCAGAGATTGACATTTTTCATAGAGAAATGTCCCGGATATGTGTGAGGCTCGGAAGCCGGTTTTGCTCATTGCAAGTGACCAGGGCGAAGTTGTTCGCTTCTGACAGCATATCTCGTATCTGCATCTCACGTTGGTCATTTTGACATAAGTTGTCAGACAACGTGAACAATCATCCCTTGAGCCGATAATGCTAACGTGGGGCCGGAGACGTCCTAGGAGGCCGAAACTGGATTTCTCAGGATGACTTCTGAGCTGCTTGGGCACTCCGGAGATTACTGTAATCTCTGTTTGTCAAGATCAGACCTCCAAGGACTTGAAAAGTGTATCTAAGGCCTCTAAAGCACTGCTCGGGAGGTCTAGATGAGTTGTGTGATTTATTCTGATGATTCCACATTGAGCCTTGAGAAGGCTAGCATTGTGTAATGTAAGCATTCGGCGTCAAGTTTCCCCAAAGAGGACCTCCGGATATGGATTTCCACTGAAAATGGTCATTTCCGCTCCTCGGAGGTTACTCGGGAAACCGTGAAGGGTTTTGCTATCTGTTTTGCCCAATTGTGAATGTCTGCTAGAGTTTTCTGGGCAATGCGGTATGAACTTCGTTTGCCGTAATTCCATCAGACCATTCTCCGGCTATGCTCTTCTGAAGAGGGGTATGCTTGTTTTGCCGTTCGGAAGTCATTTGAAGTGTCTGTGTGACTTCCAAGAGACAATCTGAAGCATTGTTCATGCTCTGTGTGCTGATGGGGCATGGCCGCGTTTGATATTTGGCATTAACTTTTCTCCAGGAAACCGGCATTTTTGGACTTCCACTGAAAAGTTGTCTGTATACAGAAAATTGTTCTGTATAGAGCAGATGATTTGCAAAATGCCTTTGAAGACATTTTCCATCTTTTTGGCACTGATGTGGATTTTTGGAGTCCAATATTTACTATCTTCCGACGACCGAGCGAACTATCGGAAAATAGTACCGTCCGTGTGATATACTGAAAATGCCAGTTTTGGACATTGTTGAACTCTCTGGTCGCTCTGTTGCCGTTTGGTGACCCCGGGAGTCCTTCTGTCACATCCATGGGTCATTTGCTCAATTTTGCCGACTTGAGGATGAATAGTGATTTCTTGCTCTGCCGAGCCGTTTTCTATATTCTGCTCAAGTCGCGGCTTGGATCATGGCTAATATCGTTGTTTGGAATGGTGAGCCAAAATGGGGTGCTGACAGCTTGCCCCTCTTTGACTGCTTGCTCGAGTAGAGGATGCAATCAAAGATTTCAAAAGCACCCCAGTTTGATAACAATGATCAAGGTGGAATTTCCTATATGGCCCTCTCCTTCTTGCTTTGGATATGTGGGATGTTGTACCTAATAAAAAAGGAAATATAGTGAGATGTGCACAATAGATGCGTAGAGTTCGGAACAAAGCTGAGACAGGCAATTAAAGTCGGGATTGCCCCGACGGGGACTGACCCCAGTGCAGAAAGTAAAGTCGAGATTGACCCGAAGGGGATTGACCCCGGTAAAGTCGGGATTGACCCGAAGGGTTTGCAATATGCACGGGGCGCATACCGAATGAACTGCATGGTTCAAAGGCGCCTACCCGGTGGACTTGCGAGGTGCACGAGCGCTTGCTCGGCGGGTTTGCAAGGTGCACTGCGTTCCTGAAAGGTGCACGCCAATTAAAGTGCATTGCAAAAATAAATGTGCACTGCGATCCTGAGAAGGTGCACGCCAATTAAAGTGCATTGCGGAAATAAAGGCGCACTGCGATCCTGAGAAGGTGCACGCCAATTAAAGTGCATTGCGGAAATAAAGGCGCACTGCGATCCTGAGAAGGTGCACGCCAATTAAAGTGCATTGCGGAAATAAAGGCGCACTGCGATCCTGAGAAGGTGCACGCCAATTAAAGTGCATTGCGGAAATAAAGGCGCACTGCGATCCTGAGAAGGTGCACGCCAATTAAAGTGCATTGCGGAAATAAAGGCGCACTGCGATCCTGAGAAGGTGCACGCCAATTAAAGTGCATTGCGGAAATAAAGGCGCACTGCGATCCTGAGAAGGTGCACGCCAATTAAACTGTATTGCGGAAATAAAGGTGCACTGCGATCCTGAGAAGGTGCACGCCAATTAAAATGCATTGCGGAAATAAAGGTGCACGAATTAAATGCAAACGCTGAGGAGTGGTGTGAGGTGTGGAAGGAATCATTGTGCTTCCTCCATCACTGAGTTCGTCCATGTCGCAATTGATGCTGCGGTAGGATGCTTCATTGCTTGCCAACTGATTTTGACGTCACTGAATGCCTGGAGTGCTATCCTGAAGGTCTCTCTTTGGATTTAGACTGTAGTTTTTGGCATAAGGCAGACATGCATTCGTCAAAGAGAAACTCTTTTCGGGGTTCACATCCTGCTTCCTGCATCTAGAATCAAAAGGGCTAATAGTGGTTGTCAATCTTACTCTATAGCCATAATGAAGATGTGTATAGAAGTCTGAATGATAATGCTTTGGGGATTTGAACATGATGACCATTTAAAGGGGTGGTCGTCTCCCGCTAAATTGTGACTCGACAAAAAAAGGCTTATGTTTACAGAACGGGCATGACCCGTAGAATTTGCATTAAGGTAAACGGAGGGATTTTGGGATCCTCCACATCAAGGATACGACGATTCGATTGCATGTCGAAACGTGTCTTGTGCTGTGAGAGTCAAAGAGAGTTTGCTTGCATCGGAGACTGCCAAACTACTACTTGTTGTCGCTTCACACTGAGTGTAGCTGTCATTTCATAGTCGAGCTGCCGAAGGCCCCTAACTTTTGCCTAGGTCGCAAGACGCGTGACGACCTAGCGGGGTATTCTTTTAGACTCTTCTCTCATTTAGAGCTCACCTTTTGCTATGACCGTCCTGATTGGATCTGGTCATACCTCTCGGTTCCTCTAACTTTTGCCTAGGGCACCCTTTCGGGTTTTCACTCTAGCGAGGATTTCGTTTTGTACTCTCCTTTTGCCACGGCCCCCCTTTACGGGATTTTAAATCGTGCCCCTCATTCCCTAATTTTTGCCTAGGCCGCCTCAAAGAGGTTTTCAACCTAGCGGGAGATTCATTATTTTTCTCTCAGGAAAAGTTCAGAGAAAGGGAAAGAGCAGAAGAGGGGAGTGTATCAGTAAGCAGAAATGAAAGTGTTGGGAAATTGTACATGCGACGAAAGCTAAAAATGTAATGTACATTTGAGAAAAACATCCACAGTGGAATGAGAGAAACACCATCACGGATAGTATTTCTTAAGTGTATCAGCGTTGACCGGAAGAGCGTTCTCGTTCCCGTCCATATCATTGAGAATGATTGCCCCCCCCCCCCCCGTCAAAGACTTCTTTAACGATGAAAGGACCGTCATATTTGTAAGCAAACTTGCCCCTGGAATCAGCGGCGATATGCAAAACTTTCCGCAGGACGAGGTCGCCGGGGCTGAACTCGCGGGGACGAACTTTCTTATTAAAAGCTCGGGCCATTCTTTGCTGATAGCACTGACCGTGGCAAAGTGCTGTTAGCCGCCTCTCATCAATGAGATTGAGCTGTTCGTAGCGTTGCTTCGCCCATTCTGCTTCCTTTAGCTTGGACTCGGCGAGGACCCTCATAGAGGGAATCTCTACTTCGATTGGAAGAACTGCTTCCATGCCGTAGACCAAAGAATACGGGGTTGCTCTAGTGGACGAGCGGATAGAAGTCCGATACGCCAAGAGTGCGAACGGGAGCATCTCGTGCCAGTCTCTGTAATTCACTGTCATCTTTTCAATGATTTTCTTTATGTTCTTGTTTGCTGCCTCTACCACGCCGTTCATTTGTGGACGATACGGAGAGGAGTTGCGGTGTAGGATCTTGAACTGTGCACAGAGCTCGTCAATGAGCTTATTATTCAAATTCTTGGCGTTGTCTGTGACAAGTGTCGCAGGGACCCCGTAACGTGCGATAATGTCGCGTTTGAGGAAGCGTGCCACGGTTTTTGCAGTGATCGATGCCAGGGTGATAGCTTCGATCCATTTGGTGAAGTAATCGATAGCTACCAGTATGTACAAGTGCCCATTGGATGCTTTGGGGTTAATAGGACCAATCACGTCCATGCCCCACATTGAAAAGGGCCACGGAGCAGCCATTGGATGCAGCTCCTTGGGTGGTGCTCTGATTTGATTCGCATAGACTTGACACAAATGACAATGCCTGACATGTTTGACGCAGTCAGTCTCCATGGTGGACCAGAAATACCCAAGTCGCATGAGCTTCTTTGCTAGCATGAGCCCGTTCATGTGAGGTCCGTAATTTCCCTCGTGCACTTCTTCCATGAGGCGTTGTGCCTCATTTTCATCAACACACCGAAGCAGTGTGGCATCGAATGAACGGCGGTAGAGGGTTTCACCACTCAGGAATAAATTTGCTGCAATGCGCCGAAGAGTCCTCCGGTCATGTCGATCGGTGAACGCTGGGAATTGACCCGTTTGTAGCAAGTGTTTAATGTCTGCATACCACGGTTTGCCATCGACAGCGTCGATTACATCGCAATGGGCAGGACCCTGAGCAATCTCAAACTCGAGGGGATCGATGAGATTCCCTTTTGTGATGCTAACCATGGAAGCGAGCGTTGCGAGTGCATCGGCGAACTGGTTCTTCATGCGCGGTGTGTATGTAAATGAGATGTCCTTGAAGTTCTCTGTCAAGTCTTCGAGATACTCATGATATGGGACCAGTTTCGGATCTTTCGTCTTCCACTGTTTGAGTGTCTGAAAGATTGTGAGCATAGAATCTCCAAACACTTCGAGCTCCTTGACTTTGAGGTCGATCGCCGCCTGCAAGCCGAGGATACATGCCTCATATTCGGCTATGTTGTTGGTGCAGGGGAAATCAATCTTCGCTGCAACAGGGAAATGACGCCCTTCCGGGGATATCAGCACTGCGCCAATACCTGACCCGGTGGAATTGACTGCACCATCAAAGTACATCTTCCATCTAGTGATTTCCTCCTCACCACTCATTTGGAGGATTCTTTCATCTGGAAAGTCAGAGTTGATTGGTGTGTCATCGACAATTCGGAACTCTGCTAGATGATTTGCTATCGCTTGGCCCTTCATTGATGTGCGCGACACATATTCGATGTCGTACTCAGTCAGTTGGCAACGCCATTTTGCTATGTTCCTCATGGAGGACGGACTGCTAAGTAGATATTTCAAAGGATCTGTCTTTGACAGCAGGCGAACAGTATGGTAGAGAGTGTATTGTCGGAGCCTTTGCATGACCCACACAAGTGCGCAACACATTTTCTCTATCTTAGGATAGTTGGACTCTCCTTCAGTGAACTTTTTGCTTAAATAATAAATTGCTCGCTCTGCGTGAGAGGAATCGTCCTTTTGCCCTAACATGCATCCAATGGATTGTCGGCGTACCGTCAGGTACAAAATGAGCGGACGGTCTGGTGAAGGTGGAACCAACACCGGTGGCTGAATTAGATATGCCTTGATGGTATCAAAAGCTTTCTGACACTCGTCATCCCATTCGACCACTGCATTTTTGCGAAGCAAACGGAAGAGTGGTTGGCACTTGTCTGTCAAGTTCGCAATGAAACGCGCGATGTAATTCAGCCGTCCTAAGAAGCTCCTCACTTCGCGCACTGTCGATGGAGGGGGCAATTCCATGATCGCTTTAACTTTGTCAGGGTCGACCTTGATGCCTTCCTCACTAACTATAAACCCTAACAATTTCCCTGACTTGACGCCAAATGTGCATTTCGCTGGGTTAAGTCGGAGTTTATACTTCTTGAGACGGTTGAACAATCGTTTGAGGTTAACCAAATGATCTTCTCCTTCTTTGGACTTCGCAATCATGTCGTCGACATAGACCTCGATCTCTTTATGCATCATGTCATGAAAGAGAGTGACCATTGCCCGTTGATAGGTTGCCCCGGCATTTTTGAGACCGAAAGGCATGACCTTGTAGCAAAATGTACCCCACATCGTGATGAATGTGATCTTGACTTTGTCTTCTTCGGCCATCTGAATCTGATTGTATCCAGAGAAACCATCCATGAAGGAGAATTGTGTGTGGCGCGCTGTATTGTCCACCAAGACATCGATGTGAGGCAGCGAAAAGTTATCCTTGGGGCTAGCCCTATTGAGATCTCGGTAGTCGATGCAGACTCTGACTTTCCCATTCTTCTTCTCCACTGGAACAATGTTCGCTACCCATTCAGAGTAATTGCATACCTCCAAGAATCCCGCGTCTACCTGCTTGATGACTTCTTCCTTAATGCGTAAGAGAAGGTCAGCTCGTTGACGTCGCAAGTGTTGGCGCTTGGGTGGGAATCTTTCAGTATCGAGTGGGAGGAAATGCTTCATGATTGAGGGGTCTAGGCCTGGCATATCGGCGTAGGACCATGCAAAGACCTCCTGATACTCTGTTAAGAAGTCGATCATTCGGGCCCTCTGTGCAGGGTCGAGTCCCGTTCCGATTCTAAGGGTGCGTGGTTCTTCTGCATTGCCTATGTTGATGTCTTCGGTTGGCTCGACGGAAGTGAGTTGGTGGTTTTCGAGACGATGCAAACTCTCTTCTATCTCGGGCACGCGACTGTCCTCGTCAAGTCCTTCCCCGAAGTATATGGGTAGGGACCTTCCGAGGTGTGTTTCGAGTGAATCCGAATCGTTATATCCGTGATTTGGATTCGATTGGAGCCTGGACATGAAAGTGAATTGTTTTAGAAATTAAAGGTGTTAGAAGTGAGTGCAAGAGAGAGAATTTAGACACAGGAAATCAAAAAGCATGCAGGGATTCTATTAACAAGCCATAACAAAAGCCCCTCTTCTGTCATGTGGCCTATGGCATTGCCAACATGCAGGTTGCATTATGTATAAAGACCGTCTTACACATTGGCAACTATGGCCGAGTAGAGCGGAATTGAAGTCCAGTTGGTAAGCTCCTCATCCTCCCGTACAGGGCGGATATGAACCTTAGAAGATGTCTCCTCAGTGACGGCATATATGGCTGGCAAAGCCAAAAACGATTCAACTGCATCCGAAGAGAAGTCATCTGTTTCAGTGATCGGGCTCTCGGAGGTGCCTCCCATGATTTGCGGTGGTGCTGCAAAAAATTGTGAGAGCGGTGGAACCGGAATGCCCCTACAGAGCTTCCCGTAATATGCAGCAAGGCGGTGTAGATGTTTTTCACGACGAGCTTGCATGATCTCATGGCAGGAGGGGCGAAAGCCGAGTCCTCTCCTATTGCGGTATTCCTCCATTTCAATCGGATGAAGGATTCCCTGTGCACGTGCCCCGAGTCCAGTTCCAGGGAAGTAACTGTTCTTCAAGAGGACCTTTCCAATCATGTGATCAGTTCGTGATGGACTGACCTCTCCGTAGTCTCGAATTACGGAGATCATGTCGAAAGAATGGAAGGGAAGATTCTGGTCTTCGCCAATGCTGATATAAGGGATAGCCATTTCCTTATAGACTGCGTAATCTTCATCGCCGTTGACAGTGATGAGTTTGCCTTCGGCAAAGAATTTCAACTTCTGGTGCAATGATGAAGGAACGGCGCCGGCGGCGTGAATCCATGGCCTTCCGAGTAGGAGACTGAAAGCATTGGGTATTTCCAGGATCTGGAAGGTAACAGAGAACGAGCAAGGACCCACATCAATTAGGAGATCAATTTCACCGTTCACCACTCTCTTAGAGCCGTCAAAGGCTCGAACGGTGGTATTGCTTGCACGAATGCGACTCATGTCCACGTTCATCTGTTTCAACGTGGAGACGGGGCAAACGTTAAGAGCAGAGCCGTTATCGATCATGACTCGACCAACGACGTGGTTGTTGCACTTGCAAACTATGTGCAATGCCCGCAAGTGTCCTTGTCCTTCCGAGGGAATTTCGTCTTCCGAAAAGGAAATCTGATTCGAGAAAATAGAATTCACCGTCTCCTCGATTCTATTCGGTGCAGTATCTTTCGGGACTTGTGCCGCAGTGAGAACTTTCAGCAAAGCGTTCCGATGAGGTTCGGAGCTCAAAAGCAATGCGAGCAACGATATATGAGCTGGTGACTTGCTCATTTGCTCGACCACTTTGTATTCGCTTGCTTTGATCACCTTCATGAAAGCTTCGGCTTCTTGATCGGTGGCCTTCTTTGTAGAGAATGACACGACTTTTGGAACGGTTGAGAACTCAGTAGTGGGAGCCTTTCCTTTGTCAACAGGCTCTGGACCCTGATAAACCCGTCCTGAACGCGTGATTCCCATCGCGCTCATTTCCAGTTCTGCACTGGCAACCTCGCTCTCATATGTCCAGGGAACTCGACTATCGTAATAAGGCTCCTTTGCAGGAACTTCTATAACGAACGGGACAGGAGCGAATGCAACTTCTACTGGAGCATAGTTAATGGCAAATGGAGTTGAGGCCTTTTGCGCGTCTTCTTCCTCCTCAATAGCAGCAATGCTAATCATGTTCATAGAAGGTCCTGAACCTGATCCATGATCAGGAAGAGGATTTGCACGGACATTCGGCGGCTTCACCTCGTTAAAGGAGATTTGTCTTGCATCAATCATCTCCTGGATTTTATCCCGGAGTCTCCAACAAGTATCCAGAGTGTGACCAGGAGCACCCTGATGAAATTCACAGCGAAGATTTTGGTTATGCATGGACGGATCGAAACGGGGACCTAGTGCTTCTGTTTTGATCTTGTCGCTTGCAAGGAGCTGTCTGAATATGTGAGAGGGGGGAGCTGGTAAATTGGTGTATTGCTTGCGTGAACGCGGTTGAGCAGCACTGTCTTGTTGAGTTCTAGGAGCTGGAACACGTTGAGCCGGCTGAGGAGGTCTCGAAGCCGGGGGTCTAGCTTGTTGAACTTGAACAGGAGGGTACGGTTGCGGAGGTTGCGACTGGATAACAGTGGGCGGGGTTGAGAAATAAGCTTGCGGCGTTTGATGAGGTTGCACATACTGCACGGGATGCGCATATGCCTGAGAAGTCGGTAATGCAGGGGTGTAGTCCACCGATATTGGCTGTGGAGCTTGATGTCCAGAATTGACGATGCCAATAGTTGCGTCTTTGCCTCTTCTGGATATTCCGGCAGTTTGTTTCTTCGGTGTCTCTCCGTCCTTCTTCCTTGACGGGCCTTCAATTCTTCCTAGCTTAACACCCATATCCAACTTCTTTCCTGCCTCAATCAGGTCTGAGAAAGAGGAAGTATGAGCCAGGAGATGTGAGTAATATGCGCCTCTGAGCGTAGAATGAAACAGTTGAACTTGCTGTCGTTCAGTAATTGGTGGAATGTGCTTTGCCGCTTTTCCCCTCCATTCCGTTGCGTATGCTTCGAAAGTTTGACTTTCTCTCATCTCTGTCATGCTAAGATCAAGAAGAGTAGGAGGTGTCTCTGCACAGAATCGGTACTGGTCGAGGAATTTCTGAGAAAGATCTGTCCATGTAGGGATGTCGCCGGCTTTCAGGGTCATAAACCAATCTAGCGCCGATCCCGTAAGACTGTCTTGGAAAGTCTGGATGACAAATTCCTCGTAATCCCAATACGAAAGCATTTTGCTATGATAGTGACGGAGATGATGCCGAGAGTCTTTGGTCCCATCGTACCTCTTAAAATCTGGAATCTTGATCTTAGGGGGCAACAACATGCCCGGAAAGAGATTCCAGTCACTGTCACCGAAGTCAGGACGGGACGTGCCTGCTTGGAGGGTTCGAATGGTTTCCTCCATTCTCTTCATTCTTTTCTCCTGTTCATTTTCAGGAGGAATGTTCGTCGGTAGAACTGCAGGTGCGGCATGAGTAGGCGTGCCTGACTCAGTGGGGGGAATATTTAGAGGCGGTGGAGTTTGGTAGGAGAAGCTCATTTGGGTTTGTGGAGCTTGGAAGGAAAAAGGTTCCGCAGCAGGAGCAGGGATTTGTGTGATCGCGACTGGAGGAACCGTCGGTGGTGGAACGGTGTAAATTGGAGATTGAGTAGGTATGGTGAGCGGCGGCAAAGTGAGCATCGCGGGATCTGTTGATAGGAATGCCGCGGGTGGAAACGGCACTGATGTAGGAGTCGGAGGTGGTGGCATAGGATCACTGACTGGGCTGACTGTTGGCACATATGTCATTGTTGGAAAAGACATATCTTCGCTATCAGTCACATAAATAGGAGGGTCGATCGGATTCCGGTGAACAGTTGTTCTGCGTTCAGGAGGAGGAGTGTGGCTCGAGGAAGCTTGGTTTTGATCCCGAAGCATAGCCATGAGCTCTGTCATATTGGTATTCATGTTGGCAGCCAACTGATTAACCATCCCTTCGAGTGCTGTAAAACGCACGGGATCGACAACATTGGATGACGCCTGTGCAGGAGAAGGGAAGTGCGTTGGAAGAGCGCCGGAATACGCTATAGATGCTGGAGATGACATCACGCGTGTGTCTTCCGGAAGGGACTGTGCAGGCATCGGTGGCGCGTCTTGCTCCGAGATAACGGGTTGTTGCTCTTCGGCCATTCTTCCGCGTGCCCGAGTAGGATATCGATGCGACGCCAGTTGTTAGTACCTGTGTATGTGTAAGTGTATAAGTGTAATTGTTGTGTGTTAACCATCTTCGAGATGTAAATGACAATATATGAATGCATGAGATGTATGAGTTTAAAAACACTAATGTCATTACATCAGTTTGATTCACGTTTCATAATTTACAAAGGCAGTCTGTTCGAAAGGAAACATAAACATTAAACCGACAACTGTTACGACCCGTAGCTGAGTGAGCGCTACGCGGGTTCTGTACAGGCAAAAACGCTCAGCAACTGAGCTCAAGGGTGAGAGATCCTGCGCGCTCTTGCCTGCGCCCGATCCAGGGTAGCGCTCAAACGCGCTATCTCCCTGTCTTGGCTCGTTACGCGTGCACGAGTTTGAGTTAACTCGCTCTGAAGTTCTCTGTGGTCAGTGAGTTCTGCACGAATATCCACCAGCTCACAGCAAAGACGATCTCGCTCTGCCCTAATAACCTGCAGCTCTGTGCGCACGGCTCCTTGGACTGAGCTCTCTACATCTGGAATGTCTGCCTGCGATGTCTGCAGCATCTGTGGCATGCGTAGCCGACGAACAGGTGCGAATCCATACGGATGGAACTGCATCACATATGCTGCTGAAGCTGAGAAAGCTCGCTCCTCGTCAGTGGGATGCTCTGGGAAGTATAGTTCCTGGACGATGCGCGTGCTCCATAAGCGTCAGACCTCTCTAACCCGTAGAATCCTATCCGGGAGTGAAATTGTGGTGTTTGCCCACCTGAAGCGGTGTGAAGTGCGATCTGCCTCTATAGGAATATCTTGTAGCCCATCGAGTTGTCTGATGACTCGGGCTGGAAAGATAAGTGTGCTCCCTAAATGACAGATTAAGGGAAGTCCTATAACTGAAGGACATCCAATCATCATGGGACCGCCAGGATTCCAACGTGTAGTCCATAAAAACTGTGTTGGGGTGAGTTCTTCCATAAACCGCATCCAGTCGGTGTAGTTACGGTCGGAGGGTCGAAACACATGAAGTAAACGAGCGATGAGTGATCGCTCGTCGGTGATACATGAAAAAGGATGGGATAAGCCGAACGGTCTGATATGTGCTAGAAGCCAAATCTGAAGCAGATGTGGGGATCCTCTCATCCTGCCCCGTCGATTCTCTCGTACATAGTCAAGAGACCGAATGGTCTCAGCCAAAACGGCTTCCACATAACTATGGCCTCCTACCACTTGGAGGATGACCTGAGCAAGTGCCCCGTCTGTGAGGTTCGACGAGTACGGGAATAGCATAGTCCCAAAGATGAGCAAAAGAAACCCGTGACAAGCGTCACGCTGATAAGACTCTCCCGTGGCATTCAGAGCTCGGGCCTGTATGAAATCTATGAGCCATGTAGTCCTAATGCTGTGCTCCCCTCCATACTGAAGCTCGCAATGAATTTCTTCGTTGCGGAGACCTAAAAGGATGGCTAGTCTGTTCTGTATCGTGGCAAACTGGTTAGGCACCACGATGTCATGAATCGGTGTAGACCGCTGAAGGAGTGTCGCATATTCTTCTACTGTAGGGGCTAACTCTGTCCCATGAAAGCTGAAAACGGCTCGCTGAGTGTCCCAAAAACTAATGGCAGTTCTGAGTAGGGTCCAATCAACGGGAGAATCGGCGAGTAATGGTAGGTCTCCTATGATGAGCCGGAGGAATGCACGGTCCACTGGGCGGAATGTGTTCCAAAGGCGAGTAATGTCCGCAGATGGTGTGATGATGATATCAAGCCTAGGATAGGGACGCGAGCGATCCATTCTTACCTAAATGGAGAAGATGTTGGTTTAATGTTTATAAACAAACTGATGCAATGCCCTAGTTTGTTTTGAAAATATGCATGCAGGTGCAGAAAATAAATTATAGCACGAGTTCTTTACATTATACAACACTCCTTTAGTGAAAACAACAAAAGGCTCGCCTAAAAGAAAAACTACGAGCCGACTCAAAGACTCAACTTTTGGGTCGGTTGGCGGCGTGAAGGTTATTTTTGGTCCAGCATGACAGTCCCTGTTTATGCATGGTTTCAATGTTCTACTGGGAAAACCACTAACTAGGGATGGGGGCTCCTGATTCAAGGGTGTCAATTCCTTGAAATCGAGCGAGGATCTTTGGGGGCCGGTTCGGTGGCAGAGCCGACTCGATCCGTTCCCTTACTCGAAACCTCTGACTAACCTAGCTTCCTAAATCGACGCCTGTGGGATTTCAGGCGAGGTACCTAAATCCACTAGAATGATGCAATGCAAGTGCAGAAAGTAAAGGTGCATAAAGTAGATAAGCAAAAATTGCAGGAAGCGGTAAATGAACATGCAAGCAAGCAAACGAATCGAGCCTGAACCCACTAAGTATGTCCCTAGTGGAGTCGCCAAGCTATACGGACCCGAATGTGGACTCTCGTCGGGGCCCGCATTGCGAGCTTTTGGATCGCGCGGCTTGGGGGGTGTCCACCTTCCCGTGGGGACGCGTGACGGACACGCGTGAGAGAAGGAGTCGCCACTTATCACTTTACGACCCGAAGGTCGAGGGCGGATAAGTTACCCGGGTCTAGGGATATGGAACACCTAGTTTGTTGTTAAGGCATTGATCTGTGCAGAACCGGAAAATCCGTGTTTGGGGGTTCATGTTACGTGCGGGCCTATATCCCGCACGCCCTTTCGGTACTCTGGTTTGCTAGGCTTGCATGTTTTATGATTTACCGCATGAATTAAGCTGCACTCGGCTCACACGTTTTGACACCGGTAATTCGGTGAACCAAACGATATCGGTTGAGAAGCCGAGAGAGAAGTAAACCCGTATGTCGGGGAGTTGGTTCACAATCTTACGTTACAGTTCATCGAACCATAGAGGTTGAATCCCTGCGTGAACCAGAACCGCGAGTTCTTGGATTTACTTGTATCTGAGCAAGCATTGGACTGATTCGATTAATTCGACTCTCGGACCGTTCACTCACCGATTGGAATTCTTACAGAATAAATGTACAAAATGAAATCCTTACAATGCTCTCGAAAACAATAAATACAAATTACAAAAGGGTCGAATTCCAGTCGTTTGGCGTTCGGTTATTATTCCACTCTAACTCACCGTGAGTTTAGGGAAAAGACCGAAGAACTGAAATTCAATGCACGCTCTCACTGAATAGGGCGTTGGACCCTGTGAGTGTTGATTAGGGTGTTGGACCCTGTGATCGATGATTAGGGCGTTGAACCCTAATATTATTTGGCCTAGGGATCAGGCTCGACCCGCATGGCAAACAGGTGCGGAAAGATAACACGCAGCATGTAATAACAGACAAAGTGTTTGTTATTATCGTGTTTACGTGAATTAACAAGTTATTAATCTGGGGTTTTTGGCATGCAAAATCCTACCCTAGACAAACAAGCACGTGCCAATGTTTTAGCATTCGGTGCTTTGTTTTGAGAACTTGACAAAGAGAGTCAAATCTCATGTGTGTGGATTGCTTTTACAGTTGTTCTGTATTGTGACACTGAATTACCACTGAATTAACCAAACTCGTGTTTTGACTCTAGATTTGGAATCTAGAATTCCTCCTAACCCTTATCTAGTGTTTGGTTAGGTCGAGTGAAAGGTTAATCAGCATTTTTGCATGTTTTCTGACAGAGATAACCGTTCTAGTTACCCGAGTCTATGTTAGGATGACAGAAACTCATCAGTTAGATAGGAAAAGGCTATGCAGATGAACCTGCACCTGAACAGGTAGCCCGTTCTTATCCCATACTGTAGTGTTTCTATCATGCTAACCCTAAGAGTGTCGCTGAATTGTGAAATGACGATTTTTGCCCTTTATTTGAAAATTGTTTTCAGAAAAGGGGAAACATCGTAGTGCGGGCTACCTCGGCCTGTAGCCGGTGTCAACCAAATCCCTAAATCGTCCAGGGTTGTGCAAGAACCCCAAAAAAGCCAAGGAACCGGTCGATCTGCCCGGAAGTGATCTAGAAAGATCTTCTGTATCGTGACCTGAGCTACTTGGAATCAGGTAAAAACTCAAGTTGAGACACAGAAGCCCTTTTTAGACGTCCATGCTACATCGGACCGCGCGTTTCGGGTTTTGAAATTGATAAGTTTGAAAAGGGCACCAACGTCATTTGACGAATCGTCGACGCGAGTCATCAGTTAATGGCCAATTCGTGTAAACTTTATCAGTGTGAAGTGGGTTTAATCATGTGGGCGTCCCGATTAACCCATTTGTGGAATTAATGCTTAAGGGTTATAGCCGAATGCATTAATTAGGAAAACGATTCGTGATTCGACGACCAAAGTGAATCCATAACGATCAAGGATAATTCATTTGAATAACCGGCAATATCCTTATAACCGAATGGATCCAAATGAGTTCTCGATACATGAATCCATGCACGTTTATT
Source organism: Punica granatum (assembly GCF_007655135.1). NCBI lineage: Eukaryota > Viridiplantae > Streptophyta > Magnoliopsida > Myrtales > Lythraceae > Punica > Punica granatum. The sequence goes on along the minus strand of NC_045130.1, from coordinate 24,016,721 downwards.
TTAAAAGAGTCTTTAAACGATACTTTAACATAGGAATCGTAAAGACATTGAAGTTAAAAAATTCACACCATCCGATAAACGAATTAAACTTGAGATAAGGAAATCATTCTTGACCCAAGGAAGGCCAAGAAACCCACAGCTTCATCTTATAAAAGGTGGCCGAAGGTTCTCATGGCTCTATCCGAGTCACAAATGATTTCCTAGTCGTGGTTTAATTATTTTTCGCATGCTCAAACATCAACCGTGATAAATAACACTCCTTTTTAACAAAAAGCCGGGGTTATCACAATTTGTTTAGCTCATTTAAACATACAAACATTCACAAACGTGTTAGTTAAGGAAAGGATAAAATAACACCGGCTTCATGCGTGCAATAACGATAAAACAAGCTCGGAAACTAACTTGGATCGGCTAAGGAGACCGATCTTAACCCGGAAAGAGCAATTTAAGTCTCAACCCTCTCATTTAGAGACTTGGCCGAGAGTTAGTTTGCCATAGTCGGGTCGGGATAGTCTTCTTTACGACGATCCAAGCCCTTTTCTGACATGCTAGCAAGTCATAAGGTAGTGCACATGCATAATATAACATAAAATTGCATAAAAATTGGATCTTGCAAGTTAAACATGAATGAAACACCATAATACTCCATAGCCATGCAAAAATATGAAAAGCCCTAACTCCTCTAGGTCGAGAATGTTTTACCTAGCCTCGGGATACGAGGAAAGAGTCGGGTGACTCGGTGGAACCCTTGAAAGAGTATTCGGGTACAAGGGTGGACGCGCACGGGTACGGCCAAGCACGGTGACGGGCGTTGGGCACGATGACGGGCGCTGGTGGGCACGGTGACAGGCACGAGCGTGCTGGATGATGACGGGCGCTGGTGACGGGCGCTGGTGGCGCTGGTGACGGGCACGGGCGTGCTGGATGACGAGCGCGGGTGGCGCTGGTGACGGGCACGGGCGTGCTGGATGACGGGCACTAGTGACAGGTGACGGGCACGGGCGTGCTGGATGACGAGCGCTGATGGCGCTGGTGAGGGGCACGGGCGTGCTGGATGACGGGCGCTGGTGGCGCTGGTGACGGGCACGGGCGTGCTGGATTACGAGCGCTGGTGGCGCTGGTGACGGGCACGGGCGTGCTGGATGACGAGCGCTGATGGCGCTGGTGACGGGCACGAGCGTGCTAGATGACGGGCGCTGGTGACGGGCACGGGCGTGCTGGATGACGGGCGCTGGTGACGGGCACGGGCGTGCTGGATGACGGGCGCTGGTGGCAAGCACGGGTGACGGGCTCAGGTGCGCTCGATGACGGACGCTGCTGGGCTCGATGACGCTGGTGACGGGTTACTGTTCACCCGAGAGTTTGAATCTCGCCCGAAATTACTAAAACGACCTAAAATGATGAGCAAATGACTTCAAACAAAAAACTGGGTTCAGAAATGGAATCCTTGGGTCCGAAACATGTCGTCCATGAAGTTTGAAGAATTTTGGATATAAGTCGGAATAGTGCCCGCTATGGATCCCGACCTAAACTCCAAGGATATTTGGCTTGGTTTTCGGTTTTCATGAAGTTATTTGCTTGCTGCTGGTTCCTAAGAAGTTGAGAGCATTTTCTAGAGGGAGCAACTAGCAAGATCATGTGTACTTCATGAGTGATTAGCTTAATGACAAGTATGCAATATATATGTGAAGCTAATGAGTAATTAAGCAAAACAAAGCACCATTAAGGGCCTCATTAGCAAAAGTCGGTTGCCCTAATGGAGATGAGGATGAATGTCCTCCATGTATCTTGATGAGGAAGAGCCAAGAAGCATTAATGGAGGTGGAGTTAATGGCTTGAGTGTTGACTAGAAAGACCAAAGATATTTTGGGCTAGGTGAGGGCAAGAGAGGAAGAGGAAAAGGTCGAAAGTTTTGAGGCAAAGGGCGGTTGCCCTTGGGCAGCCCGTGGGTCCCACGGCTCGTGAGGAGAAACCGGGAAAAGACTCGGGTCTCGATTGGTTGAGTATTCGAAGTTCGTGGTTCGAATTGAACGTCGAATTGTCGATATATGCGTGAAAACGGAGTTAATGAGCCCGAGATTGACATATTTCATAGAGAAATGTCCCGGATATGTGTGAGGCTCGGAAGCCGGTTTTGCTCATTGCAAGTGACCAAGGCAAAGTTGTTCGCTTCTGACAGCATGTCTCGTATCTGCATCTCACGTTGGTCATTTTGACATAAGTTGTCAGACAACGTGAACAATCATCCCTTGAGCCGATAATGCTAACGTGGGGCCGGAGACGTCCTAGGAGGCCGAAACTGGATTTCTCAAGATGACTTCTGAGTTGCTTGGGCACTCCGGAGATTACTGTAATCTCTGTTTGTCAAGATCAGACCTCCAAGGACTTGAAAAGTGTATCTAAGGCCTCTAAAGCACTGCTCGGGAGGTCTAGATGAGTTGTGTGATTTATTCCGATGATTCCACATTGAGCCTTGAGAAGGCTAGCATTGTGTAACGTAAGCATTCGGCGTCAAGTTTCCCCAAAGAGGACCTCCGGATATGGATTTCCACTGAAAATGGTCATTTCCGCTCTTCGGAGGTTACTCGGGAAACCGTGAAGGGTTTTGCTGTCTGTTTTTGCCCAATTGTGAATGTCTGCTAGAGTTTTCTGGGCAATGCGGTATGAACTTCGTTTGCCGTAATTCCATCAGACCATTCTCCGGCTATGCTCTTTTGAAGAGGGGTATGCTTGTTTTGCCGTTCGGAAGTCATTTGAAGTGTTTGTGTGACTTCCAAGAGACAATCTGAAGCATTGTTCATGCTCTGTGTGCTGATGGGGCATGGCCGCGTCTGATATTTGGCATTAACTTTTCTCCAAGAAACCGGCATTTTTGGACTTCCACTGAAAAGTTGTCTGTATACAGAAAATTGTTCTGTATAGAGCAGATGATTTGCAAAATGCCTTTGAAGACATTTTCCATCTTTTTGGCACTGATGTGGATTTTTGGAGTCCAATATTTACTATCTTCCGACGACCGAGCGAACTATCGGAAAATAGTACCGTCCGTGTGATATACTTAAAATGCCGGTTTTGGACATTGTTGAACTCTCCGGTCGCTCTGTTGCCGTTTGGTGACCCCGGGAGTCCTTCTGTCACATCCATGGGTCATTTGCTCAATTTTGCCGACTTGAGGATGAATAGTGATTTCTTGCTCTGTCGAGCCGTTTTCTGTATTCTGCTCAAGTCGCGGCTTGGATTATGGCTAATATCGTTGTTTGGAATGGTGAGCCAAAATGGGGTGCTGACAACTGGGTCTGCGATGCTGGAACCACAGCAAGTTCTGTTACGAACTTCTTGATCCAAACGACCTTTTTCCGGCGTTAGAGGCAGCGATATACTCGGCCTCTGTGGTAGAGTCGGCTACTGTCTCCTGCTTGGAACTTTTCCAACTCACAGCACCTCCATTGAGGCAGAACACAAACCCTGATTGCGATCTACTATCGTCCTTGTCGGACTGGAAGCTAGCATCGGTGTAACCTGTTACAACGAGCTCTTCTTCGCCCCCATATACCAAGAACATCTCCTTAGTCCTTCGTAAGTACTTAAGAATGTTCTTTATTGCGATCCAGTGTTTTTCACCTGGATTTGACTGGTACCGACTCGTCATGCTCAAAGCATACGAGACATCAGGTCGAGTGCATAACATGGCATACATGATGGATCCAATAGCTGATGCATATGGAATCCTACTCATGCGATCCCTCTCCTCCTGAGTAGAAGGACTCTGAGCCTTCGAAAGGCTTATGCCATGTAACATGGGCAGTGATCCTTTCTTAGAATCCCGCTGTCAGCATCCCATTTTGGCCCACCGGCTTCCCGCACAAGGATTCCCGACTGAAGCTCGGGACACTATTCATCGCCCGGCAATCGGAGGCAAATAGGCGGGCGCGGGGTCATGAACAATAAAGAAAAACACGGTCCACTGAGAAAGGCGGAAGAAAGCAGTCAGAAGAACAGACGAACGAGGAATCCCGAAAACAACGGAGCTGGCACTGTGGCACTATTCATCACTGAGTCACCGAAGCACTGAAAGGTGCCCAATATGGGGCTCCAAAAATCCCTCCCAGTGCCAAAATGACCAATGACACGTTCGGGCGCATTTCCGGGACATCCTGCTTAAGCCGGGACACCTTGATCCCCCATGGACGCCTTTTCTGACAGAGCTCCCGGGGTTCGCTCCACTGACAAGCAAACGGCCCCTCAAAACGGGTCTACAGGCGCCCAAGGACCACCAGGGCCGGGGAACAAGTTTCAGACAACCTTCCGGAACTCGGCTCGATCTCCCGAAGTACGCTTCAGTGATCACGAACGCCTCCCGGTGAACCTTCGGGTATTTCCACGGAAAGCAGAGACCACAACGATCTCTGAGTACCTCACGATAACCTCCAAGCACCTCAAGGCATTCGGGGCACATTGAGAGAATCCCGGTCAAAGTCCCTAGGTCTTCTCGGGCCAACGGTCCCTGACCGAGGACGACGAGCCAACAATCACCCGCGGGGCAAAAGGGTCGCCGAAACGAACATTAAGGTGCACAAAGAGCAATCGGGGATCGGGGACGCTCAACTCCACTCCGAATGTCCGAACAGGGAAAAACCGATTCTCGAGGCGCCGAGTCACCCGAACGCTCGCTCACACGACGTATGGCGATATTGGGCTCATTCAAATCCTCTTCGTTCAAGCATTCCAAATCTATAAATTAATCGGACATTAGAGACCGGACGCGCGTTCAATCAAGTCTCAAGCTTTTTCCGGCTTTTCTCTTATTCGAATGGGACCCACAGCTCAGCCAAGCCAAGCCACCAAGCCACGGCTCAATCTCCAAGCCGCGGCTAAAACCCAAAATTCGGTGGCTCTAAGCTTCAAGAAGCTACCCCCTCCACACATTTCAAATCCTTCTTACACCCATCACTTCCTATCACTTCCCCATCACCTCCCATCAACTTTCCCTTCTCTTCCTTTCCCCACACTCAACAAGACAACTTCCCCACCCTAATCTTCCCTCCAAAATTCGGAACCCCTAAGCTCCCCCCTCTAATTGCACTTAAATTCACTAATTTGGCTCATTAAGGCATCCTATAAGTGCCTAATTGCAAGACACTTTAATCACAACTCATCTTGCACTCTCTCTCTAGCTTTCTCACTCAAAAACTCTCTCAAATTCCTCTCAAACTCCAACAATTCGTCCAGCTTTCCCTCAGCCCGAAACCAAGGCAAAATTGCCGGAAAACTCAACCGTTTTCCGGCGACCGCCACTCAACCCGAACCAAACTCAACCAAACTTCATATCCCACATGTTTTCGACCTCCCGAGTCCATTTCCGGTGTTAGTTTTGCGATTTGAAGCTCCCAGCAGCCCGAACCAGCTCTGTCCAGAAACGGGTTCCGTAGGTGTTTCACGGCTTCCCGGGCTTCCCCGACATTTCCACTACCTCACGACTATGGCGAGTCGTGCCATCATTTCCTAGGGGTTTCTCATGACCCTCACTCTCCCCCGTGACAAGGTGGTCGCGTGCCGAGAGCCGCTCAACCGCACACCACCGCCATTTCTCTCCTTTCTCCCTTCACAGATTTTTTCCAGTTTTTACCGGTTTTCTTTGCATCTCTCAGGAAAATCGACATGTCTAATCTTCATGAAACTACTGTAGGCATGATCCTCAGTCAGTTAGGAGTCCAATGCCACCGACCTTGCACCAAAAGACCACCGGGAGCCTCCCGTAGAGTCGTTTCTTCATCGGGTGCCAGTCGGGTTTGCTCCTCAGGTCGTCTTTTCTAACCCGAACTTTGCAGGAACGTACAGGTCAGCTCGGGTTGAATCTCGCTACGAACCACCTATCACCGTGATCCTCAGCCAGTGAGGAGTCCAATGCCACCGACCTTGCATCAAAATACCACCGGGAGCCTCCTGTGGAGCCGTTTCTTCATTGGGTGCCAGTCGGGTCTGTTTTGACCCGACTGGGTCTGTCCTTTTTTACTGACCCGACTTTGTTTTTGATTTCCAGAAAATCTACGCATGCTCTCCTCCCGTAACCACCACAGGCGCGATCCTTTTTCTTTTGGGAATCCAACGCAACTGGCCCCGCGCGAAAATTCCATCCCGATCAACAAATACGGCCCCGACAAGCCAGACTGCCAGTCGGGTCTGCCAGTCGACCCGACTGCTCCGATTCGGGTCTGTTCGTTCCAGCCGAGTCTCCCGACTCCCTTTGCCACTTCTCCGACTCTTTCCTCGTGTTCCGAGGCTAGGTAACACTCCTCTACGACTTAGAGAAGTTAGGATCTCCGATATTCTTTTGATATGAGGTGTTAAGGCGTTTAACAAGTTGAAATGCATGCAAGTTTACGTTCTTACCTACTCCCATGTAAATGTACGTCGTTTATCATGCTATACGTCGTATGAACACATGCATCATGACGGGAAGGAACTTAAATCGGGGTTGAAGAGGTCGCCTTGACCCGCGTGAGCCACGGAAAGTCACGGCCATTCCTCATGGGAGGTGGCCGAGAGTTTCTTTGGACCACACGGGTCCAAGGAATCCTCTTTCGCCTCGAAATAATTCGGTTCCCGTATTTTCCATTTCGTCGTTGTATGAGTCGATGCCGTTTTATTGATTCCTTTAAATATTTTGTTTGTGCATGTTTGTATGCCCGTTTGCGTAATTATGATCATGGCGGCATCGATTTGGTTAAAACGTGCGCTACTATCGTGCTTGACGTATTATGCATGCAAGATACGATCCGAATCGATCTAGGAGGCCCTCCATAACCCAAGTCGGGTCATGGAGAGCTCTCGGCTCAACCTTTGGAGGAGGGGCCGAGTGCTCTTTGACCCATCCCGGGCTTAGGACGGTCTCTTTCGTTGTTTCGGAATCGTCCCTTGGAATTGAGTGTACCCATATTTTGTGTTTCTATCGTCGATCATGTGCTAGCCGTCTCCTAGGAGAGTTAGTTTTGGAAGATTATCCGTCAAGTCCACAATTCCTCGATATAAGATCACTACCACCGAATAATTTCACAAATGGGAGAAACGAGACGTATCATTCGGTTAATTAAATCACTTGGATTAAATAATTGGACAAATTGAATATTAATTCGTAAACGTATCGATGGTTCATGAAACGGCGGAAATCCCCTTTTCCTTAAAAGCTCATAATTTCAAAACATCGAGACGTGTAACACGAATAGAATTGTGTCTAGCAAGTACTCGCGTACTATGACTCGAGTCCGGGCCCAATTTGAGGCGGCTCGAGTCGAGAGGCGCGAGTCCTCTTTAGACCTCTTCGTGTCACACGATCTTTAATTTATATATGAACATCACATGTTTTACCACTCAAGGGCATAGTCGTCATTCCGTGATTCATCGATATCCTAGGCTTTAGGGAGTCGGAAACACCTCGATCTATGGACGGAAAGGGACGGCCCGTTCGGGTGCGAGTTTCATTCGTACGGCCCATTCCGTTCACTTTCGGTGTTTCTATCTTCCTATCGTAGATTCGGTGGTGAACCTTTTTATTTCAGTTGAAAAAGACGAAGAACCGGATTAATCATGTACTTGACTTAAATAAACATTAGATAATGGATAGTGGAATATTAGATTCCAATCTAGAGTCAAAACACGAGTTTGGCTAATTCAGTGAAACCGCAGTGACACTTAACTGAATAAGAGTCATAAAACAAACACACACATGTAATCGGCTTAGAACCTTATCCTAGCCCGCCCTCTATGTTTGCCTAGGTTAGATGCATTGTTTGCCAATCAACCACGGGTAATAACTGATTAAATCACGTACATTCGACTTAATACACCACTTGTCTGTATTCACCGACAATTGTCAGTTGCTTTCTGTATCGTGTCAGTTACATCAGTTTTCTTCCGTTTTATTCTTGCTTTTGATGATTTATTGCGGTTCGGGCCCGAACCCATAAGTCACGTGTTGCATGGGGTCCAACGCCCCAAATCACCGAACACGAGGTCCAACGCCTCTTAACTCACCGAGCGCGTGCAACCCAAGTGCGGAATGGGATCTAGCCTCGATTCACCGTCACACTCCGAATACGGCCTATGTGGAAGGCGGATTTGGATTGAGCGCGTGAAACGTGTTTAGATATCACCCGGGAGCTCGATCGATCCAACGGTTACAGTGGAAACAAGTCGTTTTTCTGCAAACCGACGGTTCGATCGGACCCGACCCCCGGCTCTTTGAGCCCGCGTTGCGTTAATTTATTTATCGGTTATTCAAAATACACGGTGAGCAGGAGCGGAATAGTGGCCCAATGCAAATCGATCGGGATCCATTTACTTATTCGGTTATACTTTGCAATTGTTCGAGAGAACATTGTGAGGATTCTATTTGTATGTTCATTCATCTCCTTGTAAGGATCCCCGATCGGTGAGCGAGAGGTTCGAGTGCTGGATCGGTTAAGTTGGTCTATCGCCACCAAAGGGTGAGTAAGCTTGGATACTCGTGGTTTCGGTTCACGCAGGGAATCAACCATCACGGTTCGATGAACTGTAACGCTAAGACAGTGAACCGACTCCTCGATGCACAAGCCTACTCATCTTTCGGACTCTTGGTCCAACTTGATCAATTCATCGAATTTACGGTGTCAAAACGGGCGAGTCGAGCGCAACTCTAAATCACGCGGTAAATAAACAAAATGGCAAGCCTAGCAAACTAGAGTACCGAGAGGGCGTGCGGGATATAGGCCCGCACGTAATAGAACCCCCGAATTCGGAATTTTCGGTTCCGTACGACCATTGCCTTAGCATTTAGGTGTACCCCGTACCCCTAGACCCGGGTAACTTGCCGGCCCTCGACCCTCGGGTCGTAAAATGGCAAGTGGCGACTCCTTCTCAAGTGCGTCCGTCACGCGTCCCCGGGAAGGTGGACACTCCCAAGCCGCGTTTGCTTAGGCGCGCGCATGCGTGCCCCGACGAGATGAAATTCGGGTGCGCACAGCTTGGCGACTCCACTAGGGACATCTAGAGGGTTCGGGCTCAATCCCGTTCGCTTGCTTGCTTGTTTATTTACTGCTTTCCGTCGTTTACGGCTTATCTACTTACGCACATTTATTTCAAGCATGCATTGCATATCATGCTAGCTTTAGGTGCCTTGTCCGAAATCCCACGGGCGCCAAAATAGGAAGCTAGGTTAGTCAGAGGTTCCGAGTAAGGGAACGGATCGAGTCGGCTATGCCACCGAACCGGCCCCCAAAGATCCTCGCTCGATTTCAAGGAATTCACACCCTTGAGTCGGGAGCCCCCATCCATAGATAGCACGGTCCTTGTAGCACCGAACCATGCATCGTGCTATGCCTCCATGCAAGCCTTCAACCCGACGCCGACAACAGTCCGTCGAGTCGGCCTGCGTGCCACTTGAGTCTTTTCCATTTCAAGAGCGATGTACATGTAATTTCTATTAAGCCGTGGGCATTTACTTTTCTCTGCACATATGCATCATGCAGTTTTCAAAACACACTACGATGTCGTTCACATTGACAAGTCCTAAGCAGATTTTCTTATCGTCTTGGTAAGGGACGCCTTGCTCGGCCTCCTGCCCGCGCCTTGACAGAGCCCGCCAACACACGAGGACCTCACCGACACGCCACAGAACGCGAATGGTGTATATTCCGGGACAACATGATCGACCTCATCAACACTAGGTTCGATCACCGAGAGGTCGCTGAGAGACGAAGAACTCGCCGGCCAACCACCTCAGAGGGAGCTCTCCCAAACTCGTGCCAAGATGCAGAGATGCGGTCAGGAGCTCGCTTGAGCGAACACCGCCCTGGAGAGGTCTAGGAAAGGGCCTCATGGAGACCCACACATGCACTCTAGGATAGATGTCTCCGCAAGGCCCTCGCCTAGACCCGGTGCTTTCCGAGGCGGCGCTCGCTCAAACCCCGAGTGTGGTGGCAAATCAGCTTAAAGCTCTATTTTACAAAATTTGCATTGTACTTTGAACCTTTCGAGTCAATGTGAACGACAACATTAGCTTTTGAAAACTCACGCATTGCACGCATCCTATTCATTTACTGTTTTACACGACAATTAACACTACCACACGGTAGACAAAGTTATGACCGCCTTTGCAGGTGTACCAATCGTGGTCCTCACCCTTCCTCCAGGGTGAGCCGATCAGTAGCTCAAGGGCCAACCGTCCAAGCAACACTAACTTCCCATTAATCCCGCACAATTGATTATGTCATTGCATGGTTGAGCAGACGTCCCTCCATGCTACAAGTGCTTCCATCAGCACAACTGAGCGTGCCATTTCCGCGTCGTGCGAGCATGCCTCCACCTTCTCCATGCACACACCCTCGGCGCGCTCGTACGACGCCTACCAGGCTAGTTCAATCCCCTAAGCCCTTACGCTGAAATCGCGAATATGGTTTGCTCCTTCATTGTTTTCTTTTCCCATTGTAGGAAATTCTACACAAGAAGACAGCCTGAATACTGATCGACCACAATTGAGACAACAAACGTCTTCCATCCATCCAGCTCCTTGGGATTTCAACACTGAGTCCCCATCCCTGCTCCACAAAGCAAGACCGCAAGCAAATCAGCGTCACCGCATTGCAGCGCTTCACGCTATTCCTCAACATTGACATTTGCTTTCGCATTTCTTGCACTTTCCTATCAACCCCGCATTTATTGCATCGGGCTTCGGCCCCTCATCGGGCTTTGGCCCCGCATCGGGCTCCGGCCCCGCATTTACTGCATCGGGCTCCGGACCTGCATCGGGCTCCGGCCCCGCGTTTACTGCATCGGGCTTCGGCCCCGCATCGGGCTCCGGCCCCGCGTTTACTGCATCGGGCTTCGGCCCCGCATCGGGCTCCGGCCCCGCGTTTACTGCATCGGGCTTCGGCCCCGCATCGGGCTCCGGCCCTGCATCGGGCTCCGGCCCCGCGTTTACTGCATCGGGTTTCGGCCCCGCATCGGGCTCCGGCCCTGCATTGGGCTCTGGCCCCGCATTTACTGCATCGGGCTCCGGCCCCGCGTTTACTGCATCGGGCTTCGGCCCCGCATCGGGCTCCGGCCCTGCATCGGGCTCTGGCCCCGCGTTTACTGCATCGGGCTCCGGCCCCGCATCGGGCTCCGACCCCGCATTTACTGCATCGGGCTTCGGCCTCGCATCGGGCTCCTGCCCTGCATCGGGCTCCGGCCCTGCATCAGGCTTCGGCCCCTCATCGGGCTTTGGCCCCGCATCGGGCTCCGGCCCCGCATTTACTGCATCGGGCTCCGGCCCCGCGTTTACTGCATCGGGCTTCGGCCCCGCATCGGGCTCCGGCCCGGCATCGGGCTCCGGCCCCGCATTTACTGCATCTGGCTTCGGCACCGCATCGGGCTCCGGTCCGGCATCGGGCTCCGGCCCCGCATTTACTGCATTGGGCTCCGGCCCCGCATCGGGCTCCGACCCCGCATTTACTGCATCGGGCTTCGGCCTCGCATCGGGCTCCGGCCTTGCATCGGGCTCCGGCCCCTCATCGGGCTTCGGCCCCGCATCGGGCTCCGGCCCCGCATTTACTGCATCGGGCTCCGGCCCCGCGTTTACTGCATCGGGCTTCTGCCCCGCATCGGGCTCCGGCCCTGCATCGGGCTCCGGCCCCGCATTTACTGCATTGGGCTTCGGCCCCGCATCGAGCTCCGGCCTTGCATCGGGCTCCGGCCCTGCATCGGGTTCCGGTCCCGCATTTACTGCATTAGGCTTCGACCTCACATCGGCCTCCGGCCCTGCATTTACTTTTGGGTTTATGCCCTGCATCGGGCTCCGGCCCCACTTTTGGGCTTCGGCCCCACTTTTGGGCTTCGGCCCCTCATCGGGCCTCGGTCCCGCATTTGCTGCTTTTGGGCTCCGGCCCCGCATTTACTGCTTTCAGGTTTTGACACCTCGCGTTTACTGCTTTCAGGCTCAACTAAAATCCAAAATCGACTTGGATTCAAATTCATCCAAGCGATACTCCGAGGAGCAAGTCTAATCCTTCAACCGCAAAAGATCACAGGCAACAGCTCCGACGAACAGAGCATGGCCCTGCCCACCCGCCGCGAAAGTCACTTGCACGATCACATCTCCGACCGGAGAATGATCCCTGCCCACCCTCCGCTGTGGCCATCAACCAGCCACTGGGGCAACATGCACTCTTCCCTAAACTCTCTTTTACATTTATTCATGAATGGGCTCCAGGCATGAACAAACCCTTCAAGTGGCACTTGGACCATCCCAGAGATGCTCTATTGGTTCTGTCGGACCTATTCGACTCGCCTGTCCTCATTGGACCCGGCTCCTCGAGCCTTCCCTAGGACGGCTGCGCATGCCAACCCGTAATCAGGGAAAGTACACCTATATGGCCCTAGTCACGGTTTGCCCACTCCAGGGTGGTGATGACTAAACTCTCGGAATTGAGTGTCCCTCACGCGCGGCACCCCATGGGTCGCACGTTGGACGATGGGACTTCCCATGGGATCACTTTACATTTCTTACCGTACATTCCACCGAACAATCACCCAATGCATCATCTTCTTTGTCATCTCTCACAGGGACACGCCGGTTACAGGCAAAGAACGATACACGGGTTCACATCTCCCTGAGAATTCCTCTCGGACCCTTTCCTCGTACTTCGACGAGGGAGGTTTCCGACGAATATGTACCCCCTATGAAGCCGACGGCGGAAGCGTTCGAACGAGCCGCATGCCTTCAACGCAACCGTCTTAATCGACAAACAAACATGCCTATCGGCTTTGAGAGCACACCTCTCCGGCGTACAACTGATGTTGGAGCGACAACGCACGATCGGGTGCGGCAATCGTACAAGACTCCCGACACAAGCTACAATGATCAGGGCATCCCCGTCCAACATTCACGCGGAGGCAACCTTGGTCACCCACACTCCTGGGGCAATTTTGTTTTCATTTTAGACAATAGGGGAAATAACTTGTAAAGCTTGCAAGGACAAAAGACGCGAAGTTCGACTTTCGAGTGCACAAGAATCAGACTTCTGAGAAAACCAGCCATCACAAAATTGGGCTAGGATAACGAAGTACATCAAGTCTCCATGGGGCTAAGCAAACAAAAGTGGCCTCGGCAATGCAAAGTCGAGGAGTTTCAAACAAATACAAGGGGCACAATACAGACCCCAACTGCAAAAAAAAAAGAGCGAAAAGACGCGGGAAAAACCCGCCAACAAAGAAGAGAAGAGAGAGAGAAAAGAAGCGGGAAAAACCCGCCAACAAAAAATGGGGCAATGCCGAGGTTTACCAAAAGCACCGGCACCCCCAATCCAAAAGAAATGAACAAACCCCGACAAAAAGGGGAAGCAGCAGACGCAACTCCTCGACGGAGACAGAATGTAACGCACTCGGAAGTCGATTTATTCGAACCCTTCGCCCTTGCAAACTCGAGAGACAAAAGAATCGAGCCTGCTAGGTCGAAAACCCCTCGGGGCGATCTAGGCAAAAGTTAGGGCAAAAGAGAGGCACGACTGAAAATCCCAAGGCGGGCGGTCGTGGCAAAAGGAGAGTTCATCCCCTTTAGGTTGAGAGGTACGGCCCCGAGGCGGGTTACCGTAGTAAAAGGAGAGTAAAATGAGAGATAAACAAAACAGTCACCCTGGGCCTTCGCACACTGCGCGGACCAGGGATCCCCAAGGGAAATGGCCAGGTTATCTACTCCAACACGACCCCGATCGGCTCTCCTACCGAACTCAACCGTCCAAGGCGGATTCTTCTTCAAGCACAGCGGGCGACCAAGCACGCAATCCAAACAGTTTAAGACAGCCAACGCCAACCGAAGGACGGAAGAGAAGGGGGTACATCTCACGGCAAGCGTGAACCCGTGTATCCTTTTAGCCTTGGGCAACGTGCTCCCCAAGCTTTCTTTTTTCTCTTTGTCATTGCACAACTCCAAAATGGGTGACAACCACCCTTCAATCAGCTACCACAAAGCCAAAATCCTAGACATTTCTTTCCGGGAGTCTAGTCATAACACTATGAAAATGACTAGACCGAGGTCTGACCAAGTTTGAACAAAATTCCGCATGCGGGTTACAAATGCAGCCGCCCTACGGTACCCTGATGAGAAGGGTCCTAAGTTTACGAGCGCGTCGAACAACCGATAGAGCCGCTTGGGCACCTTTGAGAACGTCTCGATATGCCCATGCAAGGCCAACAGGAGCCCCGGAGGCCTCACATCGGGGCCTCTGAAAGCGGGACCCCCATTTGCATCACCAAAGCAAAAACTCTCCACGGGTCGCCCAGGCAACCCGAAACTGAAGAGCATGCGTTACAAACACTTCATTTTACCTGTGCTTACAAATCGCTAGTAATCCCATGACTTACTAATGATGTCAGGATCACAGGTACAACAAACACAAGAACTACGGCGGACTCTGATTTCCGACCCCTCGGGTCCATCCCGGCTTTTAAATTTCTGTTCAGGTCTGTCCTGGCCCCTCGGGTCCATCCCGGCTTTTAAATCCCAGTTCAGGTCTATCCTGGCCCCTCGGGTCCATCCCGGCTTTTAAATTCCAGTTCAGGTCTATCCTGGCCCCTCGGGTCCATCCCGGCTTTTAAATTCCAGTTCAGGTCCATCCTGGCCCCTCGGGTCCATCCCGGCTTTTAAATTTCTGTTCAGGTCCATCCTGGCCCCTCGGGTCCATCCTGGCCCCTCGGGTCCATCCCGGCTTTTAAATTTCTGTTCAAGTCTATCCTGGCCCCTCGGGTCCATCCCGGCTTTTAAATTCCAGTTCAGGTCCATCCCGGCTTTTAAATTCCAGTTCAGGTCTATCCTGGCCCCTCGGGTCCATCCCGGCTTTTAAATTTCTGTTCAGGTCTATCCTGGCCCCTCGGGTCCATCCCGGCTTTTAAATTTCTGTTCAGGTCTATCCTGGCCCCTCGGGTCCATCCCGGCTTTTAAATTCCAGTTCAGGTCTATCCTGGCCCCTCGGGTTTATCCCGGCTTTTAAATTCCAGTTCAGGTCTATCCTGGCCCCTCGGGTCCATCCCGGCTTTTAAATTTCAGTTCAGGTCTATCCTGGCCCCTCGGGTCCATCCCGGCTTTTAAATTCCAGTTCAGGTCCATCCTGGCCCCTCGGGTCCATCCCGGCTTTTAAATTTCTGTTCAGGTCTATCCTGGCCCCTCGGGTCCATCCCGGCTTTTAAATTTCTGTTCAGGTCTATCCTGGCCCCTCGGGTCCATCCCGGCTTTTAAATTCCAGTTTAGGTCTATCCTGGCCCCTCGGGTTTATCCCGGCTTTTAAATTCCAGTTCAGGTCTATCCTGGCCCCTCGGGTCCATCCCGGCTTTTAAATTTCTGTTCAGGTCTATCCTGGCCCCTTTCAAGTTCATCCCGTTTTCTTTCGGGTTTATTCCAGTTTCCTTCGGGTCCGTCCCGGTCTTAATTTCCAGCAATATCCCTATACATCCAAGCAGGCCGCGAGCAGCCACGGTGAAGCTACAACGGAGCGGTCGCCGGAAACAAAAAGGGTGCCTCTCATGGTCTTTGGCTACATCCTCTAACCGAGCATGCAACCAAAGAGGGGCAAGCTGTCAGCATCCCATTTTGGCCCACCGGCTTCCCACACAAGGATTCCCGACTGAAGCTCGGGACACTATTCATCGCCCGGCAATCGGAGGCAAATAGGCGGGCGCGGGGTCATGAACAATAAAGAAAAACACGGTCCACTGAGAAAGGCGGAAGAAAGCAGTCAGAAGAACAGACGAACGAGGAATCCCGAAAACAACGGAGCTGGCACTGTGGCACTATTCATCACTGAGTCACCGAAGCACTGAAAGGTGCCCAATATGGGGCTCCAAAAATCCCTCCCAGTGCCAAAATGACCAATGACACGTTCGGGCGCATTTCCGGGACATCCTGCTTAAGCCGGGACACCTTGATCCCCCATGGACGCCTTTTCTGACAGAGCTCCCGGGGTTCGCTCCACTGACAAGCAAACGGCCCCTCAAAACGGGTCTACAGGCGCCCAGGGACCACCAGGGCCGGGGAACAAGTTTCAGACAACCTTCCGGAACTCGGCTCGATCTCCCGAAGT
The DNA here is from genome assembly GCF_007655135.1 of Punica granatum. Classification (NCBI taxonomy): domain Eukaryota; kingdom Viridiplantae; phylum Streptophyta; class Magnoliopsida; order Myrtales; family Lythraceae; genus Punica; species Punica granatum. Next base: position 24,000,636 of record NC_045130.1, on the reverse strand, counting down.
ACGCTTCAGTGATCACGAACGCCTCCCGGTGAACCTTCGGGTATTTCCACGGAAAGCAGAGACCACAACGATCTCTGAGTACCTCACGATAACCTCCAAGCACCTCAAGGCATTCGGGGCACATTGAGAGAATCCCGGTCAAAGTCCCTAGGTCTTCTCGGGCCAACGGTCCCTGACCGAGGACGACGAGCCAACAATCACCCGCGGGGCAAAAGGGTCGCCGAAACGAACATTAAGGTGCACAAAGAGCAATCGGGGATCGGGGACGCTCAACTCCACTCCGAATGTCCGAACAGGGAAAAACCGATTCTCGAGGCGCCGAGTCACCCGAACGCTCGCTCACACGACGTATGGCGATATTGGGCTCATTCAAATCCTCTTCGTTCAAGCATTCCAAATCTATAAATTAATCGGACATTAGAGACCGGACGCGCGTTCAATCAAGTCTCAAGCTTTTTCCGGCTTTTCTCTTATTCGAATGGGACCCACAGCTCAGCCAAGCCAAGCCACCAAGCCACGGCTCAATCTCCAAGCCGCGGCTAAAACCCAAAATTCGGTGGCTCTAAGCTTCAAGAAGCTACCCCCTCCACACATTTCAAATCCTTCTTACACCCATCACTTCCTATCACTTCCCCATCACCTCCCATCAACTTTCCCTTCTCTTCCTTTCCCCACACTCAACAAGACAACTTCCCCACCCTAATCTTCCCTCCAAAATTCGGAACCCCTAAGCTCCCCCCTCTAATTGCACTTAAATTCACTAATTTGGCTCATTAAGGCATCCTATAAGTGCCTAATTGCAAGACACTTTAATCACAACTCCTCTTGCACTCTCTCTCTAGCTTTCTCACTCAAAAACTCTCTCAAATTCCTCTCAAACTCCAACAATTCGTCCAGCTTTCCCTCAGCCCGAAACCAAGGCAAAATTGCCGGAAAACTCAACCGTTTTCCGGCGACCGCCACTCAACCCGAACCAAACTCAACCAAACTTCATATCCCACATGTTTTCGACCTCCCGAGTCCATTTCCGGTGTTAGTTTTGCGATTTGAAGCTCCCAGCAGCCCGAACCAGCTCTGTCCAGAAACGGGTTCCGTAGGTGTTTCACGGCTTCCCGGGCTTCCCCGACATTTCCACTACCTCACGACTATGGCGAGTCGTGCCATCATTTCCTAGGGGTTTCTCATGACCCTCACTCTCCCCCGTGACAAGGTGGTCGCGTGCCGAGAGCCGCTCAACCGCACACCACCGCCATTTCTCTCCTTTCTCCCTTCACAGATTTTTTCCAGTTTTTACCGGTTTTCTTTGCATCTCTCAGGAAAATCGACATGTCTAATCTTCATGAAACTACTGTAGGCATGATCCTCAGTCAGTTAGGAGTCCAATGCCACCGACCTTGCACCAAAAGACCACCGGGAGCCTCCCGTAGAGTCGTTTCTTCATCGGGTGCCAGTCGGGTCTGCTCCTCAGGTCGTCTTTTCTAACCCGAACTTTGCAGGAACGTACAGGTCAGCTCGGGTTGAATCTCGCTACGAACCACCTATCACCGTGATCCTCAGCCAGTTAGGAGTCCAATGCCACCGCCCTTGCATCAAAAGACCACCGGGAGCCTCCTGTGGAGCCGTTTCTTCATTGGGTGCCAGTCGGGTCTGTTTTGACCCGACTGGGTCTGTCCTTTTTTACTGACCCGACTTTGTTTTTGATTTCCAGAAAATCTACGCATGCTCTCCTCCCGTAACCACCACAGGCGCGATCCTTTTTCTTTTGGGAATCCAACGCAACTGGCCCCGCGCGAAAATTCCATCCCGATCAACAAATACGGCCCCGACAAGCCAGACTGCCAGTCGGGTCTGCCAGTCGACCCGACTGCTCCGATTCGGGTCTGTTCGTTCCAGCCGAGTCTCCCGACTCCCTTTGCCACTTCTCCGACTCTTTCCTCGTGTTCCGAGGCTAGGTAACACTCCTTTACGACTTAGAGAAGTTAGGATCTCCGATATTCTTCTGATATGAGGTGTTAAGGCGTTTAACAAGTTGAAATGCATGCAAGTTTACGTTCTTACCTACTCCCATGTAAATGTACGTCGTTTATCATGCTATACGTCGTATGAACACATGCATCATGACGGGAAGGAACTTAAATCGGGGTTGAAGAGGTCGCCTTGACCCGCGTGAGCCACGGAAAGTCACGGCCATTCCTCATGGGAGGTGGCCGAGAGTTTCTTTGGACCACACGGGTCCAAGGAATCCTCTTTCGCCTCGAAATAAGTCGGTTCCCATATTTTCCATTTCGTCGTTGTATGAGTCGATGCCGTTTTATTGATTCCTTTAAATATTTTGTTTGTGCATGTTTGTATGCCCGTTTGCGTAATTATGATCATGGCGGCATCGATTTGGTTAAAACGTGCGCTACTATCGTGCTTGACGTATTATGCATGCAAGATACGATCCGAATCGATCTAGGAGGCCCTCCATAACCCAAGTCGGGTCATGGAGAGCTCTCGGCTCAACCTTTGGAGGAGGGGCCGAGTGCTCTTTGACCCATCCCGGGCTTAGGACGGTCTCTTTCGTTGTTTCGGAATCGTCCCTTGGAATTGAGTGTACCCATATTTTGTGTTTCTATCGTCGATCATGTGCTAGCCGTCTCCTAGGAGAGTTAGTTTTGGAAGATTATCCGTCAAGTCCACAATTCCTCGATATAAGATCACTACCACCGAATAATTTCACAAATGGGAGAAACGAGACGTATCATTCGGTTAATTAAATCACTTGGATTAAATAATTGGACAAATTGAATATTAATTCGTAAACGTATCGATGGTTCATGAAACGGCGGAAATCCCCTTTTCCTTAAAAGCTCATAATTTCAAAACATCGAGACGTGTAACACGAATAGAATTGTGTCTAGCAAGTACTCGCGTACTATGACTCGAGTCCGGGCCCAATTTGAGGCGGCTCGAGTCGAGAGGCGCGAGTCCTCTTTAGACCTCTTCGTGTCACACGATCTTTAATTTATATATGAACATCACATGTTTTACCACTCAAGGGCATAGTCGTCATTCCGTGATTCATCGATATCCTAGGCTTTAGGGAGTCGGAAACACCTCGATCTATGGACGGAAAGGGACGGCCCGTTCGGGTGCGAGTTTCATTCGTACGGCCCATTCCGTTCACTTTCGGTGTTTCTATCTTCCTATCGTAGATTCGGTGGTGAACCTTTTTATTTCAGTTGAAAAAGACGAAGAACCGGATTAATCATGTACTTGACTTAAATAAACATTAGATAATGGATAGTGGAATATTAGATTCCAATCTAGAGTCAAAACACGAGTTTGGCTAATTCAGTGAAACTGCAGTGACACTTAACTGAATAAGAGTCATAAAACAAACACACACATGTAATCGGCTTAGAACCTTATCCTAGCCCGCCCTCTATGTTTGCCTAGGTTAGATGCATTGTTTGCCAATCAACCACGGGTAATAACTGATTAAATCACGTACATTCGACTTAATACACCACTTGTCTGTATTCACCGACAATTGTCAGTTGCTTTCTGTATCCTGTCAGTTACATCAGTTTTCTTCCGTTTTATTCTTGCTTTTGATGATTTATTGCGGTTCGGGCCCGAACCCATAAGTCACGTGTTGCATGGGGTCCAACGCCCCAAATCACCGAACACGAGGTCCAACGCCTCTTAACTCACCGAGCGCGTGCAACCCAAGTGCGGAATGGGATCTAGCCTCGATTCACCGTCACACTCCGAATACGGCCTATGTGGAAGGCGGATTTGGATTGAGCGCGTGAAACGTGTTTAGATATCACCCGGGAGCTCGATCGATCCAACGGTTACAGTGGAAACAAGTCGTTTTTCTGCAAACCGACGGTTCGATCGGACCCGACCCCCGGCTCTTTGAGCCCGCGTTGCCTTAATTTATTTATCGGTTATTCAAAATACACGGTGAGCAGGAGCGGAATAGTGGCCCAATGCAAATCGATCGGGATCCATTTACTTATTCGGTTATACTTTGTAATTGTTCGAGAGAACATTGTGAGGATTCTATTTGTATGTTCATTCATCTCCTTGTAAGGATCCCCGATTGGTGAGCGAGAGGTCCGAGTGCTGGATCGGTTAAGTTGGTCTATCGCCACCAAAGGGTGAGTAAGCTTGGATACTCGTGGTTTCGGTTCACGCAGGGAATCAACCATCACGGTTCGATGAACTGTAACGCTAAGACAGTGAACCGACTCCTCGATGCACAAGCCTACTCATCTTTCGGACTCTTGGTCCAACTTGATCAATTCATCGAATTTACGGTGTCAAAACGGGCGAGTCGAGCGCAACTCTAAATCACGCGGTAAATAAACAAAATGGCAAGCCTAGCAAACTAGAGTACCGAGAGGGCGTGCGGGATATAGGCCCGCACGTAATAGAACCCCCGAATTCGGAATTTTCGGTTCCGTACGACCATTGCCTTAAGCATTTAGGTGTACCCCGTACCCCTAGACCCGGGTAACTTGCCGGCCCTCGACCCTCGGGTCGTAAAATGGCAAGTGGCGACTCCTTCTCAAGTGCGTCCGTCACGCGTCCCCGGGAAGGTGGACACTCCCAAGCCGCGTTTGCTTAGGCGCGCGCATGCGTGCCCCGACGAGATGAAATTCGGGTGCGCACACCCGCATGCTAAATTGCCGAAGCACTTTATCTACATATGCACTCTGACTTAAGCCAAGCAGTCTCCTGGATCTATCTCTATAGATCTTGATACCTAACACATAGGTAGCTTCGCCTAAGTCCTTCATTGAGAAACACATTCCCAACCAAGTCTTCACAGACTGTAGGGAAGGAATATCATTCCCGATCAGAAGTATGTCGTCTACATACAACACCAGGAAGATCACTGCGCTCCCACTAACCTTCTTGTAAACACAGGGTTCATCTTCATTCTTAATGAAGCCAAACTCTTTGACTGCATCATCAAAGCGAAGATTCCAGCTCCTAGAAGCTTGCTTCAGTCCATAAATAGACCGTTGCAGCTTACAAACCTTTCCGGCACTTTGTGGATCGACAAAACCCTCAGGTTGTGTCATGTACACATCCTCGAGGAGCCTTCCATTCAGGAAAGCAGTTTTGACGTCCAACTGCCAGATCTCATAGTCATAGTAAGCTGCAATTGCAAGCAAGATCCTGATAGATTTAAGCATAGCCATTGGGGAAAAGGTTTTGTCATAGTCAACACCATGAACTTGTCTGAAACCTTTTGCCACTAGTCGACCCTTAAAGGTAATCACATTACCGTCCATGTCGGTCTTCTTCTTGAAAACCCACTTACACCCAATAGGTTTTACCCCTTCAGGTGGATCAACCAAAGTCCATACTTGGTTAGTGTACATGGACTCCATCTCAAATCTCATGGCCTCCAGCCATTTCTCGGAGTCTGTGCCTCTCACGGCTTCCGCATAGGTTGTAGGCTCATCATTATCTACGAGTAATACATCATTATCTTGAGTCACGAGAAATCCATATCTCTCGGGCTCATGACGTATCCTACCAGACCTACGAGGCTCTTGTGTCACCTGTGTAGAAGATTGTACCACAACACCTTGTGGTTGTTCTGCAACCTTACCCGTCGATTGGTCAATGTCATTTTGTGGTAGAACTTCCCCAAGTCCTAATTTCCTCCCACTTGTTCCTTTGAAGAGAAACTCTTTCTCAAGAAATACCGCAGTTCGAGCGACAAACACTTTTCCCTCGGTGGGATTATAGAAATAGTATCCTCGTGTTTCCTTAGGATACCCTACAAAGTAACATTTATCCGATTTAGGGCCAAGCTTATCCGAAGACAATTTCTTCACGTAAGCTTCGCAACCCCATATCTTTAGAAAAGACATATTGGGACTCCTCCCATACCACATCTCATATGGTGTCTTTTCAACTGATTTCGACGGAGCATGGTTTAATATGAGAGCCGCTGTCTGTAGAGCATATCCCCAGAAGGAATCCGGTAAGTCTGCATGACTCATCAAAGATCGAACCATATCTAATAATGTTTGATTCCTCCTCTCAGCTACACCATTCCACTGTGGTGTACCAGGTGGAGTCAGCTGGGATAGAATCCCACACTGTCTAAGATAGTCAGCAAACTCATAGCTCAAATATTCACCTCCTCGATCTGATCGAAGAACTTTAATACTCTTACCCAATTGATTCTCCACTTCATTCTTAAATTCCTTGAACTTTTCAAAGGATTCGGATTTGTGTTTCATCAAATACACATATCCAAATCTACTGAAATCATCAGTAAATGTAATAAAGTAGAGATACCCACCTCTAGCAAACTTGTTCACTGGTCCACATACATCGGTATGTATGAGAGCCAAAAGATCACTAGCTCGCTCACCCTTTCCAGTAAAGGGGGCCTTAGTCATTTTCCCCATTAAACAAGGTTCGCATGTCTTGATTGATTCAAAATCAAACGAGTCCAGTAATTCATCCTTATGGAGTCTGGAGATGCAATTCTCGCTAATATGGCCTAAACGACAATGCCAGAGGTAAGTCGAGTTCGAATCATTGGACTTGAGCTGTTTGGTTTCCACGTTATAAACGGGCGTGTCTAGATCAAGAATATACAGACCATTACTTAAATGTGCACTGCCATAAAATACATCATCCATGTACATAGAACAACACTTGTTCTTGATAGTGAAACAAAATCCCTGCTTGTCCAACAAGAAACAAATATTATGTTTCTACTAATAGTAAGCACATAATAATAGTCGTCAAGATCCAGTACAAGCCCAGTAGGCAAAGACAGGTGATAAGTCCCTACAGTTAATGCAGCAACCCTTGCTCCATTTCCAACTCGTAGGTCCATCTCGCCCTTTGCCAACGATCTACTGTTTCTTAGATCCTGCACATTTCCACAAATGTGAGCACCATACCCGGTATCTAATACCCAAGATGTAGAAGCAGTAGATACATTGATCTCCATAACATGGATACCTGAAGTGGAAGTCTCACTTCCCTTCTTCTTCTTCAACTCCTCCAGGTATACCTTGCAATTCCGCTTCCAATGGCCACTGTTGCCACAGTAGAAGTAGCAATCATCCTTTCCCACTTTGGCCTTGGGCTTCAATGCACCCGAGTCATACTTGGATGCGCCCTTAGCCTTCTTGCCTTTCTTCTTGCCTTTGCCCTTTTTCTTGGTCCCTTGGACCATCAGAACAGGTGTCCCTTTGCTGATATCCTGCTCGGCCGTTCTCAACATGCCAAGCAGTTCAGGCAATGGTTTGTTATAGTCATTCATATTATAGTTCATGATGAACTGACTATAACTGTTGGGCAACGACAGCAGGATTAAATCTGTGGCCAACTCTTGACCTAGAGGAAATCTTAGTCGTCCCAGAGTCTCCACGTACCCAATCATATTGAGTACATGAGGACCTACCGGGCTGTCCTCAGTCAACTTTGCCTGAAAAAGTGCCCTTCGATACGTCTAACCGCTCATGCCGGGCCTGCTCTTGATAGAGCTGCCTGAGATATACGATCATATCGTACGCCTCCATGTGCTCGTGTTGCTTCTGAAGCTCAGGATCCATGGTGGCTAGCATGAGACATCCAACGCTCATGGCATCATCTTGATGCTTCCTATAAGCATCTCTCTCAGCTCGGGTGGCATTATCAGGCGGTGGCGCAGGAAGAGGTTGCTCCAAGACATATAACTTTTTATCCTGAGTGAGAACAATTCTCAAGTTGCGGTACCAATCCAGGAAATTATTCCCGGATAGTTTTTCCTTATCAAGGATTGATCGCAAACAGAAGGCACTAGATGTGTTTGCCGCCATGGAAACTACCACAGAAATACACAGAATAAGTATTATGACATAACAATATTTAATGATGACTTTATTAAATATTACTCCCACTATTTTTATCAAATCAATGACCCTCACCATTGATTCGGAGAATCTCATTCTCATAGTGGTCCAAGATCCATATTTCACCAAGAACTGGCTATTTAGGTAGGGAACCTTCTTTCCCAATTGCATCTTGTAGATTGGGTGAATAACACCTTATTCCAATCTACCTTGTAGATTGATGCCCAACTCTTTGCCTCTGAACTCCTAATCCTATTAGGCTAGCTCAGTTAAGTCCGACCCATCGGTAAACACCACGCCTTACCAGGATAAATGAGGGCATCCTGCGAGGGCTAGGTCTACACACTTATCGATCTTGGTCTTGACGAGCATTACACGATGGAAGGCTATGGACTTAATATTATTGAGGGATTTAACAATATTTAAATCGATCTCACCATATACTATTATGTAACTATTACATAATAGTTCCTATGTATAACAATTATACCACTAACAGTCATGCAAGTACAACCATTATACTAACACAACTACCGCCTAGTCCAGGTCAAATAGTCATGCTAGCACCAAGCACACATGTAACAAGCATAAAATCCTATTTCATGCTTCTATCTATTCAGATTCTAACTAGCTAGTCTCTGATACCAATTGCTAGTTTCACGGGGCCTACAGAAGCGTGAAAGGAATAGAAATTCAAAATTTCCTACCCGTGAAACTAGATCCCAAGACCTTCTAGTAGAATGGGAATAGATAAAGTGTACCTGAAATCTTTTAAACTGTCGATCGAGCGTCCCACGCGTGATGCCTCTACCGGTATCCACACCGACTTCGTCAACGAGTCTTTGAGATCAGCGGTGCTAGCGGCCAATACTCGAAGGAAACACCGGTGCGACTCCGATCCTTATTAGATGAATTGAGCTCTTCGAATCGAACAATTCGATCCAAACTCTCGTACACCAGTCAGCACCCCATTTTGGCTCACCATTCCAAACAACGATATTAGCAATGATCCAAGCCACGACTTGAGCAGAATACAGAAAACGGCTCGGCAAAGCAAGAAATCACTATTCATCCTCAAGTCGGCAAAATTGAGCAAATGACCCATGGATGTGACAGAAGGACTCCAGGGGTCACCAAAAGGCAAAAGAGCGACCAGAGAGCTCAACAATGTCCAAAACCGGCATTTTCAGTATATCACACGGACGGTACTATTTTTCGATAGTTCGCTTGGTCGTCGGAAGATAGCCAATATTGGACTCCAAAAATCCACTTCAATGCCAAACAGATGAAAAGTGTCCCCAAAGGCATTTTGCAAATCATATGCTCTATACAGAACAACTTTCTGTATACAGACAACTTTTCAGTGGAAGTCCAAAAATGCCGGTTTCCTGGAGAAAAGTTAATTCCAAATATCAGACGCGGCCATGCCCCACCAGCACACAGAGCATGAACAATGCTTCAGATTGTCTCTTGGAAGTCACACAGACACTTCAAATGACTTCCGAACAGCAAAACAAGCATACCCCTCTTCGGAAGAGCATAGCCGGAGAATGGTCTGATGGAATTACGGCGAACGAAGTTCATACCGCATTGCCCAGAAAACTCTAGCAGACATTCACAATTGCGCAAAACAGACAGCAAAATCCTTTTCAGTTTCCCGAGTAACCTTCGAGGAGCGGAAATGGCCATTTTCAGTGGAAATGCATATTCGGAGGTCCTTTTTACGGAAACTTGACGCCGAGTGTCTACCCTATACCATACTAGCCTTCTCAGGGCTCAACGTGGAATCGTCAGAATAAATCACACGACTCATCTAGACCTCCCGAGCAATGCTTTACAGGTCTCAAATGCACTTTTCAAGTCCTTGGAGGTCTGATATCGACAAACAGAGATTACAGTAATCTCCAGAGTACCCAAGCAACTCAGAAATCATTCTGAAAAATCCAGTTTCGGCCTCCTAGGACGTCTTCAGCCCCACGTTAGCATTACCGGCTTAAGGGACAATTGTTCACGTTGTCTGACAATTTATGTCAAAATGACCAACGTGAGATGCAGACACAAGATATGCTGTCAGAAGCGGACAACTTCGCTCTGGTCACCTACAATGAGCAAAACCGACTTTCGAGCCTCATACGCTTCCGGGGCATTTCTCCATGAAAAATGCCAATCTCGGGCTCATTAAACCCGTTTTCTCGCGCATATCGATAATTCGACGTTCAATTCGAACCATGAACTTCGAATGCGCGACCAATTGAGACTCGAGCTTTCTCCCGGTTTCTCATCTTCGACCGTAGGACCCACAGGTTGCCCAAGGGCAACCATCCCTTGCCATTGCCGCCCTCTCCATTGCCTCTTGTCTTCTCTTGCACACTTGCACCAAAATATCTTCAAGTCTTCCAAGATCACACTCCAACTTCACTTCCATGCCATTAATGCTTCTTGGCTCATCTTCATGAAGAATGCATGGAGGAGATTCATCCTTATCTTGCTTAGCAAATTCGGATCCCCATAAGCATGCCCTTAATTAAGCTTTTTCACACTTAATTGCACTTAAGCATAGCCTATATATACTTTCTAAGTCATTAACTTAATCAGACACCTTCAAGCACTCTCTCTCTAGCATTTCTCACTCAAACAAGTGCTCTCAACCTCCCAAGAACTTCAGCAAAATCGCAGCAAGCAAGAAGCACCCAAAAACCAAGCAAAACACTCAAGACGTAAGTCGGAATCCATCCCGACTTAAATCCAAACTTCACCAAACTCCATATCCTACATGTTTTCGACCCCCTATATCCATTTCCAAGCTTAGATTTCAAGTTTGAAGCCTCTAAGTTAGAGAATCAGCTCAGTACAAAATCTAGCACAGTTTTGGCCCAGCCGGGTCAAAATTTCCAACCCTGTTTTCTCACCTTTTCGAGTCGGTCTGAACTTTCAAAACCCATCAAACACCTCCGGGGGTTCGTTAGGAGTCGGGAGCCACCGACCTTGCTCAAAAATTCCATCGGAATCCACCGTTATGAATTCCGACCCGAAAACTGCACAGTCGGGCCGGCGTTTCTGACTGTCTGATCGGTTTTCTTGCAGATCGGGTCGATCCAGGACTCTTTTCGGAAAACGACTACCACAGCCACCTCTGGAGGTGAGTTAGCAGTCGGGAGCCGTTGGCCTTGCTCAAAAATTCCATCGGGAGTGTACAGACCCGAATGTGGACTCTCGTCGGGGCCTGCATTGCGCGCTTTTGGATCGCGCGGCTTGGTCAGAACGTCCACCTTCCCGTGGGGACGCGTGACGGACACGCGTGAGAGAAGGAGTCGCCACTTATCATTTTACGACCCGAAGGTCGAGGGCGGATAAGTTACCCTGGGTCTAGGGGTATGGAACACCTAGTTTGTCGTTAAGGCATTGATCTGTGCGGAACCGGAAAATCCGTGTTCGGGGGTTCATGTTACGTGCGGGCCTATATCCCGCGCGCCCTTTCGGTACTCTGGTTTGCTAGGCTTGCATTTTTGTTTTATTTACCGCATGAATTAGGCTGCACTCGGCTCACACGTTTTGACACCGTAACTTCGATGAATTAAACGATGTCGGTGGAGAAGCTGAGAGAGAAGTAAACCCGTGTGTCGGGGAATTGGTTCACAATCTTGCGTTACAGTTCATCGAACCACGGAGGTTGAATCCCTGCGTGAACCAGAACCGCGAGTTCTTGGATTTACTTGTATCTGGGCAAGCATTAGACCGATTCGATTAATTCGACTCTCGGACCGTTCGCTCACCGACTGGAATTCTTACAGAATAAATGTACAAAATAAAATCCTTACAATGCTCTCGAAAACAATAAATACAAATTACAAATGGCCGAATTCCAGTCGACTCGCGTTCGGTTACTATTCCACTCTAACTCACCGTGAGTTTAGGGAAAAAGACCGAAGAACTGAAATTCAATGGACGCTCTCACTGAATAGGGCGTTGGACCCTGTGAGTGTTGATTAGGGCGTTGAACCCTGTGCTCGATGATTAGGGTGTTGAACCCTAATATTATTCGGCCTAGGGATCAAGCTCGACTCGCATGGCAAACAGGTGCGGAAAGATAACACGTAACATGTTAATAACATACAAAGTGTTTGTTATTGTCGTGTTTACGTGAATTAACAGATTATTAACACAGGGGTGTTTTTGCAAGCAATTGCCATATGCTAAACAATCAAACATGTGCCAACGTTTAGCATTCGGCTTTATTTTGAGAACTTGACAAAGAGAGTCAAATCTCAGGTGTGTGGATTGCTTTTATAGTTGTTCTGTATTATGACACTGAATTACCACTGAATTACCAAACTCATGTTTTGACTCTAGATTTGGAATCTAGAATTCCTCCTAACCATTATCTAGTGTTTGGTTAGGTCAAGTGAAAGGTTAATAAGCATTTCGCATGTTTTCTGACAGAGATAACCGTTCTAGTTACCCGAGTCTATGTTAGGATAACAGAAACTCAACAGTTAGATAAGAAAAGGCTATGCAGATGAACCTGCACCTGAACAGGTAGCCCATTCTTATCCCGTACTGTAGTGTTTCTGTCATGCTAACCCTAGGGGTGTCGCTGAATTGTGAAAAGACGATTTTGCCCTTTATTTGAAAATTGTTTTTAGAAAAGGGGAAACATCGCAGTGCGGGCCACCTCGGCCTATAGCCGGTGTCAACCAAATCCCTGGATCGTCTAGGGTTGTGCAAGAACCCCGAAAAGCCAAAGAACCGGTCGATCTGCCCGGAAGTGATATAGAAAGATCTTCTGTATCCTGACCTGAGCTACCTGGAATCAGGTAAAAACTCAAGTTGAGACACAGAAGCCCTTTTCAGACGTCCATGCTACATCGGACCGCGTGTTTCGGGTTTTGAAATTGATAAGTTTGAAAAGGGCACCAACGTCATTTGACAACTCATCGACGCGAGTTATCAGTTAATGGCCAATTCATGTAAACTTTATCAGTGTGAAGTGGGTTTAATCATGTGAGCGTCCCGATTAACCTGTTCGTGAAATTAATGCCTAAGGGTTGTGCCGAATGCATTAATTGTGAAAACGATTCATGATTTGACGACCAAGACGATTCCATAAGGATCGAGGATAATTTGGTCCAATGACCGAAACTACCCTCGTAACCGAATGGACCCGAATGAGTCATCGATACTCAAATCCATGCATGCTTTGTTTTGAAAAGACATGTAATCGATGTTTTAACATGGGAATCGTGGAAATATCGAAATTACAATTTCGTACAACCCGAGAAATGAATTAAACTCGAAATAAGGAAATCATTCTTGATCCAAAAAGGGCCAAGAAGCCCTCGGCTTCACCTTGTCAAAGATGGCCGAATACTCTCATGGCTCGATTCAAATCACAAAGAATTTCCTTGTCTTGGTTTAATCATTTTTTGCATGCTCAAACATCAAACATCATGAATAACACGTTTTGACAAAAGCCGATATTACCATGATTTGATTAACTCATTTAAACATGCAAACATTCACAAACATGTTATTTAAGGAATCGATAAAATAATACCGGCTTCATGCATGCAAGAACAACAAAATAAACTCGGAAAATAATTTGGATCGGGCTAAGGAGACCAATCTTAACCCGAAAAGAGCAACTCAAGTCTCGGCCATCCCATTTAGAGACTTGGCCGTGAGCTCACTTGCCATTTCTGGATCGGGATGGTCTTCCAAACAACAATCCAAACCTTTTTCCGACATGCTAGCAAGTTATAAGGTAATACACATGCATAATATAACATAAAATTGCATAAAAGTTAAGTCTTGCAAGTTAAGTATGCATAAAATACCATAATACTCCATAGCCATGCAAAAATATAAATGCCCTAACTCCTCTAAGTCAAGAGTGATTTACCTAGCCTCGGGATACGAGGAAAGAGTCGGGGAAGTGTTCGAGAGTCGGGTGACTCGGTTGAACGCTTGGAAGGATGCTCGGGTGCAAAGGATGCACGTTCGGGGAGCTAGGTGCACGGGGAATGCGGCTGGAATGCACGGGAGGCGCGCGGCGTGCGCGGGGCGCGGGCAGGCGCGCGGGCGTGCAGGCGTGCGCGCGGGGCGCGCGGGCGTGCGCGGGGCGCGGGCGTGCGCGGGCGAGAGCACGGCTGGCGCTGGCGGGTCACTATTCACCCGAGAGTAGCGATTTCACCCGAAATGCACTATTTGACCTGAAACAATAATTTAAAGACTTCAAATGGAAAAACCAATTTCACCAATGAACTCCATGGGTCCAAAATGAGTGGGATATGAAGTTTGAGAAATTTTGAGCTTAAATCGGGATGATGAACATCGGCTTCCGACTTAAGAACTCAAGGCTCTCTTTTGATCTTTTCGGTTTTCTTTTCTCTTCCTTCTAAGTGCTGAAGTTTTCTGGTTCTTGAGTGTTCTTGGCTATGGAGTTTGAGAGGATTTCTTGAAAGAGAAAGGTTGGAGAGAGTGTGTAAGAGGAGAAGTGATTATCTTAATCACTTTTGGGCCATTTATAGGCAAAGCTAATGACACAATTAGCAAAAGCAAGTGCTCTTAACCCCCATGCTTAGAAAATATCAAGCCTCATCCTCTTCCATTGCATTAATGAAGAAGAGATAAGACATTGATGAGCATTGATGAGCATTGATGGAGGCTTGAGTGTTGTCTTCAAACTCTTGGATATTTTCAAGCAAGAGTGCAAGTTGGCTTCTTGCATTGAAGAAGAAGAAGAAGCTTCTAGAGTAAAGGGTGACTCATCTTGAATAGCCCGTGGGTCCCACGACCGAAGAGGAGAAACTGGGAAAAAGCTCGGGTCTCGATTGATCGCGCATTCGAAGTTCGTGGTTTGAATTGAACGTCGAATTATCGATATACGCGAGGAAATGGATTTAATGAGTCCGAGATTGGCATTTTCCGTGAGAAATTGCCAAATGTCTGTATGAGGCTTGGAAACCGGTTTTGCTCCTTTTATGCATTCAGAGCGAGGTTACCCACTTCTGACAGCATATCTTGTATCTGCATCCCACGTCGGTCATTTTGACATAAATTGTCAAATTACGTGGGCCCTTGTCCCTTAAGCTGGTAAATACAAATATGGAGCCGGAGATGTCCTAGGAGGCCGAAACTGGATTTCTCAGATTGCTTTCTGAGTTTCTTGGGCGATCCGGAGATTACTGCGATCTCTGTTTGCTGAGATTGGGCCTCTAAGGATATGAAAAGTGCATCTGAGACCCTTAAAGCACTGCTCGAGGGGTCTAGATGAGTTGTGTGATTCATTCCGACAATTCCACATTGAGCCTTGAGAAGGCTAGCATTGTGTAAGGTAAGCATCCGGCGTCAAGTTTCCCCAAAGAGGACCTCCGGATATGGATTTTCACTGAAAATGGCCTTTTGTGCCCCTCGGAGGTTACTCGGGAAACCGTGAAGGGTTTTGCTGTCTGTTTTGCCCAATTGCGAATGTCCGCTGGAGTTTTCAGGGCAATGTAGTGTGAACTTCGTTTGCCGTAATTCCATCAGACCAGTCTCCGGTTACGCTCTTCCGAAAAAGGGTATGCCCGTTTTGTCGTTCGGAAGTCATTCAGAGTGTCTGTATGGCTTCTAAAAGAAAATATGAAGCATTGCTCGTGCTCTGTATGATTGAGGGGCATGGCCGCATCTGATATTTGGAATTAACTTTTCTTCGAGAAACCGGCATTTTTGGACTTCCACTGAAAAGTTGTCTGTATACAGAAAGTTGTTCTGTATAGAGCAGATGATTTGCAAAATGCCTTTGGGGACACTTTTCATCTATTCGGCATTGGAGTGGATTTTTGGAGTTCAATATTGGCTATCTTCCAATGATCGAGCGAACTATCGGAAATAGAACTGTCCGTGTGATATACTGAAAATGCCGGTTTTTGATATTGCTGAGCTCTCTAGTCACTCTATTACCCTTTGGTGACCCCTGGAGTCCTTCTGTCATATGCATGTGTCATTTGCCCGATTTTGCCGACTTGAGGATGAATAGTGATTTTCTGCTCTGTTAAGTCGTTTTTCTGTATTCTGCTCAGGCTGTGGCTTGGATCATTGCTGATATCATCGTTTGGAAAGGTGAGACAAAATGGGGTGCTGACAGCTTGCCCCTCTTTGACTGCATGCTCGAGTAGAGGATGCAGCCAAAGACTTCAGAAGCGCCCCAATTTGATAGCAATGATTGACATGGAATTTCCGATAACAGTCTTCTCCCTCTTACTTTGGATATGTGGGGATGTTATACCTGATGCAGAAATGTAAAAGTCAGGATGAACCTGTGGGGATGGACCCCTAAACAGATAAGTAGTCGGGACGTACCCGAAGTGCAGGAAAGTAGTCGGGACGTACCCGAAGTGTAGGAAAGTAGTCGGGACGTACCCGAAGTGCAGGAAAAGTAGTCGGGACGTACCCGAAATGCGGGAAAAGTAGTCGGGACGTACCCGAAATGCGGGAAAAGTAGTCGGGACGTACCCGAAATGCGAAAAAGTAGTCGGGACGTACCCGAACTGCGGAAAAGTAGTCGGGACGTACCCGAAGGGTTTGCAATATGCACAGGGCGCATACCGAATGAACAACATGGTTCAAAAGTGCCTACCCAATGGACTTGCGGGGTGCGGGGCGTGTTGCCCGGCGGGTTTGCAAGGTGCGGGGTGTTTTGCCCGGCGGTTTGCATGGTGCAGAAAAGTAGTCGGGACGTACCCGAAATGCAGGAAAGTAGTCGGGACGTACCCAAATGCAGGAAAAGTAGTCGGGACGTACCCGAAATGCGGGAAAGTAGTCGGGACGTACCCGAAATGCGGGAAAGTAGTCGGGACGTACCCGAAATGCGGGAAAGTAGTCGGGACGTACCCGAAATGCGGAAAAGAGTAGTCGGGACGTACCCGAAATGCAAGAAAGTAGTCGGGACGTACCCGAAATGCAGAAAAGTAAATTGCATGGGATGCATTGCAAAAAGTAAATGCAAACGCTAGGGAGTTGCGTGAGGTGTGGAATGAATCATTGTGCTTCCTCCGTCACTGAGCTTGTCCGTGTTTCAATCGATGTAGTGGCAGAATATTTCATTGTTTGCCAACTGATTGTGATGCGATTGAATGCACGGAGTGCTGCTCTGAAGATTCTCCTCTTGGGTTGAGATTGTCACCCGTCACATCAAGTAGAGATGAATCGATCTTGGGGAGATATCTTCCAAGGAGCGTTGATTTGTCGGAGGCAAGCGTTGATGCTGGGACGAAGTCATTTCACTGAAGCCTTACCTCTGTGGCAGTGATGTGTTTGATTTGCCGAAAGCCGGGCTCGCCGCTAGGCGGTTACCTATTGGGCTGCCGGAAACCGACTTTGCTGCTGAGGAATGATTGTGCTTTGTCGGAGGCCAGCTCTGCTGCTTCGGCGGTCATGCTTTGACCTGCAAGAAGTTCGCCGAAAGTCGGCGTCTTGTATTGCGAGACTCGAGCTCTAAGACAGAGCGCCTACGTATCCCGTGGAACTAGGAATCAGAGTCTGTCGTAGTTCATGCTGTTTGCAGTACCTGTGATCCTGACATTACTAGTAAATCATTTTAGAAATACTAACAAGTAATGGACATAGGTAAGCATGAAAATGTTGTTGCGACACGCAGATCTTCAGTTTTGGGTCACCTAAACAACCCATGAAGATTTTTGCTTTGACAATATAAGTAGGTCCCGTTCTCGGAGGCCTAGATGCGAGGCCTCCAGGGGCTCCCGTTAGCTATGTATTGGGCATATCGAGACTTCCCTAACGATGCCCTAGCAATTCTATCGTTCGTTCGACGCGCCCGTCGGCTTTGAACCCTTCTCAATAGGGTACAGTAGGGCGGCTGCATTTGCAACCCGCTTGGGGATTTCTGTTCAGATTTAGTCAGACTCGGTCTGACCATTTTTAAAGCGTTATGACTAAACCCCGGAGAGGAATGTCTGGGATTTTGTCTCTGTGGTAGCCTGTTAAAGGGCGGCTGTAACCCATTCGGAGTTATGCAAAGACAAAGTGAAAAGAGAAAGCTTGGGAAGCACGTTGCCCGCAGGCTAAAAGGATACACGGGTTCACGCCTGCAATGAGATGTACCCCCATTTTTCTTCGTCCTTCTGTTGTGTAGGTTGTACTGAACTGCTTGGACGGCGTGTTCAGTTACCCACTTTGCTTGAGGAAGGTTCCCTCTTGGACGATTGAATAGTATTGGAGAGCCGATCGGGGATCATATTGGAATAGATAAACTGGCCACTTCCCTTGGGGATCTCTTGTCCACACGATGTGTGAGAGACTAGGGGGCAATTTTATTTATCTCTCGTTTTGCTCTCCTTTTGCTACGGTCACCCACCTCGGGGTCGTACCTCTCAACCTAAAGGGGATGAGCTCTCCTTTTGCCACGACCGCCCTAGAGGGTTTCCGGTCGTGCCTCTCTTTTGCCCTAGCTTTTGCCTAGACCGCCCCAAAAGGGGTTTTTAACCTAGCGGGCTCAATTCTTTTATCTCTCGAATTTGCAAGGGCAAAGGGTTTGAAGGATTCAACCTCCGAGTGTATTGTGTTCTGTCTCCATCGAAGAGTGGTGTCTACTGCTTCCCCCTTTTTTTTTTGTTTCGGGGTTTATTGAATGCTTTTGAATTGGCGGTGCCGGTGCTTTTGGTGAACGTCGGCGTTGCCCTGTTTTGTTGGTTGGCGGGTTTTTCCCGCTTCTTTTTCTCTCTCTCTTCATTGGTAGGTTTTTCCCGCTTCTTTTCGCTCTGTTTTTTTTTCTTGCAGCTGGGGTTTGTTTTGTGCCCCGTGTCTTTGTTTGAAACTCCTCGACTTTGCATCGCCGAGGCCGCTTTAGTGTGCTTCGCCTCGTGGAGACTTGTTGTGTGTTGCTAGCCCTATTTTGTGAGGACCGGCTTTCTTGGAAGTTTGACTCCCGTGCACTCGAAAGCTGAACTTCGTGTCATTTGCCCTTGCAATCTCTTCAGGTGAATTCCCCTATTGTCTAGAAGGAAAATACAAATTCGCCCTAGGGAATCAGTGGCCGGAGTTGTCCTGGTGCTTGTTGTGGAGGAGGCCTGGTCTTGACGCAAATGACCAGGAGCGTTCCAACGTCACTTGCTAGAGTGACCCACAATGGCGACCTCGGGGCGAACTTCAACCAGGGAGGCCCCAGTGTACGTCGCTTGCCGAGGTTGTGTTGGGGCGAACTTCAACCGGGGATGCCCCAGTGTACATCGCTTGGAAATGCTTATCGTGGGTGGATGATGTCCGAGGTGTTCTTAGTGTAAGCGTTGAACGCGAATGCTCTGGTCTTTTATCGTCGATGTGACTCGTGGTGGGCGGTTTGTGCAACTGTCGCCCCTGGCCGTCTCATGTCGTCAATGTCAACTGAAATCGTTGCGTTGATGGCATAAGGCTCGCTCAGTTGTTTTTGTCTTTTGCTTTGTAGGGGGTACCTCCGTGCCAAGCCCCTTCCCTGTCAAAGTATAAGGGAGGAGGCTCGAGAGGAGTTCTCGGAAAGGCGTGAGCCTGTGCATCATTCATCGCCTGTGACCGGCGTGTCCCTGTAAAAGATGACAAAGAAGATGGTGTGTTAGGCGACTGTGCGGTGGAGTATGCGGTAAGAAATATGGGGTGGACCCATGGGAAAATCCCTTTTGTCCCGCACACGACCCATGGGGTGTCGCGTGTGGATGACATTTGTTTCCGGGAATGTAGTCATCACCACTCTGGAGTGGTTAGACCATGACTGAGGTCACATAAGCATGTTTTCCCTAATTGCGAGTAGGCATGCGCAGCCGTCCTAGGGAAGGCTCGAGGAGCCGGGTCCCACGAGGACAGGTGAGTCGAACAGGTCCAACAGAACTGATAGGGCGTCTTCGAGACTGTCCTAATGCTCCATTGAAGGATTTGTTCATGTCGGGAGCCCATTTGTGGGAATGCATTTGAATGAAAGCAACAGAGAGTTTAAAGAAAACTGCGCGTGTTGCCCCAGTGTTTAGTCGATGATCACAACGGAGGTGGATGAGATCCATTCTTTGATCGGAGGCATGACCGTGCTGGTCTGCGATGGAGAGTTGGGTCATGCTCTGTTTGTGGAGCTGTCACTTTCTGTCTTTGCAGTGGAAAGATTAGACTTGCTCCTTGAAGTATTGCTTGGATGAATTTGTATCCAAGTCGATTTTGGATTTCAGATGAGCCTGAAAGCAGTAAATGCAAGGCGTCAAAACCTGAAAGCAGTATGTACGGACCCGAATGTGGACTCTCGTCGGGGCCCGCATTGCGCGCTTTAAGATCGCGCGGCTTGGGAGTGTCCACCTTCCCGTGGGGACGCGTGACGGACACGCGTGAGAGAAGGAGTCGCCACTTATCATTTTACGACCCGTAGGTCGAGGGCGGATAAGTTACCCGAGTCTAGGGGTATGGAACACCTAGTTTGTCGTTAAGGCATTGATCTGTGCGGAACCGGAAAATCCGTGTTCGGGGGTTCATGTTACGTGCGGGCCTATATCCCGCATGCCCTTTCGGTACTCTAGTTTGCTAGGCTTGCATGTTTTATGATTTACCGCATGAATTAAGCTGCACTCGGCTCGCACGTTTTGACACCGAAGATTCGGTGAATTAAACGATGTCGGTTGAGAAGCCGAGAGAGAAGTAAACCCGTATGTCGGGGAGTTGCTTCACAATCTTGCGTTACAGTTCATCGAACCATGGAGGTTGAATCCCTGCGTGAACCAAAACCGCGAGATCTTGGATTTACTTGTGTCTGGGCAAGCATTAGACCGATTCGATTAATTCGACTCTCGGACCGTTCGCTCACCGACTGGAATTCTTACAGAATAAATGTACAAAATAAAATCCTTACAATGCTCTCGAAAACAATAAATGCAAATTACAAATGGCCGAATTCCAGTCGACTCGCGTTCGGTTATTATTCCACTCTAACTCACCGTGAGTTTAGGGAAAAAGACCGAAGAACTGAAATTCAATGGACGCTCTCACTGAATAGGGCGTTGGACCCTGTGAGTGTTGATTAGGGTGTTGGACCCTGTGCTCGATGATTAGGGCGTTGAACCATAATATTATTCGGCCTAGGGATCAGGCTCGACCCGCATGGCAAACAGGTGCGGAAAAATAACACGCAACATGTTAATAACAGACAAAGTATTTGTTATTGTCGTGTTTACGTGAATTAACAGATTATTAACCCAGGGGTGTTTTTGCAAGCAAATGCCATATGCTAAACAATCAAACATGTGCCAACGTTTTAGCATTCGGCTTTGTTTTGAGAGCTTGACAAAGAGAGTCAAATCTCAGGTGTGTGGATTGCTTTTACAGTTGTTCTGTATTGTGACACTGAATTACCACTGAATTAACCAAACTCGTGTTTTGACTCTAGATTTGGAATCTAGAATTCCTCCTAACCATTATCTAGTGGTTGGTTAGGTCGAGTGAAAGGTTAATCAACATTTCGCATGTTTTCTGACAGAGATAACCGTTCTAGTTACCCGAGTCTATGTTAGGATAACAGAAACTCATCAGTTAGATAAGAAAAGGCTATGCAGATGAACCTGCACCTGAACAGGTAGCCCATTCTTATCCCGTACTGTAGTGTTTCTGTCATGCTAACCCTAAGGGTGTCGCTGAATTGTGAAAAGACGATTTTGCCCTTTATTTGAAAACAGTTTTCAGAAAAGGGGGAAACATCGCAGTGCGGGCCACCTCGGCCTGTAGCCGGTGTCAACCAAATCCCTGGATCGTCCAGGGTTGTGCAAGAACCCCGAAAAAGCCAAAGAATCGGTCGATCTGCCCGGAAGTGATCTAGAAAGATCTTCTGTATCTTGACCTGAGCTACCTGGAATCAGGTAAAAACTCAAGTTGAGACATAGAAGCCGTTTTCAGACGTCCATGCTACATCGGACCGCGCGTTTCGGGTTTTGAAATTGATAAGTTTGAAAAGGGCACCAACGTCATTTGACAACTCGTCGACGCGAGTTATCAGTTAATGGCCAATTCGTGTAAACTTTATCAGTGTGAAGTGGGTTTAATCATGTGAGCGTCCCGATTAACCCGTTCGTGAAATTAATGCTTAAGGGTTGTGCCGAATGCATTAATTGTGGAAATGATTCGTGATTCGGCAACCAAGACAGGTCAAGAAAGACCGAGGATGATTCGGCCAACAATGGCCGGAACACCTTTTGGTCCTAATAGGCCCGAAAGGGTCTCCGAATTACGAATCCATGCAAAGTTTGGTTTGGAAAGACATTTCATGTGAGATTGCGACAATAATGTAATTTGCAAATTACACGAAAGCCGAGAACGCACTCAAAACGGGAAGAGGAAGCCTCATGCAACCCGTACGAGTCTAAGAGGCTCTCGGCCACTTCTCTTTGGAGATAGCCGAGAAGTCCCATGGTCCGAATGGGGTTCCACGAGGTTTACCCGTCTCGTTTCGAATCATTTCTCGCATGCTCAAACGACAAACATGATAAATGACACGATTAAACAAAAATCGGTATTGCCATGATTTGAATAACGCATTCGAACATGCAAACATGCACAAACAAGTTATTTAAGGAATCGATAAAACAATACCGACTTCATGCATGTAAGAAAACACGAGAAGACTCGGGAATCGAACTTGGATCGGGCTAAGAAGGCCGTTCTTAACCCGAGGAAAGCAAGCCAAGTCTCGGTTACCTCTTCTTGAGGCAAACCCGAGAGCTCTTTTGCTTATTTCGGGTCGGGAAGGTCTTCCGAGGGTCGATCCAAACGTTTCCCGACATGCTAACATGTTAATCGAGGATAAAATGCATGATATAATGTAAAAAGTGCATAAACATGAAGTCTTGCAAGTGAACATGCTTTGTGCACCATATTACTCCATAGCCATGCAAATAATGTAAAAAGCCCTAACTCCTCTAAGTCAAGAGTGATTTACCTAGCCTCGGGATACGAGGAAAGAGTCGGGGAAGTGTTCGAGAGTCGGGTGACTCGGTTGAACGCTTGAAAGAATGCTCGGGTGCAAGGACATGCACGTTCGGGGAGCTAGGTGCACGGGAGGCCGGCTGGCATGCGCGGGCGAGCGCGGCCGAGCGAGGCGCGCGGCTGGACGCGCGGGCGCGCGGCTATGCGCGGGCGCGCTGCTGTGCGCGCGGGCGCGCTGCTGTGCGCGCGTGTGCGCGGCTGGACGCGCGAGTGTGCGGCTACGGGTGCACTGTTCACCCGAGAGCACGATCTTCACCCGAAATGAGGAAATCAACCTGAAATGATGAGCAAATGACTTCAAACCAAAAATCTAATTTCATGAATGAACTCCTTGGGTCCAAAACATGTGGTCCATGGAATTTGAGAAGTTTTGAACTTAAGTTGGGATGATGAACATCGGCTTCCAACTTAAGAAACTCAAAGCTTTCTTCGGGTTTGCTTCGATTTTTCTCTCTTGGTTTTGAAGTGTTGAAGCTTGCTGGTTCTTGGCTATGGAGTTGAGAGCTTTTCTTGAGGGAGAAAGCTTGGAGAGAGTGTGCCAGAGGAGAAGTGATTATCTTAATCACTTTTGGGCCATTTATAGGCAAAGCTAATGACACAATTAGCAAAAGCAAGTGCTCTTAACCCCCATGCTTAGAAAATATCAAGCCTCATCCTCTTCCATTGCATTAATGAAGAAGAGCTAAGACATTGATGAGCATTGATGAGCATTGATGGAGGCTTGAGTGTTGTCTTCAAACTCTTGGATATTTTCAAGCAAGAGTGCAAGTTGGCTTCTTGCATTGAAGAAGAAGAAGAAGCTTCTAGAGTAAATGGTGACTCATCTTGAGTAGCCCGTGGGTCCCACGACCGAAGAGGAGAAACCGGGAAAAAGCTCGGGTCTCGATTGATCGCGCAGTCGAAGTTCGTGGTTTGAATTGAACGTCGAATTATCGGTATACGCGAGGAAATGGATTTAATGAGTCCGAGATTGGCATTTTCCGTGAAAAATTGCCAAATGTCTGTATGAGACTTGGAAGCCGGTTTTGCTCCTTTTATGCATTCAGAGCGAGGTTACCCACTTCTGACAGCATATCTTGTATCTGCATCCCACGTCGGTCATTTTGACATAAATTGTCAAATTACGTGGGCCCTTGTCCCTTAAGCCGGTAAATACAAATATGGAGCCGGAGATGTCCTTGGTGGCCGAAACTGGATTTCTCAGATTGCTTTCTGAGTTTCTTGGGCGATCCGGAGATTACTGCGATCTCTGTTTGCTGAGATTGGGCCTCTAAGAATATGAAAAGTGCATCTGAGACCTTTAAAGCACTGCTCGAGGGGTCTAGATGAGTTGTTTGATTCATTCCGACAATCCCACATTGAGCCTTGAGAAGGCTAGCATTGTGTAAGGTAAGCATCCGGCGTCAAGTTTCCCCAAAGAGGACCTCCGGATATGGATTTTCACTGAAAATGGCCTTTTGTGCCCTTCGGAGGTTACTCAGGAAACCGTGAAGGGTTTTACTGTCTGTTTTGCCCAATTGCGAATGTCCGCTGAAGTTTTCAGGGCAATGTAGTGTGAACTTCGTTTGCCGTAATTCCATCAGACCAGTCTCCGGTAGAGGATGCAGCCAAAGACTTCAGAAGCGCCCCAATTTGATAGCAATGATTGACATGGAATTTCCGATAATAGTCTTCTCCCTCTACTTTGGATAGTGGGGATGTTATACCTGATGCAGAAATGTAAAAGTCAGGATGAACCTGAGGGGATGGACCCCTAAACAGATAAGTAGTCGGGACGTACCCGAAGTGCAGGAAAGTAGTCGGGACGTACCCGAAATGCAGGAAAAGTAGTCGGGACGTACCCGAAATGCGGAAAAGTAGTCGGGACGTACCCGAAATGCAGGAAAAGTAGTCGGGATGTACCCGAAATGCGGAAAAGTAGACGGGACGTACCCGAAATGCGGGAAAGTAGTCGGGACGTACCCGAAATGCGGAAAAGTACCCGAAATGCAGAAAAGTAGTCGGGACGTACCCGAAGGGTTTGCAATATGCACGGGGCGCATACCGATTGAACAACATGGTTCAAAGGCGCCTACCCAATGGACTTGCGGGGTGCGGGGCGTGTTGCCCGGCGGTTTTGCAAGGTGCGGGGTGTTTTGCCCGGCGGTTTGCATGGTGCAGAAAAGTAGTCGGGACGTACCCGAAGTGCGGAAAGTAGTCGGGACGTACTCGAAATGCGGAAAATAGTCGGGACGTACTCGAAATGCTGAAAAGTAGTCGGGACGTACCCGAAATGCGGAAAATAGTCGGGACGTACTCGAAATGCGGAAAATAGTCGGGACGTACCCGAAATGCGGAAAAGTAGTCGGGACGTACCCGAAATGCGGAAAAGTAGTCGGGACGTACCCGAAATGCGGAAAATAGTCGGGACGTACTCGAAATGCGGAAAATAGTCGGGACGTACCCGAAATGCGGAAAAGTAGTCGGGACGTACCCGAAATGCGGAAAAGTAGTCGGGACGTACCCGAAATGCGGAAAAGTAGTCGGGACGTACCCGAAATGCCGGAAAAGTAGTCGGGACGTACCCGAAATGCGGAAAAGTAGTCGGGACGTACCCGAAATGCGGAAAAGTAGTCGGGACGTACCCGAAATGCGGAAAAGTAGTGGGGACGTACCCGAAATGCAGAAAAAGTAGTCGGGACGTACCCGAAATGCAGAAAAGTAGTCGGGACGTACCCGAAAGGTTTGCAATATGCACGGGGCGCATACCGAATGAACAACATGGTTCAAAGGCGCCTACCCAATGGACTTGCGGGTTGCGGGGCATGTTGCCCGGCGGGTTTGCAAGGTGCGGGGTGTTTTGCCCGGCGGTTTGCATGGTGCAGAAAAGTAGTCGGGACGTACCCGAAATGCGGAAAAGTAGTCGGGACGTACCCGAAGTGCGGAAAATAGTCGGGACGTACCCGAAATGCAGAAAAGTAGTCGGGACGTACCCGAAGTGCGGAAAATAGTCGGGACGTACCCGAAATGCAGAAAAGTAGTTAGGACGTACCCGAAAAGCAGGAAAAGTAGTCGGGACGTACCCGAAGTGCGGAAAAGTAGTCGGGACGTACCCGAAATGCGGGAAAGTAGTCGGGACGTACCTGAAATGCGGGAAAGTAGTCGGGACGTACCCGAAATGCGGGAAAGTAGTCGGGACGCGAAATGTGGAAAAGTAATCGGGACGTACCCGAAATGCGGAAAAGTAGTCGGGACGTACCCGAAATGCAGAAAAGTAAATTGCATGGGATGCATTGCAAAAAGTAAATGCAAACGTTGGGGTGTTGCGTGAGGTGTGGAAGGAATCATTGTGATTCCTCTATCACTGAGCTTGTCCGTGCTGCAATCGATGTGGTGGCAGAATGCTTCGTTACTTGCCAACTGATTGGGATGCAACTGAGTGCCTGGAGTGCTGCTTTGAAGATTCTTCTTTTGGGTTGAGATTGTCACCCGTCACATGAAGTAGAGATGAATCGATCTTGGGGAGACATCTTCCAAGGAGCTTTGATTTGTCGGAGGCAGGCGTTGATGCTGGGACGAAGTCATTTCACTGAAGCCTTACCTCTGTGGCAGTGATGCGTTTGATCTGCCGAAAGTCGGGCTCGCCGCTAGGCGGTTACCTATTGGGCTGTCGGAAACCGGCTTTGCTGTTGAGGAATGATTATGCTTTGCCAGAGGCCAGCTCTGCTGCTTGGGCGGTCATGCTTTGACCTGCAAGAAGTTCGCCGAAAGTCGGCGTCTTGTATTGCGAGACTCGAGCTCTAAGACAGAGCGCCTACGTATCCCATGGAACCGGGAATCAGAGTCTGTCGTAGTTCATGCTGTTTGCAGTACCTGTGATCCTGACATTACTAGTAAATCATGTGAGAAATACTAACAAGTGATAGATACAGGTAAGCATGAAAATGTTGTTGCAACACGCAGATCTTCAGTTTTGGGTCACCTAAGTGACTCGTGAAGAATTTTGCTTTAATAATGCAGATGGGTCTCGTTCTCGGAAGCCTAATTGCGTGGCCTCCATGGGCTCCCATTAGCTATGTATTGGGCATATCGAGACATCCCCGACAATGCCCTAGCAGCTCTATCGGTTGTTCGACGCACCCGTCGGCTTTGAACCCTTCTCAATAGGGTACCGTAGGGCGGCTGCATTTGCAACTCGTTTGGAGATTTCTGTTTAGATTTGATCAAACTCGGTCTGACCATTTCCAGAATGCTATGACTAGACCTCGGAAAGGAATGTCTGGGATTTCGGCTTTGTAGTAGCCTGTTGAAGGGTGGCTGTGACCCATTTCGGGGTTATGCAAAGACAAAGAGAAAAGAGAAAGCTTGGGGGAACGCGCTGCCCCAAGCTAAAAGGATACACGAGTTCACGCCTGCAGCGAGATGTACCCCTTTTCCTCTGTTCTTTTGTTGTGTAGACTATCCCAAACTGCTTGGATGGCATGCTCGGTTTGCCCACTGTGCTTGAGGAGGAATCCGCGCTGAACGGTTGAGCTGTATTAGAGGGCTGATCGAGGATCATGTTGGAGTAGATAATCTGGCCACTTCCGTTGAGGATCCCTAGTTCGCACGATGTGTGAGGAACCAGGGAGTCATTTTTATCCATCTCTCGTTTAACTCTCCTTTTGCAACGGTCACCCACCTCGGGGCCGTACCTCTCAACCTAAAAGGGGATGAGCTCTCCTTTTGCCACGACCGCCCTAGAGGGTTTCCGGTCGTGCCTCTCTTTTGCCCTAGCTTTTGCCTAGGCCGCCCCAAAAGGGGTTTTCGACCTAGCGGGCTCGATTCTTTTATCTCTCGAGTTTGTAAGGGCGAAGGGTTCGAAGGATTCAACCTCCGAGTGCATTGTGTTCTGTCTCAGTCGAGGAGTTGTGTCTGCTGCTTCCCCCTTTTATTTTTTTTATTTTTTTTATTTTTGTTTCGGGGTTTATTGAATGCTTTTGAATTGGCGGTGCCGGTGCTTTTGGTGAACGTCGGCGTTGTCCTGTTTTGTTGGTTGGCGGGTTTTTCCCGCTTCTTTTTCTCTCTCTCTTCATTGGCGGGTTTTTCCCGCTTCTTTTCGCTCTGTTTTTTTTTCTTGCAGCTGGGGTTTGTTTTGTGCCCCGTGTCTTTGTTTGAAACTCCTCGACTTTGCATCACCGAGGCCGCTTTAGTGTGCTTCGCCTCGTGAAGACTTGTTGTGTGTTGCTAGCTATTTTGTGAGGACCGGCTTTCTTGGAAGTTTGACTCCCGTGCACTCGAAAGCTGAACTTCGTGTCATTTGCCCTTGCAATCTCTTCAGGTGAATTCCCCTATTGTCTAGAAGGAAAATACAAATTTGCCCTAGGGAATCAGTGGCCGGAGTTGTCCTGGTGCTTGTTGTGGAGGAGGCCTGGTCTTGACGCAAATGACCAGGAGCGTTCCAACGTCACTTGCTGGAGTGACCCACAATGGCGACCTCGGGGCGAACTTCAACCAGGGAGGCCCCAGTGTACGTCGCTTGCCGAGGTTGTGTTGGCGCGAACTTCAACCGGGGATGCCCCAGTGTACGTCGCTTGGAAAAGTTGTGCTAGTGCGAACTTCAACCGGGGATGCCCCAGTGTACGTCGCTTGGAAATGCTTATCGTGGGTGGATGATGTCCGAGGTGTTCTCGGTGCAAGTGTTGAACGCGAATGCCCCCGTCTTTATCGTCGATGTGACTTGTGGTGGGCGGTTTGTGCAACTGTCGCCCCTGACCGTCTCATGTCGTCAATGTCAATTGAAATGGTTGTGTTGATGGCATATGGCTCGCTCAGTTGTTTCTGTCTTTAGCTTTGTAGAGGGTACCTCCGTGCCGAGCCCCTTCCCTGTCAAACTATAAGGGAGGAGGCTCGAGAGGAGTTCTCGGAAGGCGTGAGCTTGTGCATCACTCTTCGCCTGTGACCGGCGTGTCCCTGTAAAAGATGACAAAGAAGATGGTGTGTTAGGCGACTATGCGGGGGGATATGTGGTAAGAAATATGGGGTGGACCCATGGGAAAATCCCTTTTGTCCCGCACGCGACCCATGGGGTGTCGCGTGTGGATGACATTTGTTTCCGGGAATGTAGTCATCACCACTCTGGAGTGGTTGGACCATGACTGAGGTCACATAAGCATGTTTTCCCTAATTGCGAGTAGGCATGAGCAGCCGTCTTAGGGAAGGCTCGAGGAGTCGGGTCCCATGAGGACAGGTGAGTCGAACAGGTCCAACAGAACTAATAGGGCGTCTTCAAGACTGTCCTAATGCTCCATTGAAGGATGTGTTCATGTCGAGAGCCCATTTGTGGGAATGCATTTGAATGAAAGCAACAGAGAGTTTAAAGAAAACTGCGCGTGTTGCCCCAGTATTCAATCATTGACCCCAACGGAGGTGGATGAGATCCATTTTTTGATCGGAGGCATGATCGTGCTGGTATCTCCTACGACTGAGGGTTGGGTCATGCTCTGTTTGTGGAGCTGTCACTTTCGGTCTTTGTAGTGGAAGGATTAGACTTGCTCCTCGGAGTATCGCTTGGATGAATTTGAATCCAAGTCGATTTTTGGATTTCAGATGAGCCTGAAAGCAGTAAATGCGAGGTGTCAAAACCTAAAGGCAGTAACTGCCGGGCCGGAGCCCAAAAGTGGGGCCGAAGCCCGATAGTGGCCGAAGCCCAAAAGTGGGGCCAAAGCCCGATGCGGGGCCAAAGTCCGATGCAGGGCCAAAGCCCGATGCAGTAAATGCGGGGTTGATAGGAAAGTGCAAGAAATGTGAAAGCAAAGGTCAATGCTAGGGAATAGCGCAGGGCGCTGCAAGGTGGTGACTCTGATTTGCTTGCGGTATTGCTCTGTGGAGCAAGGATGGGGACTTAGTGTTGAAATCCCAAGGAGCCGGATGAGAGACGTTTATTGTCTCAATTGTGGTCGCTCAGTATTCAGGCTGTCTTCTTGTTGAGAATTTCCTGCAATAGGAAAAGAAAACAATGAAGGAGCATGAACTGTTCAGGATTTCAATGCAAGAGTGTAAGGAAGCGAACTGGCCTGGTAGGTGTCGTGCGAGCACACCGAGAGACATGCATTGATTCTTTGAGCGTGCGTGCATGAGTTAGTGTGAACATGCTTGGACATGTATGAGGCACGCTTAATCGTTGGTAGATGCGTGGGGTCATGTGGAGAGATGTGCGTCCAATCATGCGATGATGCTCTCTGTTAGTAAGAAGTTGTTGTTGGTTAGTTTCGCCTTGGAAGGTGGGTCAGCCCTCGGTCCATAACTCGCCTTGCCATGGAGGAAGAATGAAGGCCGCAGGTGGCCTGCCCGCGAAGGTTGGCACGACTCGCCGGTCATGTGGGGTGGGTGGCCGGGATGGACGGCTTCTAGTCATAGCACATCTCGCTATGGAGAAGTGAAGACCGCGGGTGGTCTACCCGCAAAGGTTGGCACGACTCGCCTGTCGTGCGGGGTGGGTGGCCGGGCTGGACGGCTTCTGGTCATAGTACATCTCGCTATGGAGAAGTGAAGACCGCGGGTGGTCTACCCGCAAAGGTTGGCACAACTTGTCTATCGTGTGGAAATGCGTTGTAGCCGCAGGACAATAAATATATCAAATGTATGCAATGCATGAGTTTTGAAAGCTAATGTTGTCGTTCGCATCGATTCAAAGAGTTTAAAATACAATGCAGTTTGGAAAATAAATCCTTAAGTCGATCTTCCATCCCGCTCGGGGCACAAGTGAACATTGCCACGGAAAACACCAATTCCAGGCGAAAGCCTAGTGGAGATATCTATCCTAAGATGGGTGGGGACATCCATGGGTCCTCTTCTTGGATCTCTCCAAGGTAGCGTTCGCATGTGCCAACTCCTGATCGCGTCTCTGTAACTCGGCGCGTGCTTGGGCGAGCTCCCTTTGAAGCTGGCGCTGATCGATGAGTTGCTCATCTTTCTCGGCGACCTCCCAACGAAGGCGGTCCCTCTCAGACCTGAGGCTAGTGAGTTCCGCTTGGACGGCGATGCTCGAAGTTGAGGGTGCCCCATATGGTGTGCTATCCTCAAGTTGTGGAGAGCCGGTGAAATCTTCGTGTACAAACGAACTCCGTCGGTAGAAACGGAGGATGTACTCTTCCGTAGCCTGAAAATCCCGTTCATCCTGAGTAGGGCGTTCGGGAAAGTAAGGTAGCTCTGTGACCGCAGTGCGCCATGCGGATAGGACCTGTTGGATATCACTTTGGCAATCTACGGACATCTGATCCTCCCGCCAAGTGTGTTCAAACCTAGTCCGTGCCGTGTCCTCGGGGACTGTCTATAGGCTACCGAACTGCCTCATTACTCGCGACGGGAAGTAAGTGGTGGACCCCGCATGGCTCAAAAGTGGGATTCCGTTAAAATCATGGGATCTAAGGGCCATGGGTCCGGGTGGCATCCACGCGGCACGCCACTTAAAGCCCTTGGGTGATATTTCACGAAAATTGTTGATCCACTTAGCAACCTTGCGTTCTTCCACGTGCACTAAAGGTAGTAATCGAGAAATGATCGACTCCGAGTGGTTGAAAAACAGGACTGGGGGCACGAGGCCAAAGGGGCTTGCGTGGCTCTGTAGCCAAATTTGCAAAAGGATTGGGGACCCCCTCAACCTTCGATCAGCTGTTCGCGTAACGCGGTCGAGCAACCGAATGGTCTCAGCCACTAGGGCTACCTCGTACCCGCGGCCTCCGACTACTTGGAGGATGACGCTAGCCAAAGCTGCGTCGATGCGATCGACTGCGCTAGGGAATAAAAGGGTTCCAAAAATAAGGAGCAAAACTGCATGACATAAGTTTGCTTGAAAAATGTCCCCTCGAACCTCGCGTGCTTGTGATTCGATAAAGCAGAGAAGTTTCGTGGTTACTATCTCAATGCCTCCGGAGTATGCAAGTTCGGCATGCAGTTGATATCTGTGCACCCTGAGTAGGCGCGAGACTAAGACCAATCGAGTAGTACGGAGGTTAGGCTCCACAATGCCGTGGGAAATAGCAGTCCTGCCAATGAGGGTCCGATACTCCTCAATGATAGGCGTAAGTTTTGTACCCTGAATGTTGAAGACCGCATGGGTTGGATCCCAGAACGTCACAGCTGCTCCTAGGAAATTCCAATCTACTCGGCGTGTGGAGAGCATGGGCACATCTCCGACGAAGGAAGTGATATAGTTTCGGTCAATTTGACGCAAGCTGGTCCATATGTGACTGATCTGCTCAAGCGGTGGCGTGATTCTGTCGAGGTGCAGAAAGGAAGCCGAATGCGACATCCCTTACCAAGATGTAAAGAAGATCAGCTTAGGACTCATCAATGCGAATGACACCCTAATTTTGAAAACTGTATGATGCATGAGTGCGAAAAATAAATGCCCATGGCTTAATAAAATTACAAGGTACATGTACACCGCTCTTGAAATGGAAAAGACTAAAGTGGCTCGTAGGCCGACTCGATAGACTGTTGCCGAAGTCGGGTAGAAGGCTTGCATGGAAGCATAGCACGATGCATGGTTCAGTGCTACAGGGACCGTGCTACCTAGGGATGGAGGCCCCCGACTCAAGGGTATCAATTCCTTGAAATCGGGCGGGATTCTTTTCAAGGCCTAAGCAACAGTCGAACCGCGCGCCGTACCCCTACTTCGAACCCTGTCTAACCTAGCTTCCTAGATTGCCGCTCGTGGGATTTCAAGCGTGGTACCTAAATCCACTAGAATGATGCAATGCGAGTGCAGAAAAGTAAATGTGCAAGAAAAGTAAATGTACGGAAAGCGATAAATAAACATGCAAGCAAGCAAACGGATCGAGCCTGAACCCACTAAGTATGTCCCCAGTGGAGTCGCCAAGCTGTACGGACCCGAATGTGGACTCTCGTCGGGGCCCGCATTGCGCGCTTTTGGATCTCGCGGCTTGGGAGTGTCCACCTTCCCGTGGGGACGCGTGACGGACACGCGTGAGAGAAGGAGTCGCCACTTATCATTTTACGACCCGTAGGTCGAGGGCGGATAAGTTACCCGAGTCTAGGGGTATGGAACACCTAGTTTGTCGTTAAGGCATTGATCTGTGCGGAACCGGAAAATCCATGTTCGGGGGTTCATGTTACGTGCGGGCCTATATCCCGCATGCCCTTTCGGTACTCTAGTTTGCTAGGCTTGCATGTTTTATGATTTACCACATGAATTAAGCTGCACTCGGCTCGCACGTTTTGACACCGGAGATTCGGTGAATTAAACGATGTCGGTTGAGAAGCCGAAAGAGAAGTAAACCCGTATGTCGGGGAGTTGCTTCACAATCTTGCGTTACAGTTCATCGAACCATGGAGGTTGAATCCCTGCGTGAACCAAAACCGCGAGATCTTGGATTTACTTGTGTCCGGGCAAGCATTAGACCGATTCGATTAATTCGACTCTCGGACCGTTCGCTCACCGACTGGAATTCTTACAGAATAAATGTACAAACTAAAATTCTTACAATGCTCTCGAAAACAATAAATACAAATTACAAATGGCCGAATTCCAGTCGACTCGCGTTCGGTTATTATTCCACTCTAACTCACCGTGAGTTTAGGGAAAAAGACCGAAGAACTGAAATTTAATGGACGCTCTCACTGAATAGGGCGTTGGACCCTGTGAGTGTTGATTAGGGTGTTGGACCCTGTGCTCGATGATTAGGGCGTTGAACCCTAATATTATTCGGCCTAGGGATCAGGCTCGACCCGCATGGCAAACAGGTGCGGAAAAATAACACGCAACATGTTAATAACAGACAAAGAATTTGTTATTGTCGTGTTTACGTGAATTAACAGATTATTAACCCAGGGGTGTTTTTGCAAGCAAATGCCATATGCTAAACAATCAAACATGTGCCAACGTTTTAGCATTCGGCTTTGTTTTGAGAGCTTGACAAAGAGAGTCAAATCTCAGGTGTGTGGATTGCTTTTACAGTTGTTCTGTATTGTGACACTGAATTACCACTGAATTAACCAAACTCGTGTTTTGACTCTAGATTTGGAATCTAGAATTCCTCCTAACCATTATCTAGTGTTTGGTTAGGTCGAGTGAAAGGTTAATCAGCATTTCGCATGTTTTCTGACAGAGATAACCGTTCTAGTTACCTGAGTCTATGTTAGGATAACAGATACTCATCAGTTAGATAAGAAAAGGCTATGCAGATGAACCTGCACCTGAACAGGTAGCCCATTCTTATCCCGTACTGTAGTGTTTCTGTCATGCTAACCCTAAGGGTGTCGCTGAATTGTGAAAAGACGATTTTGCCCTTTATTTGAAAATTGTTTTCAGAAAAGGGGGAAACATCGCAGTGCGGGCCACCTCGGCCTGTAGCCGGTGTCAACCAAATCCCTGGATCGTCCAGGGTTGTGCAAGAACCCCGAAAAAGCCAAAGAACCGGACGATCTGCCCGGAAGTGATCTAGAAAGATCTTCTGTATCCTGACCTGAGCTACCTGGAATCAAGTAAAAACTCAAGTTGAGACATAGAAGCCCTTTTCAGACGTCCATGCTACATCGGACCGCGCGTTTTGGGTTTTGAAATTCATAAGTTTGAAAAGGGCACCAACGTCATTTGACAACTCGTCGACGCGAGTTATCAGTTAATGGCCAATTCGTGTAAACTTTATCAGTGTGAAGTGGGTTTAATCATGTGAGCGTCCCGATTAACCCGTTCGTGAAATTAATGCTTAAGGGTTGTGCCGAATGCATTAATTGTGGAAATGATTCGTGATTCGGCAACCAAGACAGGTCAAGAAAGACCGAGGATGATTCGGCTAACAATGGCCGGAACACCTTTTGGTCCTAATAGGCCCGAAAGGGTCTCCGAATTACGAATCCATGCAAAGTTTGGTTTGGAAAGACATTTCATGTGAGATTGCGACAATAATGTAAATTGCAAATTACACGAAAGCCGAGAACGGACTCAAAACGGGAAGAGGAGGACTCATGCAACCCGTACGAGTCTAAGAGGCTCTCGGCCACTTCTCTTTGGAGATAGCCGAGAAGTCCCATGGTCCGAATGGGGTTCCACGAGGTTTACCCGTCTCGTTTCGAATCATTTCTCGCATGCTCAAACGACAAACATGATAAATGACACGATTAAACGAAAATCGGTATTGCCATGATTTGAATAACGCATTCGAACATGCAAACATGCACAAACAAGTTATTTAAGGAATCGATAAAACAATACCGACTTCATGCATGTAAGAAAACACGAGAAGACTCGGGAATCGAACTTGGATCGGGCTAAGAAGGCCGTTCTTAACCCGAGGAAAGCAAGCCAAGTCTCGGTTACCTCTTCTTGAGGCAAACCCGAAAGCTCTTTTGCTTATTTCGGGTCGGGAAGGTCTTCCGAGGGTCGATCCAAACGTTTCCCAACATGCTAACATGTTAATCGAGGATAAACATGCATGATATAATGTAAAAAGTGCATAAACATGAAGTCTTGCAAGTGAACATGCTTTGTGCACCATATTACTCCATAGCCATGCAAATAATGTAAAAAGCCCTAACTCCTCTAAGTCAAGAGTGATTTACCTAGCCTCGAAATACGAGGAAAGAGTCGGGGAAGTGTTCGAGAGTCGGGTGACTCGGTTGAACGCTTGAAAGAATGCTCAGGTGCAAGGACATGCACGTTCGGGGAGGTAGGTGCACGGGCGGCCGGCTATCGTGCGCGAGCGCGCGGGCGCGCGGCTGTGCGCGCGGGCGCGCCGCTGTGCGCGCGTGTGCGCGGCTGGATGCGCGAGTGTGCGGCTACAGGTACACTGTTCACCCGAGAGCACGATCTTCACCCGAAATGAGGAAATCAACCTGAAATGATGAGCAAATGACTTCAAACCAAAAATCTAATTTCATGAATGAACTCCTTGGGTCCAAAACATGTGGTCCATGGAGTTTGAGAAGTTTTGAACTTAAGTCGGGATGATGAACATCGGCTTCCGACTTAAGAAACTCAAAGCTTTCTTCGGGTTTGCTTCGATTTTTCTCTCTTGGTTTTGAAGTGTTGAAGCTTGCTGGTTCTTGCCTATGGAGTTGAGAGCTTTTCTTGAGGGAGAAAGCTTGGAGAGAGTGTGCCAGAGG
Source organism: Punica granatum (assembly GCF_007655135.1). Lineage (NCBI taxonomy): Eukaryota > Viridiplantae > Streptophyta > Magnoliopsida > Myrtales > Lythraceae > Punica > Punica granatum. Next base: position 23,964,703 of record NC_045130.1, on the reverse strand, counting down.
AGAAGTGATTATCTTAATCACTTTTGGGCCATTTATAGGCAAAGCTAATGACACAATTAGCAAAAGCAAGTGCTCTTAACCCCCATGCTTAGAAAATATCAAGCCTCATCCTCTTCCATTGCATTAATGAAGAAGAGATAAGACATTGATGAGCATTGATGAGCATTGATGGAGGCTTGAGTGTTGTCTTCAAACTCTTGGATATTTTCAAGCAAGAGTGCAAGTTGGCTACTTGCATTGAAGAAGAAGAAGAAGCTTCTAGAGTAAAGGGTGACTCATCTTGAGTAGCCCGTGGGTCCCACGACCGAAGAGGAGAAACCGGGAAAAAGCTCGGGTCTCGATTGATCGCGCATTCGAAGTTCGTGGTTTGAATTGAACGTCGAATTATCGATATACGCGAGGAAATGGATTTAATGAGTCCGAGATTGGCATTTTCCGTGAGAAATTGCCAAATGTCTGTATGAGGCTTGGAAGCCGGTTTTGCTCCTTTTATGCATTCAGAGCGAGGTTACCCACTTCTGACAGCATATCTTGTATCTGCATCCCACGTCGGTCATTTTGACATAAATTGTCAAATTACATGGGCCCTTGTCCCTTAAGCCGGTAAATACAAATATGGAGCCGGAGATGTCCTAGGAGGCCGAAACTGGATTTCTCAGATTGCTTTCTGAGTTTCTTGGGCGATCCGGAGATTACTGCGATCTCTGTTTGCTGAGATTGGGCCTCTAAGAATATGAAAAGTGCATCTGAGACCCTTAAAGCACTGCTCGAGGGGTCTAGATGAGTTGTGTGATTCATTCCGACAATCCCACATTGAGCCTTGAGAAGGCTAGCATTGTGTAAGGTAAGCATCCGGCGTCAAGTTTCCCCAAAGAGGACCTCCGGATATGGATTTTCACTGAAAATGGCCTTTTGTGCCCTTCGGAGGTTACTCGGGAAACCGTGAAGGGTTTTGCTGTCTGTTTTGCCCAATTGCGAATGTCCGCTGGAGTTTTCAGGGCAATGTAGTGTGAACTTCGTTTGCCGTAATTCCATCAGACCAGTCTCCGGTTACGCTCTTCCGAAGAAGGGTATGCCCGTTTTGTCATTCGGAAGTCATTCAGAGTGTTGTATGGCTTCTAAAAGACAATATGAAGCATTGCTCGTGCTCTGTATGATTGAGGGGCATGGCCGCATCTGATATTTGGAATTAACTTTTCTTCGAAAAACCGGCATTTTTGGACTTCCACTGAAAAGTTGTCTGTATACAGAAAGTTGTTCTGTATAGAGCAGATGATTTGCAAAATGCCTTTGGGGACACTTATCATCTGTTTGGCATTGGAGTGGATTTTTGGAGTCCAATATTGGCTATCTTCCGATGATTGAGCGAACTATCGGAAAATAGAACTGTTTGTGTGATAAACTGAAAATGCCGGTTTTGGATATTGCTGAGCTCTTTAGTCACTCTATTACCCTTTGGTGACCCCTGGAGTCCTTCTGTCATATGCATGTGTCATTTGCCCGATTTTGCCGACTTGAGGATGAATAGTGATTTTCTGCTCTGTTAAGTCGTTTTTCTGTATTCTGCTCAGGTTGTGGCTTGGATCATTGCTGATATCATCGTTTGGAAAGGTGAGCCAAAATGGGGTGCTGACACCGTAAATGCGGGGCCGAAGCCCAAAAGCAGTAAATGCTGGGCCGAGGCCCGAAAGCCGTAAATGCAGAACTGAGGTCCGATGCAGTAAATGCATGCTCGATAGGAAAATGCAAGAGATGTAAGAGCAAAGGTCAATGCTGAGGAATAGCGCAAGGCGCTGCAATGCAGTGACGCCGATTTGCTTGCGATATTGCTCTATGGAGCAGGGATGGGGACTTAGTGTTGAAATCCCAAGGAGCTGGATGGATGGGAGACGTTTGTTGTCTCAATTGTGGTCACTTAGTATTCAGGCTGTCTTCTTATTGAGAATTTCCTGCCATGGGAAAAGAAAACAATGAAGGAGCATGAACCGTTCAGCATTTCAATGCAAGAGTGTAGGGAAGCGAACTGGCCTGGTAGGTGTCGTGCGAGCACACCGAGAGACATGCATTGATACGTTGAGCAGGCATGTATGAGCTGGTGTGAACATGCTTGGACATGTGTGAGGCGCGCTCGATTGCTGGTAGATGCGCTGGGTCACGCGGAGGGACGTGCGTCCGATCACGCAGTGACACTCTCTGTTAGGAAGAAGTTAGTGTTGGTTAACTTCGCCTGGGAAGGTTGATCAGCCCTCGGGCCACAGTTCGTCTTGCTATGGAGGAAGGGTGAAGGCCGCGAGTGGCCTGCCCGCAAAAGTGGGCACGACTCGCCTATCGTGCGGGGTGGGTGGCCGGGCTGGACAGCCTCTGGTCATAGCACGTCTCGCCATGGAGAGGTGAAGACCGCAAGTGGTCTACCCGCGAAGGTTGGCACAACTTGTCTATCGTGCGGAAATGCGTTGTAGTCGCAAGACAATAAATATATCAAATGTATGCAATGCGTGGGTTTTGAAAGCTAATGCTGTCGTTCGCATTGATTCAAAGAGTTTAAAATACAATGCGGTTTGGAAAATAAATCCTTAAGTCGATCTTCCATCCCGCTCGGGGCACAAGTGAACATTGCCACGGAAAACACCAATTCCAGGCGAAAGTCTAGTGGAGATATCTATCCTAAGATGGGTGGGGACCTCCATGGGTCCTCTTCCTGGACCTCTCCAAGGTAGCGTTCGCACGTGCCAACTCCTGATCACGTCTCTGTAACTCGGCGCGTGCTTGGCGAGCTCCCTTTGAAGCTGGCGCTGATCGATGAGTTGCTCATCTTTCTCGGCGACCTCCCAACGAAGGCGGTCCCTCTCAGACCTGAGGCTAGTGAGTTCCGCTTGGACGGCGATGCTCGAAGTTGAGGGTGCCCCATATGGTGTGCTATCCTCAAGTTGTGGAGAGTCGGTGGAATCTTCGTGTACTAACGAACTCCGTCGGTAGAAACGGAGGATGTACTCTTCCGTAGCCTGAAAATCCCGTTCATCCTTGGTATGGTGTTCGGGAAAGTAAGGTAGCTCTGTGACCGCAGTGCGCCATGCGGATAGGACCTGTTGGATATCACTTTGGCAATCTACGGACGTCTGATCCTCCCGCCAAGTGTGTTCGAACCTAGTCCGTGCCGTGTCCTCGGGGACTGTCTGTAGGCTACCAAACTGCCTCATTACTCGCGACGGGAAGTAAGTGGTGTATCCCGCATGGCTCAAGAGTGGGATTCCGTTAAAATCATGGCATCTAAGGGCCATGGGTCCGGGTGGCATCCACGCGGCACACCACTTAAAGCCCTTGGGTGATATTTCACGAAAAATTTTGATCCACTCGGAAACCTTGCGTTCTTCCACGTGCACTAAAGGTAGTAACCGGGAAATGATCGACTTCGAGTGGTTGAAAAACAGAACTGGGGGCACGAGGCCAAAGGGGCTTGCGTGGCTCTGTAGCCAAATTTGCAAAAGGATTGGGGACCCCCTCAACCCTCGATCAGCTGTTCGCGTAACGCGGTCGAGCGACCGAATGGTCTCAGCCACTAGGGCTACCTCGTACCCGCGGCCTCCGACCACTTGGAGGATGACGTTAGCCAGAGCTGCGTCGATGCGATCGACTGCGCTAGGGAATAAAAGGGTTTCAAAAATAAGGAGCAAAACTGCATGACATAAGTTTGCTTGAAAAATGTCCCCTCGAACCTCGCGTGCTTGTGATTTGATAAAGAAGAGAAGTTTCGTGGTTACTATCTCAGTGCCTCCGGAGTATGCAAGTTGGGCATGCAGTTGAGATCTGTGCACCCTGAGTAGGCGCGAGACTAAGACCAATCGAGTAGTACGGAGGTTAGGCTCCACAATGCCGTGGGAAATAGCAGTCCTACCAATGAGGGTCCGATACTCCTCAATGATAGGCGTAAGCTCTGTACCCTGAATGTTGAAGACCGCATGGGTTGGATCCCAGAACGTCACAGCTGCTCCTAGGAAATTCCAATCTACTCGGCGTGTGGAGAGCATGGGCACATCTCCGACGAAGGAAGTGATATAGTTTCGGTCAATTTGACGCAGGCTGGTCCATATGTGACTTATCTGCTCAAGCGGTGGCGTGATTCTGTCGAGGCGCAGAAAGGAAGCCGAATGCGACATCCCTTACCAAGATGTAAAGAAGATCAGCTTAGGACTCATCAATACGAATGACACCCTAATTTTGATAACTGTATGATGCATGAGTGCGAAAAATAAATGCCCACGGCTTAATAAAATTACAAGGTACATGTACACCGCTCTTGAAATGGAAAAGACTCAAGTGGCTCGCAGGCCGACTCAATAGACTGTTGCCGGAGTCGGGTAGAAGGCTTTCATGGAAGCATAGCACGATGCATGGTTCAGTGCTACAGGGACCGTACTACCTAGGGATGGGGGCCCCCGACTCAAGGGTGTCAATTCCTTGAAATCGGGCGGGATTCTTTTCAAGGCCTAAACGACAGTCGAACTGTGCGTCGTACCCCTACTTCGAACCCCTATCTAACCTGGGTTGCCTAAAATCGGTCGTGGGACGCGACCCATAGGTACCTAGTGCTAGCGTGATATGCAATGCAAGTGCTTTTAAATAAAAGTGCGTAAAGTAGATAAGCGGGAAATGTACTGAAAGCGGTAAATAAACATGCAAGCAAAGCAAACGGGTCGAGCCTGAACCCACTAAGTATGTCCCCAGTGGAGTCGCCAAGCTGTACGGACCCGAATGTGGACTCTCGTTGGGGCCCGCATTTCGCGCTTTTGGATCGCGCGGCTTGGTCAGAACGTCCACCTTCCCGTGGGGACGCGTGACGGACACGCGTGAGAGAAGGAGTCGCCACTTATCATTTTACGACCCGAAGGTCGAGGGCGGATAAGTTACCCTGGGTCTAGGGGTATGGAACACCTAGTTTGTCGTTAAGGCATTGATCTGTGCGGAACCGAAAAATCCGTGTTCGGGGGTTCATGTTACGTGCGGGCCTATATCCCGCGCGCCCTTTCGGTACTCTGGTTTGCTAGGCTTGCATTTTTGTTTTATTTACCGCATGAATTAGGCTGCACTCGGCTCACACGTTTTGACACCGTAACTTCGATGAATTAAACGATGTCGGTGGAGAAGCTGAGAGAGAAGTAAACCCGTGTGTCGGGGAATTGGTTCACAATCTTGCGTTACAGTTCATTGAACCACGGAGGTTGAATCCCTGCGTGAACCAGAACCGCGAGTTCTTGGATTTACTTGTATCTGGGCAAGCATTAGACCGATTCGATTAATTCGACTCTCAGACCGTTCGCTCACCGACTGGAATTCTTACAAAATAAATGTACAAAATAAAATCCTTACAATGCTCTCGAAAACAATAAATACAAATTACAAATGGCCGAATTCCAGTCGACTCGCGTTCGGTTACTATTCCACTCTAACTCACCGTGAGTTTAGGGAAAAAGACCGAAGAACTGAAATTCAATGGACGCTCTCACTGAATAAGGCGTTGGACCCTGTGAGTGTTGATTAGGGCATTGAACCCTGTGCTCGATGATTAGGGTGTTGAACCCTAATATTATTCGGCCTAGGGATCAGGCTCGACTCGCATGGCAAACAGGTGCGGAAAGATAACACGCAACATGTTAATAACATACAAAGTGTTTGTTATTGTCGTGTTTACGTGAATTAACAGATTATTAACCCAGGGGTGTTTTTGCAAGCAATTGCCATATGCTAAACAATCAAACATGTGCCAACGTTTAGCATTCGGCTTTATTTTGAGAACTTGACAAAGAGAGTCAAATCTCAGGTGTGTGGATTGCTTTTACAGTTGTTCTGTATTATGACACTGAATTACCACTGAATTACCAAACTCATGTTTTGACTCTAGATTTGGAATCTAGAATTCCTCCTAACCATTATCTAGTGTTTGGTTAGGTCGAGTGAAAGGTTAATAAGCATTTCGCATGTTTTCTGACAGAGATAACCGTTCTAATTACCCGAGTCTATGTTAGGATAACAGAAACTCAACAGTTAGATAAGAAAAGGCTATGCAGATGAACCTGCACCTGAACAGGTAGCCCATTCTTATCCCGTACTGTAGTGTTTCTGTCATGCTAACCCTAGGGGTGTCGCTGAATTGTGAAAAGACGATTTTGCCCTTTATTTGAAAATTGTTTTCAGAAAAGGGGAAACATCGCAGTGCGGGCCACCTCGGCCTATAGCCGGTGTCAACCAAATCCCTTGATCGTCTAGGGTTGTGCAAGAACCCCGAAAAGCCAAAGAACCGGTCGATCTGCCCGGAAGTGATATAGAAAGATCTTCTGTATCCTGACTTGAGCTACCTAGAATCAGGTAAAAACTCAAGTTGAGACACAGAAGCCCGTTTCAGATGTCCATGCTACATCGGACCGCGTGTTTCGGGTTTTGAAATTGATAAGTTTGAAAAGGGCACCAACGTCATTTGACAACTCATCGACGCGAGTTATCAGTTAATGGCCAATTCATGTAAACTTTATCAGTGTGAAGTGGGTTTAATCATGTGAGCGTCCCGATTAACCTGTTCGTGAAATTAATGCTTAAGGGTTGTGCCGAATGCATTAATTGTGAAAACGATTCGTGATTTGACGACCAAGACGATTCCATAAGGATCGAGGATAATTTGGTCCAATGACCGAAACTACCCTCGTAACCGAATGGACCCGAATGAGTCATCGATACTCAAATCCATGCATGCTTTGTTTTGAAAAGACATGTAATCGATGTTTTAACATGGGAATCGTGGAAATATCGAAATTACAATTTCGTACAATCCGAGAAATGAATTAAACTCGAAATAAGGAAATCATTCTTGATCCAAAAAGGGCCAAGAAGCCCTCGGCTTCACCTTGTCAAAGATGGCCGAATACTCTCATGGCTCGATTCAAATCACAAAGAATTTCCTTGTCTTGGTTTAATCATTTTTCGCATGCTCAAACATCAAACATCATGAATAACACGTTTTGACAAAAGTCGGTATTACCATGATTTGATTAACTCATTTAAACATGCAAACATTCACAAACATGTTATTTAAGAAATCGATAAAATAATACCGGCTTCATGCATGCAAGAACAACAAAATAAACTCGGAAAATAATTTGGATCGGGCTAAGGAGACCAATCTTAACCCGAAAAGAGCAACTCAAGTCTCGGCCATCCCATTTAGAGACTTGGCCGTGAGCTCACTTGCCATTTCTGGGTCGGGATGGTCTTCCAAACAACAATCCAAACCTTTTTCCGACATGCTAGCAAGTTATAAGGTAATACACATGCATAATATAACATAAAATTGCATAAAAGTTAAGTCTTGCAAGTTAAGTATGCATAAAATACCATAATACTCCATAGCCATGCAAAAATATAAAAAGCCCTAACTCCTCTAAGTCAAGAGTGATTTACCTAGCCTCGGGATACGAGGAAAGAGTCGGGGAAGTGTTCGAGAGTCGGGTGACTCGGTTGAACGCTTGGAAGGATGCTCAGGTGCAAAGGATGCACGTTCGGGGAGCTAGGTGCACGGGGAATGCGGCTGGAATGCACGGGAGGCGCGCGGCGTGCGCGGGGCGCGGGCAGGCGCGCGGGCGTGCAGGCGTGCGCGCGGGGCGCGCGGGCGTGCGCGGGGCGCGGGCGTGCGCGGGCGAGAGCACGGCTGGCGCTGGCGGGTCACTATTCACCCGAGAGTAGCGATTTCACCCGAAATGCACTATTTGACCTGAAACAATAATTTAAAGACTTCAAATGGAAAAACCAATTTCACCAATGAACTCCATGGGTCCAAAATGAGTGGGATATGAAGTTTGAGAAATTTTGAGCTTAAATCGGGATGATGAACATCGGCTTCCGACTTAAGAACTCAAGGCTCTCTTTTGATCTTTTCGGTTTTCTTTTCTCTTCCTTCTAAGTGCTGAAGTTTTCTGGTTCTTGAGTGTTCTTGGCTATGGAGTTTGAGAGGATTTCTTGAAAGAGAAAGGTTGGAGAGAGTGTGTAAGAGGAGAAGTGATTATCTTAATCACTTTTGGGCCATTTATAGGCAAAGCTAATGACACAATTAGCAAAAGCAAGTGCTCTTAACCCCCATGCTTAGAAAATATCAAGCCTCATCCTCTTCCATTGCATTAATGAAGAAGAGATAAGACATTGATGAGCATTGATGAGCATTGATGGAGGCTTGAGTGTTGTCTTCAAACTCTTGGATATTTTCAAGCAAGAGTGCAAGTTGGCTTCTTGCATTGAAGAAGAAGAAGAAGCTTCTAGAGTAAAGGGTGACTCATCTTGAATAGCCCGTGGGTCCCACGACCGAAGAGGAGAAACCGGGAAAAAGCTCGGGTCTCGATTGATCGCGCATTCGAAGTTCGTGGTTTGAATTGAACGTCGAATTATCGATATACGCGAGGAAATGGATTTAATGAGTCCGAGATTGGCATTTTCCGTGAGAAATTGCCAAATGTCTGTATGAGGCTTGGAAACCGGTTTTGCTCCTTTTATGCATTCAGAGCGAGGTTACCCACTTCTGACAGCATATCTTGTATCTGCATCCCACGTCGGTCATTTTGACATAAATTGTCAAATTACGTGGGCCCTTGTCCCTTAAGCTGGTAAATACAAATATGGAGCCGGAGATGTCCTAGGAGGCCGAAACTGGATTTCTCAGATTGCTTTCTGAGTTTCTTGGGCGATCCGGAGATTACTGCGATCTCTGTTTGCTGAGATTGGGCCTCTAAGGATATGAAAAGTGCATCTGAGACCCTTTAAGCACTGCTCGAGGGGTCTAGATGAGTTGTGTGATTCATTCCGACAATTCCACATTGAGCCTTGAGAAGGCTAGCATTGTGTAAGGTAAGCATCCGGCGTCAAGTTTCCCCAAAGAGGACCTCCGGATATGGATTTTCACTGAAAATGGCCTTTTGTGCCCCTCGGAGGTTACTCGGGAAACCGTGAAGGGTTTTGCTGTCTGTTTTGCCCAATTGCGAATGTCCGCTGGAGTTTTCAGGGCAATGTAGTGTGAACTTCGTTTGCCGTAATTCCATCAGATCAGTCTCCGGTTACGCTCTTCCGAAGAAGGGTATGCCCGTTTTGTCATTCGGAAGTCATTCAGAGTGTTGTATGGCTTCTAAAAGACAATATGAAGCATTGCTCGTGCTCTGTATGATTGAGGGGCATGGCCGCATCTGATATTTGGAATTAACTTTTCTTCGAGAAACCGGCATTTTTGGACTTCCACTGAAAAGTTGTCTGTATACAGAAAGTTGTTCTGTATAGAGCAGATGATTTGCAAAATGCCTTTGGGGACACTTTTCATCTATTCGGCGTTGGAGTGGATTTTTGGAGTCCAATATTGGCTATCTTCCGATGATCGAGCGAACTATCGGAAAATAGAACTGTCCGTGTGATATACTGAAAATGCCGGTTTTGGATATTGCTGAGCTCTCTAGTCACTCTATTACCCTTTGGTGACCCCTGGAGTCCTTCTGTCATATGCATGTGTCATTTGCCCGATTTTGCCGACTTGAGGATGAATAGTGATTTTCTGCTCTGTTAAGTCGTTTTTCTGTATTCTGCTCAGGTTGTGGCTTGGATCATTGCTGATATCATCGTTTGGAAAGGTGAGCCAAAATGGGGTGCTGACAGGGAGCCTCCGTGGCGACGTCCGACCCGACTTGTGCCAGTCGGGTTTCCAAATTCCAGACGTGCTTTGTTTTGGGTGATTTTTGCAGGACTGTACGGGTCGACCCGACAACTCTGGGAGCAAACGACCACCACGGTGACCTAGAGGGGTCCCTTGGCTATCCAAGGCCGCCGACCTTGCCTCAAAATTCCATCGGGAACCTCCGTGGCGACGTCCGACCTGACTTGTGCCAGTCAGGTCTGTCCACCCTTCCATTCGGGTTTGTTTGGTGCCATTCGGGTCTGTTCAACGGAAAACAGCCCAAACCCGACCCATCAATGGTCCAACCCGACTCTTGAAGGTACCATCCCGCATCTCGGGGCTAGGTATGACCATTCCCGACTTAGAGGAGCTAGGACTTTTACATTATTGTTGTGTTTATGGAGTTTTAAGGGGTTTTAAGCATGATTTTAATTCCGAACTTTAATATTATGCAATTTCCTTGTTACATCATGCATGTTTATCATCGTTTAACGTGCTAATATGTCGGGAAATATTTAAATCGAAGTCGAGGAAACTATCCCGACCCGGAAAAGCCGAGATCGTTCGGGTTAACCTCTCCATGAGGTAACCTAGAGCATTCTTGACCTTTTTGGGTCAAGACCGGATTCCTTTGCCCCGATTTAAATTGTTTCCTGAGTTTTATTGTTTTTCTCACATCCATGAAGTCAGTATTGTTTTATCGATTCCTTAAATAATATGTTTGTGCATGTTTGCATGTTTGAATGTGTTATTTAAATCATGATAATACCGACTTTCGTTTAATCGTGTTATTTAACATGTTTGATGTTTGAGCATGCGAGAAACGATTCAAAACAAGACGGGGAAAACTCGTGAAACCAAATACAAGCCATGAGACCTCTCGGCTTTCTCCAAGGAGAATAGGCCGAGAGTCTCATGGAGTTATTCGGGTTCCATGAGGCTTCCTCTTCCCGTTTTAAATCCGTTCTCGAATTTCGTGTAATTTGCAAGTTCAATTACATCGAGAATCTCACATGAAATGTCTTTCAAAACAAAGCATGCATGGATTCGGGTATCGATGACTCATTCGGGTCCATTCGGTTACGAGGGTAGTTTCGGTCATTGGACCAAATTATCCTCGATCTTATGGAATCGTCTTGGTCGTTGAGTCGCGAATCGTTTTCACAATTAATGCATTCGGCACAACCCTTAAGCATTAATTTCACGAATGGGTTAATCGGGACGCTCACATGATTAAACCCCTTCATACTGATAAAGTTTACACGAATTGGCCATTAACTGATAACTCGCGTCGATGAGTTGTCAAATGACGTTGGTGCCCTTTTCAAACTTATCAATTTCAAAACCGGAAATGCGCGGTCCGATGTAGCATGGACGTCTGAAAAGGGCTTCTGTGTCTCAACTTGAGTTTTTACCTGATTCTAGGTAGCTCAGGTCAGGATACAAAAGATCTTTCTAGATCACTTCCGGGCAGATCGACCGGTTCTTTGGCTTTTTCGGGGTTCTTGCACAACCCTGGACGATCCAGGGAATTGGTCGACACCGGCTACAGGCCGAGGTGGCCCGCACTGCGATGTTTCCCCTTTTCTGAAACAATTTTCATATAAAGGGCAAAATCGCCTTTTCACAATTCAGCGACAACCTTAGGGTTAGCATGACAGAAACACTACAGTACGGGATAAGAATAGGCTACCTGTTCAGGTGCAGGTTCATCTGCATAGCCTTTTCTTATCTAACCGATGAGTTTCTGTCATCCTAACATAGACTCGGGTAACTAGAACGGTTATCTCTGTCAGAAAACATGCAAAAATGCGGATTAACCTTTCACTCGACCTAACCAAACACTAGATAATGGTTAGGAGGAATTCTAGATTCCAAATCTAGAGTCAAAACACTAGTTTGGCTAATTCAGTGGAAATTCAGTATCACAATACAGAACAATTGTAAAAGCAATCCACACACATGAGATTTGACTCTCTTTGTCAAGTTCTCAACAAAGCAGAATGCTAAAACATTGGCACGTGCTTGTTTGTCTAGGGTAGGATTTGCATGCCAAAATACCTCGGATTAACAACTTGTTAAAACACGTACACTCGATAATAACAAACACCTTGTCTGTTATTTACCTGCTGCGTGTTATTTTTCCACACCTATTTGCTATACGGGTTGAGCCTGATTCCTAGGCCGAATAATATTAGGGTTCAACGCCCTAATCATCAAGCACAGGGTCCAACGCCCTATTCAGTGAGAGCGTGCATTGAATTTCAGTTCTTCGGTGTTTTCCCTAAACTCACGGTGAGTTAGAGCGGAATAATAACCGAACGCGAGTCGACTGGAATTCGGCCATTTGTAATTTGTATTTATTGTTTTCGAGAGCATTGTAAGGACTTTTATTTTGTACATTTGTTCTGTAAGAATTTCAGTCGGTGAGCGAACGGTCCGAGAGTCGAATTAATCGAATCGGTCTAATGCTTGCCCAGACACAAGTAAATCCAAGATCTCGCGGTTTTGGTTCACGCAGGGATTCAACCTCCATGGTTCGATGAACTGTAACGCAAGATTGTGAACCAACTCCCCGACATACAGGTTTACTTCTCTCTTGGCTTCTCAACCGACATCGTTTATTTCACCGAATCTCCGGTGTCAAAATGTGCGAGCCGAGCGCAACTTAATCCATGCGGTAAATAATAAAACATGCAAGCCTAGCAAACCAGAGTACCGAAAGGGCGTACGGGATATAGGCCCGCACGTAACATGAACCCCCGAACACAGACTTTCCGGTTCCACACAGATCAATGCCTTAACGACCAACTAGGTGTTCCATACCCCTAAACCCGAGTAGCTTATCCGCTCTCGACCATCGGGTCGTAAAATGATAAGTGGCGACTCCTTCTCTCACGTGTGTCCGTCACGCGTCCCCATGGGAAGGTGGACACTCCCAAGCCGAGCGATCCAAAAGCGCGCATGCGGGCCCCGACGAGAGTCCACATTCGGGTCCGTACAGCTTGGCGACTCCACTGGGGACATACTTAGTGGGTTCAGGCTCGATTCGTTTGCTTGCTTGCATGTTCATTTACCGCTTCTCGCAATGTTTCGCTCATCTACTTTACGCACCTTTACTTTTCCGCACTTGCATTGCATCATTCTAGTGGATTTAGGTACCTCGCCTGAAATCCCACGGGCGCCGATTTAGGAAGCTAGGTTAGTCAGAGGTTCCGAGTAAGGGAACGGATCGAGTCGGCTCTGCCACCAAACCGGCCCCCAAAGATCCTCGCTCGATTTCAAGGAATTGACACCCTTGAATCGGGAGCCCCCATCCCTAGTTAGTGGTTGTCCCAGTAGAACACTGAAACCATGCATAAACAGGGACCGTCATGCTGGACCAAAATTTGCCTTCATGCCGCCAACCAACCCAAAAGTTGAGTCTTTGAGTCGGCTCGTAGTTTTTCTTTTAGGCGAGCCTTTTGTTGTTTTCACTGAATGAGTGTTGTACAATGTAAAGAACTCATGTTATAGTTTATTTTTCTGCACCTGCATGCATGTTTTCAAAACAACCTAAGACATTGCATCGGTTTAATGTTTAAGCTCCCCTTTTCAAACTATCTTTGTAAATTAAGGAACTTGAACCAAATCGATGCAGTGGCATTAACTTTTGAAAACTTATACAGTGCATGCATTCTATCTATTTCTATGTTTGCACAACAGCTGCCATGTCTCGCACAGCAGGCGAGTCGTGCCAACATTCGCGGGTAGATCACTTGCGGTCTTCACTTCCCCATAGCGAGATGTGCTGTGACCAGAAGCCGAGTCCATCCCGGCTACCCACCTCGCACGACAGGCGAGTCGTGCCAACCTTCGCGGGTAGACCACCCGCGGTCTTCACTTCTCCATAGCGAGATGCACTGTGATCAGAAGCCGAGTCCATCCCGGCTACCCACCCCGCACGATAGGCGAGTCGTGCCCACTTTCGCGGGCAGGCCACTCGCGGCCTTCACCCTTCCTCCACGGCAAGACGAGCTGTGGCCCGAGGGCCGATCAACCTTCCCAGGCGAAGTTAACCAACACTAACTTCTTCCTAACAGAGAGTGTCACCGCGTGATCGGACGCACGTCCCTCCGAGTGACCCCGCGCATTTACCAGCGATCGAGTGCACCTCACACATGTCCAAACATGTTTGCACCAACTCATGCACGCGTGCTCAACGTATCGATGCACGTTTCTCGGCGAGTTCGCACAACACCTACCAGGCCAGTTCGCTTCCCTACACCCTTGTATTGGAATTGTGAACAGTTCATGCTCCTTCATTGTTTCCTTCTTCCATTGCAGGAAATCCCCAACAAGATGACAGCCTGAATACTGAACCATCACAATTGAGGCAACAAACGTCTCTCATCCAGCTCATTGGGATTTCAACACTGTGTTCCCACCCTCCCTCCGCAAAGAATGCGAGAAAATCAGAGTCACTGCTTTGCAGCGTCTTGCACTGTCGCTTAGCATTGACCATTGCTTTTGCATCTCTTGCACTTTCTTATCGAGCATGCATTTACTGCATCGGGCTCCCACCCCACATCGGGCTTTGGCCCCACTTTTCGGCTTTGCTCCGCATCGGGCTTCGGCCCAGCATTTACTGCATCGGGCTTCGGCCCAACTTTTGGGCTTTTGCCCCGCATTGGGCTTCGGCCCAGCATTTACTGCATCGGGTTTCGGCCCAACTTTTGGGCTTTTGCCTCGACTGCATCGAGCTTCGGCCCAACATTTACTGCATCGGGCTTCGGCCCCACTTTCGGGCTTCGACCTCGCATGTACTGCTTTCGGGCTTCAGCCCCGCATCTACTGCTTTCGGGCTTCGGCCCCGCATCTACAGTTTTCGGGCTTCAGCCCTGCATTTACTGCTTTTGGGCTCCAGCCCCGCATTTACTGCTTTTTGATTTTGACACTTCGCATTTACTGCTTTCAGGCTCATCTGAAATCCAAAATCGACTTGGATTCAAATTCATCCAAGCGATACTCCGAGGAGCAAGTCTAATCCTTCAACTGCAAAGACCGGAAGTGACAGCTCCACAAACAGAGCATGATCCAACTCTTAATCGCAGAAGATACCAGCACGATCATGCCTCTAATCACAGAATGGATCTCATTCACCTCTGTTGTGGTCGCCGATTGAATACTAGAACAACACACGCAGTCTTCTTTAAACTCTCTTTTGCTTTAATTTAAATGCATTCCCACAAATGGGCTCCCGACATGAACAAATCCTTCAATGGAGCATTAGGACAGTCTTTGCGACGCCCTATTAGTTCTGTTGGACCTGTTCGACTCGCCTGTCCTCATGAGACCCGGCTCCTCGAGCCTTCCCTAGGACGGCTGCGCAAGCCTACTCGCAATTAGGGAAAATATGCTTATGTGACCTCAGTCACGGTCTAACCACTCCAGAGTGGTGATGACCAGATTTCCGGAAACAAATGTCGTCTGCAAGCGGCACCCCATGGGTCGCGGGCAGGACAAAAAGGGATTTTCCCATGGGACCACCTCATATTTCTTACCACATATTCCCCGCATAATAGCCTAATGCATTGTCTTCTTTGTCATCCTTCACAGGGGCACATTGACCACAGGCGAAGAGCGATTCGCGAGTTCATGCTTCCCCGAGAACTTGTCTCGGACCTTTTCCTTATACTTTGACGAGGGAGGGGTTCGACGATGAGGTACCCCCTATGAAGTCGAAGACGAGGACAATCGAATGAATCAACTCCTCGACGGAGACTAAAAACAATGCATTTGGAGGTTGAATCCTTCAAAACCTTCGCCCTTGCAAACTCGAGAGATAAAAGAATCGAGCCCGCTAGGTCGAAAACCCCTTTTGGGGCGGCCTAGGCAAAAGCTAGGGTAAAAGAGTGGCACGACCGGAAACCCTTTTGGGGCGGTCGTGGCAAAAGGAGAGTTCTTCCCCTTTAGGTTGAGAGGTGCGGCCCCGAGGTGGGTGACCGTAGCAAAAGGAGAGCAAAACGAGATCCCCAAGGGAAGTGGCCAGTTTATCTATTCCAACACGATCCCCAATCGGCTCTCCAATACCATTCAACCGTCCAAGAAGGAACCTTCCTCAAGCACAATGCGTAACTGAATATGCCGTCCAAGCAGTTCAGTACAACTTACACAACAGAAGGACGAAGGAAAATGGGGGTACATCTCATTGCAGGCGTGAACCCGTGTATCCTTTTAGCTTGGGGCAACGTGCTTCCCAAGCTTTCTCTTTTCTCTTTGTCTTTGCATAACTCCAAATGGGTCATAGCCACCCTTTAACAGGCTACCATAGAGTCAAAATCCCAGACATTCCTCTCTGGGGGTCTAGTCATAACGCTTTGGAAATGGTCAGACCGAGTCTGACCAAATCTGAACAGAAATCCCCAAGCGGGTTGCAAATACAGCCGTCCTACGGTACCCTATTGAGAAGGGTTCAAAGCCGACGGGCACGTCGAACAAACGATAGAACTGCTAGGGCATCGTTGGAAAGTCTCGATATGCCCAAGCATGGCTAACGGGAGCCCCATGAGGCCTTGCATCTAGGCCTCCGAAAACGGGACCCACTTACACTGTCAAAGCAAAAGTCTTCATGGGTTGCTCAGGTGACCCAAAACTGAAGATCTGCGTGTCGCAACAACATTTTCATGCTTACCTGTGTCCATTACTTGTTAGTATTTCTAACATGATTTACTAGTAATGTCAGGATCACAGGTACTGCAAACGGCATGAACTACAACAGACTCTGATTCCTAGTTCCACGGGATACGTGGACGCTCTGTCTTAGAGCTCGAGTCTCGTAATACAAGACGCCGACTTTCGGCGAACTTCTTGCAGGTCAAAGCATGACCGCCCAAGCAGCGGAGCTGGCCTCCGACAAAGCACAATCATTCCTCAGCCGCAAAGCCGATTTCCGGTAGCCCAATAGGTAACCGCCTAGCGGCGAGCCCGGCTTTCGGTAGATCAAACACATCACTGCCACAGAGGTAAGGCTTCAGTGAAATGACTTCGTCCCAGCATCAACGCCTGCCTCCGACAAATCAACTCTCTTTGGAAGATGTCTCCCCAAGATCGATTCATCTCTACTTCATGTGACGGGTGACAATCTCAACCCAAGAGGAGAATCTTCAGAGCAGTACTCCAGGCACTTAGTTGCATCGCAATCAGTTGGCAAGTAACGAAACATTTTGCCACCACATCGATTGCAACACGGGCAAGCTCAGTGATGGAGGAATCACAATGATTCCTTCCACACCTAACGCAACTCCTCAGCGTTTGCATTTACTTTGTGCACCTTTTATTTCCACAATGCACTTTTCAATTGGCGTGCACCTTCTCAGGAACGCAGTGCACCTTTTATTTCCGCAATGCACTTTTCAATTGGCGTGCACCTTCTCAGGAACGCAGTGCACCTTTTATTTCCGCAATGCACTTTTAATTGGCGTGCACCTTCTCAGGAATGCAGTGCACCTTACAAACCCGGCGAGCAAGCGCTTGTGCACCCCGCAAGTCCACTGGGTAGGTGCCTTTGAACCATGCAGTTCATTCGGTATGCGCCCCGTGCATATTGCAAACCCTTCGGGTCAATCCCGACTTTACTTTTCTGCACCGGGGTCAATCCCCTTCGGGTCAATCCCGACTTTACCTTCTGCACCGGGATCAATCCCCTTCGGGTCAATCCTGACTTTACTTTTCTACACCGGGGTCAATCCCGACTTGACCTTCTGCAGCGGGGTCAATCCCCTTCGGGTCAATCCCGACTTTACTTTCTGCACTGGGGTCAATCCCCTTCGGGTCAATCCCGACTTTAATTGCCTATCTCAGCTCTGTTCCGGACTCTACACGTCCATTGTGCGCATCTCACTATATCTTCTTTTTATTAAGTACAACATCCCACATATCCAAAGCAAGAAGGAGAGGGCCATATAGGAAATTCCACCTTGATCATTGCTATCAAACTGGGGTGCTTCTGAAATCTTTGGCTGCATCCTCTACTCGAGCAAGCAGTCAAAGAGGGGCAAGCTGTCAGCACCCCATTTTGGCTCACCATTCCAAACAACGATATTAGCAATGATCCAAGCCACAACTTGAGCAGAATACAGAAAACGGCTCGGCAGAGCAAGAAATCACTATTCATCCTCAAGTAGGCAAAATTGAGCAAATGACCCATGGATGTGATAGAAGGACTCCAGGGGTCACCAAAAGGCAACAGAGCGACCAGAGAGCTCAACAATGTCCAAAATCGGCATTTTTAGTATATCACACGGACGGTACTATTTTCCGATAGTTTGCTCGGTCGTCGGAAGATAGCCAATATTGGACTCCAAAAATCCACTTCAATGCCAAACAGATGAAAAGTGTCCCCAAAGGCATTTTGCAAATCATCTGCTCTATACAGAACAACTTTCTGTATACAGACAACTTTTCAGTGGAAGTCCAAAAATGCCGGTTTTCTGGAGAAAAGTTAATTCCAAATATCAGATGCGACCATGCCCCACCAGCACACAGAGCATGAACAATGCTTCAGATTGTCTCTTGGAAGTCACACAGACACTTCAAATGACTTCCGAACGGCAAAACAAGCATACCCCTCTTCGGAAGAGCATAGCCGGAGAATAGTCTGATGGAATTACGGCGAACGAAGTTCATACCGCATTGCCCAGAAAACTCTAGCAGACATTCACAATTGGGCAAAACAGACAGTAAAATCCTTTTCAGTTTCCCGAGTAACCTTCGAGGAGCGGAAATGGCCATTTTCAGTGGAAATGCATATTCGGAGGTCCTTTTTACGGAAACTTGACGCCGGGTGTCTACCCTATACCATACTAGCCTTCTCAGGGCTCAACGTGGAATCGTCAGAATAAATCACACGACTCATCTAGACCTCCCGAGCAATGCTTTACATGTCTCAGATACACTTTTCAAGTCCTTGGAGGTCTGATCTCGACAAACAGAGATTATAGTAATCTCCGGAGTGCCCAAGCAACTCAGAAATCATTTTGAGAAATCCAGTTTCGGCCTCCTAGGACGTCTCCAGCCCCACGTTAGCATTACCGGCTTAAGGGACAATTGTTCACGTTGTCTGACAATTTATTTCAAAATGACCAACGTGAGATGCAGACACAAGATATGCTGTCAGAAGCGGACAACTTCGCTCTGGTCCCCTGCAATGAGCAAAACCGGCTTTCGAGCCTCATACGCTTCCGGGGCATTTCTCCATGAAAAATGCCAATCTCGGGCTCATTAAACCCGTTTCCTCGCGCATATCGATAATTCGACGTTCAATTCGAACCATGAACTTCGAATGCGCGACCAATTGAGACCCGAGCTTTCTCCCGGTTTCTCATCTTCGGCCATAGGACCCACGGGTTGCCCAAGGGCAACCATCCCTTGCCATTGCCGCCCTCTCCATTGCCTCTTGTCTTCTCTTGCACACTTGCACCAAAATATCTTCAAGTCTTCCAAGATCACACTCCAACTTCACTTCCATGCCATTAATGCTTATTGGCTCATCTTCATGAAGAATGCATGGAGGAGATTCATCCTTATCTTGCTTAGCAAATTCGGATCCCCATAAGCATGCCCTTAATTAAGCTTTTTCACACTTAATTGCACTTAAGCATAGCCTATATATACTTTCTAAGTCATTAACTTAATCAGACACCTTCAATCCATCTCGACTTAAATCCAAACTTCACCAAACTTCATATCCTACATGTTTTCGACCCCCTATATCCATTTCCAAGCTTAGATTTCAAGTTTGAAGACTCTAAGTTAGAGAATCAGCTCAGTACAGAATCGAGCACAGTTTTGGCCCAGCCGGGTCAAAACTTCCAACCCTGTTTTCTCACCTTTTCGAGTCGTTCTGAACTTTCAAAACCCATCAAACACCTCCGGGGGTTCGTTAGGAGTCGGGAGCCACCGACCTTGCTCAAAAATTCCATCGGAATCCACCGTTATGAATTCCGACCCGAAAACTGCTCAGTCGGGCAGGCGTTTTTGACTGTTTGTTCGGTTTTCTTGCAGATCGAGTCGATCCAGGACTCTTTTCGGAAACCGACCACCACAGCCACCTCCGGAGCCTCCGTGGCCACGTCCGACCCGACTTGTGCCAGTCGGGTCCGAAATTCCAAACGTGCTCTGTTTTGGGTGATTTTTGCAGGACTGTACGGGTCGACCCGACAACTCTGGGAACACACGACCACCACGGTGACCTAGAGGGGTCCCTTGGCTATCCAAGGCCGCCGACCTTGCCTCAAAATTCCATCAGGAGCCTCCGTGGCAACGTCCGACCCGACTTGTGCCAGTCGGGTCTGTCCACCCTTCCATTCGGGTTTGTTTGGTGCCATTCGGGTCTGTTCAACGGAAAACAGCCCAAACCCGACCCATCAACAGTCCAACCCGACTCTTGAAGGTACCATCCCGCATCTCCTGATCAACACTCACGGGGTCCAACGCCCTATTCAGTGAGAGCGTGCATTGAATTTCAGTTCTCTGGTCTTTTTCCTAAACTCACGGTGAGTTAGAGCGGAATAATAACTGAACGCGAGTCGACTGGAATTCGGCCATTTGTAATTTGTATTTATTGTTTTCGAGAGCATTGTAAGGACTTTTATTTTGTACATTTGTTTTGTAAGAATTCCAGTCCGTGAGCGAACGGTCTGAGAGTCGAATTAATCGAATCGGTCTAATGCTTGCCCAGACACAAGTAAATCCAAGATCTCGCGGTTTTGGTTCACGCAGGGATTCAACCTCCATGGTTCGATGAACTGTAACGCAAGATTGTGAACCAACTACCCGACATACGGGTTTACTTCTCTCTCGGCTTCTCAACCGACATCGTTTAGTTCACCGAATCTCCGATGTCAAAATGTGAGAGCCGAGCGCAACTTAATCCATGCGGTAAATAATAAAACATGCAAGCCTAGCAAACCAGAGTACCGAAAGGGCGTGCATGATATAGGCCCGCACGTAACATGAACCCCCGAACACGGACTTTCCGGTTCCACACAGATCAATGCCTTAACGACCAACTAGGTGTTCCATACCCCTAGATCCGGGTAACTTATCCGCCCTCGACCATCGGGTCGTAAAATGATAAGCGGCGACTCCTTCTCTCACGCGTGTCCGTCACGCGTCCCCACGGGAAGGTGGACACTCCCAAGCCGCGGGATCCAAAAGCGCGCATGCAGGCCCCGACGAGAGTCCACATTCGGGTCCGTACAACACCCATACACTCATATATACAAAACATACATGCACACACATATGTCATCTATATATATCTATCCATCCCATTTCTGATGGCTATATATATATGCATTCGACAATGCATTGATTTTGCATGACTTTCATGCAAAATGAGGCCACATGGAATGCACTTGGCATCCATGCAAATGACATGTGTCTCTTGGCATGTGTGTGCCACGTGGCTCCCAATTCGGGTCCGGTGTGTCTCTGTGTCGTGTATTGAATTGAGTCCATTAAATCTAATAAATCGGGGTCTAATTAATCGGTAAATTTAATCTCATTAAATATCCGATTAACTAATCGCACCGTAACTCGTCTAGTCTCTATTAGACAGATTTAGTGTTTCAAAACCATCTCGTCGATTTGGTCGTAGTGTGTGACCCTGTAGGTTCCCGATTACATTGACAGTAATTTCGAAATCTCTATTTCACTATTACAAACAGTGAGCGGCATCTAGCAATGCATCACTGCTACTCAAGTAATCGGAAAGTCAATTTCTCGACGAATCTTGTAACCTATGTTACCATACAGTATAATCCCTTTGTCCTCTATATCTCTATTGAGCCCAAGGCATGGTCGTTATCATCCTTGTATGGCTCAATCTCTCTTTCTTGGTTTACCGGGTAAGTCTATCAAAACAAATGAGATCGATATCCCTATATCGACTCATTTGGGTATGCATACAATTATAGACTCTGCCCACCAAGCGGCCGTGAGATATCACTCCCATTACGTAGGAGGGACAAATCCTATCTTGGTCACTCACATTCCTCTCCATGCTCTGTGGTATACCCAATAACTGTCTTTATCAAAGTATACGACATTACATGTAGGAAACTATGATGACCTCAAGTCAAAGGACCACTGCACCATAGTCACTATGAGATCTGCTAATGACAGTCACGTAACAACCCATGTAGTAGTCTCATGACAGGTTAGTCGAGTACACATTACTCCTAATGTATACCTGCGGTGTGACTCAATGTCTCTACATCCATGACCTGTGAGACTTGGTCATCAATCTACACCCACACTAGTCTAACCGCATTATCGTTGTCCTAATTAACGATAATACTTTGACTAGGGATATTTAGGAATAGTGTTCAGTCATTATAGGATCTCACAATCAAGTCACACTCGATGCCTGTTGAACCTACTATTCCAAGGACGTTATTGTGTAAAATTAATATTCAGTGCAACTCACACAATAACATAAATGCCTCGTACTATAATGAAATATATGTCATATTACAGAATTGATGACAGATTGCCTCTAGGGCATACACCAATTCCCAACACCCTACGCAATTGCATTCAAATTACGAATAGTTCTTGTTCCTTCATTGCTTTTCCTTTTTCCATTGTAGGAAATAACTGACAAGAAGGCAACTTGAACCCTGAACGACCACAATCAGGACAATAAACACTTCCCATCCAGCACCTTGGAACTTCGACACCGAATCCCAACCCTCCCTCCGCAAAAGATCACAGGCAACAGCTCCAACGAACAGAGCATGGCCCTGCACACCCGCCGCGAAAGTCACTAGCACGGTCACATCTCCGACCGGAGAATGATCCCTGCCCACCCTCCACTGTGGCCATCAACCAGACACTGGGGCAA
Source organism: Punica granatum (assembly GCF_007655135.1). Lineage (NCBI taxonomy): Eukaryota > Viridiplantae > Streptophyta > Magnoliopsida > Myrtales > Lythraceae > Punica > Punica granatum. The sequence continues at coordinate 23,942,123 of NC_045130.1, read as the reverse complement.
CAGGAAATTTTCCCTAAACTCTCTTTTACATTTATTTATATGCATTCCCAAACAAGCTCCCGACTAGAACGAACCACTCAAGTGAGCATTAGAACAATTCCAAAGATCCCCTATTAGTTCTTTCGGGCCTGTTCGACTCGCCTGTCCTCATGGGACCCGGCTCCCCGAGCCTTCCCTAGGACGGCTGCGCATGCCAATCCGCAATCGAGGAAAGTACACCTATGCGGCTCCTAGTCACTGTCTGACCACTCCAGGGTGGTGATGACTAGACTCCCGGAATTGAGTGTCCCTCACGCGTGGCACCCCATGGGTCGCGCGATGGACGAAGGAATTTCCCATGAGTTCACCTTACATTTCTTACCATATATTCCACCGCATAATCGCCTAATGTATCATCCTCTTTGTCATCCTTCACAGGGAGATGCCAGTCGTGGGCGAAGAGCGATGCGCGGGTTCACACCTCCTTGAGAACTCCTATCGGGTCTTTCTTCCTATACTTCAGTAGGGAAGGGCCCGACAAGGAGGTACCCCCTATAAAGCCGACGACGGAAGCGTTCGAACGAGCCGCATGCCTTTAGCGCAACCGTCTCAATCGACAAACAAGCATGCCCATCGGCTTCGAGAGCACACCTCTCCAGCGTACAACTGATGCTAAAGCCACAAGCACGATCGGGGATGATGATTGTATAAGGCGCCCACCACAGGTCACGTTAACAATGAAGATCGGGGCATTCACGTTCATCATTCAGACCGAGACCACCTCGAGCATCATCCGGCCACGATGAGCATTTCTAAGTGACATACACGTGGGCATCCTCGGTTGAAGCTTGCGACAACACGACCTCGGCAAACGACGTACATTGGGGCATCCCTGGTTAAAGTTCGCCCTGAGGTCACCATAGTGGGTCACTCCAACAAACGACACTGGAACGCTCCTAGTCATCCACATCAAGAATGGGCATCTTCCACAGCAAGCATCAGGACAACCTCGGTCACACACTCCCTAGGGCAATTTTGCATTTTCTTTCTCTAGACAACATGGGAAATCACTTGTAAAGATTGCAAGGACGAAGAACACGTAGTTCGGCTTCCGAATGCATGAAGAACAAACACCAAGTCTCCGCGAGGCAAAGCGCATCAAAGCACCCGCAATAACGAAAAAGGCAGGAAAAGTAAAACAAATACATGGGGATATGATACAAACCCCAGCTGCAAGAAAAAAACAGAGCGAAAAGAAGCGGGAAAAACCCGCCAATGAAGAGAGGGAGAAAAGATGCGGGAAAAACCCGCCAATGAACAAAACAAGGCACCGCCGAGATATAAAACTCTAGCACCGCCAATTCGAAGAAGAAATCAATAAACCCCAAAAAAAAGGGGGAGCAGCAGACGCAACTCCTCGACGGAGACAGAATGTAACGCACTCGGAGGTCGAATTATTCGAACCCTTCGCCCTTGCAAACTTGTGAGACAAAAGAATCGAGCCTGCTAGGTCAAAAACCCCTCGGGGTGACCTAGGCAAAAGGTAGGGCAAGAGAGAGGCACGATTGAAAATCCCAAGGCGGGCGGTCGTGGCAAAAAGAGAGTTCATCCCATTTAGGTTGAGAGGTACGGCCCCGAGGCGAGTGACCGTAGCAAAAGAAGAGTAAAATGAGAGATAAACAAAACAGTCACCCTGGGCCTTCGCACACTGCGCGGACCAGGGATCCCCAAGGGAAATGGCCAGGTTATCTACTCCAACACGATCCCCGATCCTAGACATTTCTTTCCGGGAGTCTAGTCATAACACTCTGGAAATGACTAGACCGAGGTCTGACCAAATTTGAACAAAAAATTCCCCATGCGGGTTACAAATATAGCCGCCCTACGGCACCCTGATGAGAAGGGTCCTAAGCTCACGGACGCGTCGAACAACCGATAGAGCCGCTTGGGCACCTTTGAGAACGTCTCGATAAGCCCATGCAAGGCCAACAAGAGCCCCGGAGGCCTCACATCAGGGCCTCTGAAAGCGGGACCCCCATTTGCATCACCAAAGCAAAAACTCTCCACGGGTCGCCCAGGCGACATGAAACTGAAGAGCATGCGTTACAAACACTTCCTTTTACCTGTGCTTACAAATCACTAGTAATCCCATGATTTACTAATGATGTCAGGATCACAGGTACAACAAACACAAGAACTACGGCGGACTCTGATTTCCGACCTCTCGGGATACGTAGGCGCTCTACCCCAGAGCTCGAGTCCCTCATCGCACGACCGGGGCATCCCCAGCAAACTACAATCCCCTCTGCGACAAAGCCGGCACCTGGCAGAGAAACAAGCAATCGCCTTAGCAGCAAAGCCGACTTCCGGTAGATCAAACACACCGCCACCCTAGGGGCAAAGCAACGACGAAGCAACTTCATTACGGTAGCAACGCCAATCTACAGTAGATCAGCACCTTTGGGACAGCATCAGCCTTGTACACTCAGCGCGCACCACTGTCCACATGACTAACGAAGAGTTATGCTCTTCTCTGTAGATGCGCATAGAATCCCAAGGGGCATCTCCTCCCTAACAGACTCATATCTGTCTCACACGACAGGTCGTGCTCTCGATACGCCAGAAGCCGTCAAGGGATGTTCCACGCTACCAAACAACTGACGTCCAAAGAAGGGCAAGCATCGAGGAATCATCATTGGTCGTCGCACATGATGCAATCCAGGCCCAACGCCAAGCGAACCACATCATCTGGTGCTTTGCGCGATCCCCGAACAAGTGTCTCGGGTCTATCCTGGTTTTTAAATTCCCGTCTCGGGTCCATCCCGATTTTAAATTCCTGTTCTGGTCTATCCCAGTCTAAATTCCTGTTTGGGTCCATCCCGGTTTAAAATTCCTGTTCGGGTCCATCCCGGTTTAAAATTCCTGTTTCGAGTCCATCCCGGTTTAAAATTCCCGTTTCGGGTCCATCCCGGTTTAAATTCCTGTTCGGGTCCATCTCGGTTTAAAATTCCCGTTTCGGTCCATCCCGGTTTAAAATTCCTGTCTCGGGTCCATCCCAATTTAAAATTTCTGTTCGGGTCCATCCCGGTTTAAAATTCCTGTTTCGGGTCCATCCCAGTTTAAAATTCTTGTTCGGGTCCATCCCGGTTTAAATTCCTGTTCGGGTCCATCCCGGTTTAAAATTCATGTTCGGGTCCATCCCGATTTTAAATTACTGTTCGGGTCCATCCCGGTTTAAAATTCATGTTCGGGTCCATCCCGGTTTAAATTCCTGTTCGGGTCCATCCCGGTTTAAATTCATGTTCGGGTCCATCCCGGTTTAAAATTCCTGTTCGGGTCCATCCCGGTTTTAAATCCCTGTTTCAGGTCCATCCCGATATTCAAATTCTTGTTCGGGGTCCCTCCAACTTGTGAATTTTTGTTTCAGGCACAACATCTCGATACATCCAAGCAAAGTGTAAGCGGCTATGGGGGATAGTACCAGAGCAGTCGCCGGACCCAAAAAGGGTTGCTTCTTATAATCTTTGGCTACATCCTCTAATCGAGCATGCAACCAAAGAGGGGCAAGCTGTTAGCACCCCATTTTGGTTCATCGGCTCCAACAAAGGAATCTCGGCCGAAGCTCGGATTACTATTCATGACCTGGCAACCAGGGGCGAACGTTCGGACATGAGGGCACGGACTACGGAAGAGAAGCAGGGATCACTAGAAAAGCACAAAAGGACAATCAAGAGAATGAACGAACAGCGAACCCCGAAAACAGCAGAGGCCGGCACTATGGCACTATTCATCACCGGATCATCGGAGTGTCAGAAGGTATCCAATATGGGATTCTAAAAATCCCTCTTGGTGCCAAAATGACCAATGGCACATCCGGGCACACTTTAGAAGCATCCTGCTTAAGCCGGGGCACTCCCGAACATTCACAGACGCCTTCCTAACAGGGCCCCCGGGACGCCCGATCCACGAATGAGCAAACGACACTCGGAAACAGGCCTACACATGCCCCAGGACCACCAGGGCCATGGAACAAGTCTCAGATTGCCTTTCGGAGTTCAACTTGGTCTCCCGAGTGGACCCCGACCTGGGAAAAGGGACCCTCTCAAACGGAATCTTCTGCTCAGAGCTCATTCGAGAAAATGTTGACATCCGAGCTATGCACCACCCACTCCCAATAACCCCCAGGGGCTATGAAATCATTTCGGTTCGGACCAAGCAAATCATACTAAGCTCCTGAGTGACGTTTTAATGGTCATAAACGCCTCCAGGTAAGCCTTTGGGACTCGTTTTTGACAAACAGAGATCGCAGTAGTCTCCGAACACGTTAAAACATTTGGGAAGCACTGAGAAAGATCCGTTCGCGGATTCTTAGGACGTCTCCGGTTACCGATCTTCGCTTGAGGTCGGCGAGTAAACCGTTCCGCTCAATGTGAAAAATACACCGGTGCGAGCCTTACAACACGCAGAAGTGCAAATAGGCATCAGAAGCGGACAACTTCACTCCGATCATCCAGACAAAGCAAAACCAGCTTTCGAGTCCCCGAGTCACCCAAGCAATCGCTTTCAAGAAACATGTCAATATTAGGCTCACTAAAACCGTATTCGCAAGCACATCGATAATTCGTCGTTTAAGCGAACCACGAAAATCGAACACGCGACCAATCGAGCCTTGAGCTTCTTCCGGCTTTTCTCCTAGTCAAGTGGGATCCTTGAGCTAGCCAAGCCGCAAGCCATGGCTCTTCTCTAGAAGTAAGCCAAATGAGCCTCCACCACACATTTTCAAAATATCTTCTTACACCCATCACTTCCCTTCTCCCATCCATCACTTCCCATCACCTTTCAAGACAACTTCCCCACCCTAATCTTCCTTCCAAAAATTCGGATCCCCTAAGCACCACTTAATTGCACTTAACTCTACTTAATCTTGTCATTAAGCTTGCTTTTATAAGTGCATTGGGTCATTAACTTAATCACAACTCTTCTTGCAACCTCTCTCTAGCTTTCTCACTCAAGAACACTCTCCAAACTCCCCTCATTTTCCAGATTTCGCTCAACCCCATAACTGCCTGGATACAAGGCCGGTTTGCCCGAAAACTCAACCGTTTTCCGGCGACCGCCATCCAACCCGATCCAAACTTGACCAAACTTCATATCCCACACGTATTCGACCTTCCGAGTCCATTTACGGTGTTAGTTTTGCCATTTGAAGTCATCTAGGTCCCGTTTCAGCCCAATCCAGATTCGGGTCTCTAGGGAGTTTCCCGGTTTCTAGGCGAGTTCTTCCTTCCCGACTTATCCGAGCCTCAAACAAACTACATATCCCACATGTATTCGACCTTCCGAGTCCATTTCCGGTGTTAGTTTTGCGATTTGAAGCTCCCAGCAGCCCGAACCAGCTCTGTCCAGAATCGGGTTCCGTAGGCGTTTTCACGGCTTCTCGGGCTTCCTGAACATTTCCACTACTTCACGACTATGGCGAGTCGTGCCATCACTTCCTAGGGGTTCCTCATGACCCTCACTCTCCCCCGTGACAAGGTGGTCGCATGCCGAGAGCCACTCAACCATGCACCACCGCCATTTCTCTCTTTTCTCCCTTCACAGATTTTTTTTCCAGTTTTTACTGGTTTTCTTTGCATCTCTCAGGAAAATCAACATGTCCAATCTTCACGAAACCACTGCAGGCATGATTCTCCATCAGTTAGGAGTCCAATGTCACCGATCTTGCATCAAAAGACCACCGGAAGCCTCCCGTAGAGTTGTTCTTCATTGGGTGCTAGTCGGGTCTGTGCCTCTGGTTTTCTATTCTGACCCGAACTTTGCAGGAACATACAGGTCAGCTCGGGTTGAATCTCGCTACGAGCCACTTATCACCGTTATCCTCACTCAGTTAAGAGTTCAATGCCACCGACCTTATGCCAAAAGACCACCGGGAGCCTCCCATAGAGCCTTTCCACTATTGAGTGTCAGTCGGGTCTGTTTTGCCCCGACTGGGTCCGTCTCTTTTTACTGACCCCGACTTTGTTTTTTATTTCCGGAAAATCTACGAGTGCTCTCCTCCCGAAACCACTGCAGACGCTATCCTTAGTCTCTTGGGAATCCAACGCAACTGGTCCCACGCAAAAATTCCATCCCAATCAACCGGTACAACCCCGACAAGCTGGACTGCCAGTCGGGTCTGCCGCCGACCCGACTTCACTGATTCGGGTCTGTTCGTTCCAGGGGGCAGAATCGACTTCCCAAAGCCGTTTTTCCGACTTTCCTCAACTTTTCCCACATCTCGGGGCTAGGTATAATCATTCCCGACTTAGAGAAATTAAGACTTTTACGTTTTTTTTGCGTTTGTGGGGCGATAGGGCGGTTCATGACCGATTCGCATGCAAGTTTATGTTTTTATGTGTTTTTACATCGTATTATGCATGTCTTCATCGTATACAGTGCTAGCATGTTAGGAAATAGCTTGAATCGGAGTCGAGGAGACCTTGTTGGCTCGGGCAAGCCAAATGAGCCTCTTGGCCTCACCCCAAGGGAGGTGGCTGAGAGCCCCTCTTGGCTTCCTTGGGCCATGGATGGTCTCTTTTCCCCGACTCAAGTCGTTTCCCGAGTTTTTACATTTTTCGCTTCCCATGAGTCGGTGCCGTTTTATCGATTCCTCTAAATATCGTGTTTGTGCTTGTTTGTATGTTTGATTGCGTTCCTAAGATCATGGTGGCACCGTCTATGTAAAAATGTACGTTGTCATTGTGTTTGATGTTTTACGCATGCAAGAAACGGTCAAAACTGATTCTTGGAATTGATTGTAATCACCATTTTCATTTAATCGTTTGTTTCATGTTAATTCATATGCTAGGTACGTTAATATCAAACAATCATTTCATTGATCCATAACAATTGAGGTTCGAGGTCTCAATCATTAAACCATTCCACGAATGGGAAATGGGACGTGTCATTTGGTTAATGAAATCATTCGGCTTAAATAATTGGAAAAATTGAATATTAATTTGTAAACGTATCGACGGATCACGAAATGGCGGAAATGCCCTTTTCTTTAAAAGCCTACAATTTCAAAGCACCGAGACGTGTGACGCGAATAGAATCAGTGTCTAGCGAGTACTCGCGTACTATGACTCGAGTCCGGGCCCAATTTGAGGCGGCTCAAGTCGAGATGCGCGAGTACTCTTTAGACCTCTTCGTGTCACACGATCTTTAATTTATATGTGAACTACACACGTTCTACCACTCAAGGGCATAATCGTCATTCCGTGATTCACCGATATCCCAAGGCATTAGGGAGTCTATCAGCACCCCATTTTGGCCCACCGACTTCCTACACGAGAATCCCCGACCAAAGCCCGGATTACTATTCATCACCCGACAATCAGAGGCGAACATGCGGGCACGGAGACATGAATTATAAGAGAAAAGCAGGGTGCACTAGAAAGGCGGAGGAGAGCCGTCAGAAGAACAAACAAACAAGGAACCCCTCAAACAGCTGAGCCAGCACTGTGGCACTATTCATCATTGAATCACTGAAACACGGAAAGGTGCCCAATATGGGACTCTAAAAATCCCTCTCAGTGCCAAAATGACCAACGACACGTCCGAGCGCGTCCCGGAGGCATCCCACTTAAGCCAAGACACCCTCGATCTCTCACGGGCGCCTTTTCTAACGGGGCCCCCGGGGCCCGATCCACTGACAAGTAAACAGCACCCCAAAACGGGCCTACAGGCACCCAGGGACCACCGGGTTCGGGGAACAAGCTTCAGATGACCTTTCGGAACTCTACAGGGTTTCCCGAGGGACGTTTCAATGGTAGCGAACGCCTCCCGGTGAATCTTTGGGGCACATTCACAGAAAACAGAGATCACAGCGATCCCCGAACACCTCAAGACATTCGGGAAGCACTGAAAAAGCCCCGGTCACAAGTCCCTAGGTCTCCCCCGGGGCAACGGTCTTCGGTCGGGGACGACGAGCCAACGATCCCCCGCGAGGCAAAAGGGTCACCGAAACGAACATTAAGATGCACAAAGAGCAATCGGAGATCGGGGGCACTCAACTCCACTCCGAATGTCCGAACAGGGCAAAACCGACTCTCGAGGCGCCGAGCCACCCGAACATTCGTTCACATGACATATGGCGATATTGGGTTCACTCAAATCCTCTTCGTGCAAGCGTTCCAAATCTATTAATTAATTGGACATCGGAGATCGGACGCGCGTTCAATCAAGTCTCGAGCTTTTCCTGGCTTTTCTCTTATTCGAATGGAACCCACAGCTCAGCCAAGCCAAGCCACCAGGCCGCGGCTCAACCCCAAGCCACGGCTCAATCCCTCAAGCCGTGGCTCAGCCGCAATTAGCCACGGCTAATTCCCCATGGCCGGCGGCTCAAAGCTCCCCCACCACAAATTCAAATTTCTCTTACACGTCCATCACTTCCTATCATCCATCCATCACCCCCATCACTTCTCCTTTGCTTTCCCCACACTCAACATGACCCAAACCCCATCCTAATCTCCCTCCAATTTTCGGCAGCCCCCTATTAGCCTCAAAACCGTGATTAACTTCACTTAACCGAACCATTAGAGCCTCCTATAAGTTCCCATTCATCATTAGACTTAATCACTTCTTCCACTTCACTCTCTCTCAAGCCAATCTCTCTCCAAAAACCTCTCAAACTCCAGCCACCTCCCTCATTTCCGTCCAGCATTTGCTAAGGCCGAAACCGGCCAAAATCACCGAAAAACCACCCGGTATTCCGATAACCACCCGACCCGACTTAAACCAAAAATCATCAAACTCCCTAGGCTACATATTTCCTACCCCCTAATTCCATTTCCGGGCTTAGTTTTTCCATTTGAAGCCTCCATCGTCGCGTTCTTCCCGCACCAAGAATCGGGTCCCGAGACCGTTACCGTGCACACCGGACCTCCACGCGTGCCGTTTCGCCCCACGACCTTGGCGAGTCGTGCCATCACGTTCAAAGGGTTCCTCACAACCCTCACCCTCCCCCGTGAAGAGGAGGCCATGATCTGAGGGCCGATCCACCGTGCACAACCACCGTTTCATCGTTTTCTTCCTTACCGAGCTCCTTGTGTTTTTACCGAACTTTCTCTCACTGTTTCGGGCTTGTCTAGGGCTTGGCACGTTCGGGACTACCCATGAACGTCTAGATCCGTCCCTTAGGAGTCCAACGAGCCCGATCTTGCATCGTGCCGTGGCCGGAGCTAGCGTGCCGACCCCGTTCTTCCCGAGTTGCTGCGGCTGCCACCTCTCGGGTCCCTTGACCCGTAGCTTCTAGCCGAGTCTTGCGACTCTCAAGACCGCTTCCCCAACTTTTTTCCTCGCACATCGAGGCTAGGTAACGTCTCTTTACAACTTAGGGAAGCTAGGATATTCGATTCTTGCTTGTATGAAACGTTTATATGGTTAAAATAACCGGGAAGCATGAATGATGGTGTTTTTTTTTTCGGATCTAAATCCCATGCAAACCATGCATCGTCATGTGTTATTATCACATCCATACGTCGTATTAATATGCATGCATAACGCGAGAGGGACCGGATCCGAGAGGAGGAGATCATCATAAACTCGAGGAGGCCATAGAGCCTCTCGGTCGAGCCTCATGAAGGAGGGTCGTGAGCCTCTTCGGCCTCCTAGGGTCCATGACCCTCTCCTCCTCCCGAATTAGGCCACCTCTACGCCGGGAAGTCTCTAACCGCGGCTAAGACATGATTAAATGAGGGGAATGGCTCAGAATCTAGGAAGGAGAGCCCTTGGAGGGTTCGGCCATGCCGAGAAACCCACGGCCACCTCCTTACAATAGGGGCCGTGAGGCTCCTTGGCCTATCCGAAGCCTTAGAGCTCCCCTTTCCTTGATATCGTGCGATTCCCGTGTATTATTTTTTAGGTTTATCACGAAATGAGCTAATATTGTTTGTTAATTCCGTGAATATAATGTTTTGAATGTCTCACGTGCTTATTTGTGTAAATCGTGATCGTGTTGATGCCGATCTAGTGAAATATGTGTTGTTCTCACATACATGTTGTTTGATGTATGCAAGGGGCGGTTAGGAACAACGTGAAAGACCCATCGAAACTCGAACCGGGTCAAGGAATATTCGGCCGGTCACCCTTGAGAGGTGGCCGAATCATCCGTGACCTCTTTGGGGTCTCGGTTGGTCTCTCCGTCTTTCCGAGGTCGATCCTTGCAATTACTCGTAATTGCATTCCCTTTTAATCGTCGTCTACGCGTTTATTACTTATTAGACATGTTATATCCGGATGTCACCCGTCGAAACCGTAACCGCGACATGAAATAATAAATATCGAAGAATCTTAGAAACGGGATAAACGGGACGTGCCATTCGACTAATTAAATCACTTGGACTAAATAATTGGGTGAATTGGTTATTAATCAGTAAACGCATCGATGGCTCACCGAATGGCGAAAATGCTCTTTTCATTAAAAGCACCTGATTTCAAAATACCGAGACACGTAACACGAATAGAATTGACGTCTAACGAGTATTCGCGCGCTATGACTCGAGTCCGGGCCCGATTTGAGGCGGCTCGAGTCAAGGCATGCGAGTCCTCCTTAGACTTCTTTGTGTGACGCGATCTTCAATTTGTACACGAACATCACAATTTTATTACCTAAGGGCATAATCGTCATTCCGTGATTCACCGATACCTTAGGCGTTAGGGAGTTGGAAACACCTCGATCTACGAATGAAAAAGGGCAACCCGTTCGAGTGCGAGTTTCATTCGCACGGCCCATTTCATTCACTTTCGGTGTTTCTATCTTCCTATCGCAGATTCGGTGGTGAACATTTTACTTCAGTTACAAAAACATGAAGAACCGGATTAATCGTGCATTCGACTTAAACAAACATTAGATAATGGATAGGTGGAATGCTAGATTCCAATCTAGAGTCAAAATACAAGTTTGGCTAATTCGGTGAAACCGTAGTGACACCTAACTGAATAAGAGTTCTAAAACAAGTTCACACACATAATTGGCTTAGAACCATATTCTAGCCCACCATCTATGTTTGCCTAGGTTAGATACTTTGTTTGTTACTCAACCCCGGTTAACAACTGATTAAATCACGTACACTCGACTTAATACACCACTTGTCTGTATTCGCCGGTATTTGTCAGTTATTGTCTGTTTTTTGTCATTTTTATTATTTTTCTTCCGTCTTCCATTTGTCCTTGCTAATTTGTTGCGGTTCAGGTCCGAACCCATAGGTTACGTAATACACGGGGTCCAACGCCTCAAACCACCGAACACGAGGTCCAACGCCTCCTAACTCACTGAGCGCGCGCAACCCGAGTACGGAATGGGATCTAGCCTCGATTCACCATCATACTCCAAAAATGGCCTATGTGGAAGGCAATTTAGATTGAATGTGTGAAACGTGTTTAGATATCACCTGGGAGCTCGATCGGTCCGACGGTTGCAACGGGAATCAACCGGTTCTCCTGCAGACCGTTGGTTCGATCGAACCCGACCCCCTGCTCCTTGAGCCCGTGTTGCCTTAATTCATTTATCGGTTATTCAAAACACACGGTGAGCCGGAGTGGAATATTGGCCCAATGCAAACCGATCGGGATCCATTTACTCATTCAGTTACACTTTGTAATTATTCGAGAGAACATTGTGAGGATTTTATCTGTACACTCACTCATTCATTTGTAAGGATCCCCGATCGGCGAGCGAGAGGTCCGACTGTCGAACCGGTCAAGTCGGTCTATTGTTACCAAGAGATGAGTAAGCTCGAATACTCGCGGTTTCGGTTCGCGCAGGGAATCGACCATCACGGTTCGATGAACTGTAACGCTAAGATAGTGTACCGATTCTTTGACGCACAAGCCTACTCATCTTTCGGATTCTTGGCCCAACTTGATCAATTCACCGATTTTACGGTGTCAAAACGAGCGAGTCAAGTGCAACCTTAAATCACGCGGTAAATAAACAAAACGACAAGCCTAGCAAACTAGAGTACCGAAAGGGCGTGCGGGATATAGGCCCACACGTAATAGAACCCCCGAATTCGAAATTTTCGGTTCCGCATGACCATTGCCTTAGCATTTAGGTGTACCCCGTACCACTAGACCCGGGCGACTCAACGGCCCTCGACCTACGGGTCGTAAACAGTAAGTGGCGACTCCTTCTCACGAGTGTCCGTCACGCGTCCCCGGGAAAGTGGACACTCCCAAGCCGCGTTGCATAGGCTTCGCGCATGCATGCCCTGACAAGATGAAATTCGGGTGCGCACAGAGTCAGAAACACCTCGATCTATGGACGAAAAGGGGCGGCCCGTTAGGGCGCGAGTTTCATTCGTACTGCCCATTCCGTCCACTTTCGGTGTTTCTATCTCCCTATTGTAGATTTGGTGGTGGGCATCTTCATCTCTGTTGCAAAACACGAAAAACCGGATTAATCATGCATCTGACTTAATCAAACATTAGATAACGGATAGGCGAAATGCTAGATTCCAATCTAGAGTCAAAATACGAGTTTGGCAAATTCGGTGAAACCGCAGTGACACCTCACTGAATAGAGTTCTAAAACAAATTCACACATGTAATTGGCCTAGAACCATATCCCAGCCCACCTCTTTGTTTGCCTAGGTTAGATACATTGTTTGCTAATCAACCCCAGTTAATAACTGATTAAATCACGTACATTCGGCCTAATATACAACTTGTCTGTATTTATCTGCATTTATCAGTTTTTGTCTGTTTTTCATCAATTTTCTTCTGTTTTCCATTTGCTTTTGTTGATCTGTTGCGACTCGGGTCCGAACCCATAGGTTACGTAATACACGAGGTCCAACACCCCAAATCACCGAACACGAGGTCTAACGCTTCCTAACTCACTGAGCGCATGCAACCCGAGTGCGGAATGGGATCTAGTCTCGAGTCACCATCACACTCCAAGTATGGCCTATGTGGAAGGCCATTTGGATTGGATGTGTGAAACGTGTTTAGATATCACCCGGGAGCTAGATGGGTCCAACGGTTACAGTAGGAATCAACCGGTTCTCTTGCAGATCGTTGGTTTGATCGGACCCGACCCCCGGCTCCTTGGCCCAATGCAAACCGATCAGGATCCATTCACTTATTCAGTTGTATTTTGTAATTACTCGAGGGAACATTGCGAGGATTTGTTCAAACATTCATTCATTCATTTGTAAGGATTCCCGATCGGCGAGCAAGAGGTCCGAGTGTCGAACCAGTCAAGTTGGTCTATTGTTACCAAGAGAGGAGTAAGCTCGAATACTCGTGGTCTCGGTTCGCGCAAGAAATCGACCATCACAGTCTGACGAACTGTAACGCGAAGATAGTGAACCGATTCCTCGACGCACAAGTTTACTCATCTTTCGGATTCTTGGCCCAATTTGATCAATTCATCGACTTTACGGTGTCAAAACGGGCGAGTCCAGTGCAACCCTAAATCACGCAGTAAATATACAAAACGGCAAGCCTAGCAAGCTAGAGTACCGAAAGGGCGTGTAGGATATAGGCCCGCACGTAACAGAACCACCGAATTCGGAATTTTCGGTTCCGCACGACCATTGCCTTAGCATTTAGGTGTACCCCATACCCCTAGACCCAAGCGACTCAACGGCCCTCGACCTACGGGTCGTAAACAGTAAGCGGTGACTCCTTCTCACGAGCGTCCGTCGTGCGTCCCCGAGAAGGTTGACACTCCCAAGCCGCGTTGCATAGGCAGGCGCATGTGTGCCCCGACGAGATGAAATTCAGGAGCGCACACTTGGACTTTGCGATCATGTCGTCGACGTAGACCTCAATCTCTTTATGCATCATGTCATGAAAGAGAGTGACCATCGCCCGCTGATAGGTTGCCCCGGCATTTTTGAGACCAAAAGGCATGACCTTGTAGCAGAATGTGCCCCACATCGTGATAAACGTGGTTTTAACTTCATCCTCGTCAGCCATCTGAATCTGATTGTATCCAGAAAAGCCGTCCATGAAGGAGAATTGAGTGTGGCGCGCGGTGTTGTCCACCAAAATATCAATATGAGGCAACGGGAAGTTATCCTTTGGGCTAGCTCTATTGAGGTCTTGGTAGTCGATGTAGACTCTGACTTTCCCATTCTTCTTCTCCATTGGAACAATGTTCGCTACCCATTCAGAGTAATTGCATACCTCCAAGAATCCCGCGTCTACCTGCTTGATGACCTCTTCCTCAATGCGTAGGAGAAGGTCGGCTCTTTGACGTCGCAAATGTTGGTGCTTGGGCGGGAATCTTTCAGTGTCGAGTGGGAGGAAATGCTTTACGATCGAGGGGTCTAGGCCTGGCATATCAGCGTAAGACCAAGCAAAGACTTCCTGATACTCTGTTAAGAAATCGATCATTCAGGCTCTCTGTGCAGGGTCGAGTCCCGTCCCGATTCTAAGGGTGCGTGGTTCTTCTGCAGTGCCTATATTTATTTCTTCGGTTGGCTCGACAGAGGTGAGCTAGTGGTTTTCAAGACTATGCAAACTCTCCTCTATCTCGGGCACGTGACTGTCCTCGTCCAGCCTTTCCCCAAAGTATGTGCGTAGGGGCTTTTCAAGGTGTGTTTCGAGTGGATTCGAATCATTGCGTCCGTGATTTGGATTCGATTGTAGCCTGGAAATAGAAGCAAATTGTTTCAAAAATTAATGTGCTGGAAACGAGAGCAAGACAAGAATTCAAAATGTGCATGTAGGGATCTCATTGATAAAGCCATAACAAAAATCCTTCTTCTGTCACGCGGCTTATGGCATTGCCGACGTGCAAGTAGCATTATATACAAGGACTGTCTTACACATCGACGACTACGGCCGAATAGCACAGGACTATGGTCCAATTGTTCAGTTCCTCGTTCTCCTGTGCCCGGAGGATTGAAGCCCCTGAAGATGTCTCTTCGGTGATAGCATAGCATCTGAGAGTACAAAGGGCACTTCAACCGTATCCGAGGAGGAGTCCTCTGACTCGATGGGTGTGTCATCAAATGTGCCTCCAACAACGAGTGGTGGCCCTGGGAAGAAATGCGAGAGTAGCGGAACTGGAATGCCCTTGGAGGGCTTTCCGTAATGAACTGCGAGGCGGTGGAGATGCTTACCGCGGTGTGCCTAAACGATCTCATGGAAGGAGGGGCGAAAGCCGAGTCCCCTCCTATTTCGATATTCCTCCATCTGAACAGGGTGAAGGATTCCTTGTGCATGTGCTCCGAGACCGGTTCCAGGGACATAGTCGCTCCTTAACAAGACTTTCCCTATCATGCGATCGGCCCGAGATAGACTGACTTCTCCATAGTCTCGGATCGCGGAGATAGTATCGGAAGGAATGGAAAGGGAGATTCTGGTCTTTGTCGATGCTGACATAAGGGGCTGCTGTCTCCTTATAGATCGCATAGTCCTCTTCGCCGTTGACAGTGATGAGCTTGCCTTCGACAAAGAACTTCAACTTTTGATGTAGAGAGGAAGGAACAGCGCCGGCAACATGGATCCAGGGTCTTCCTAGCAAGAGACTGAATGCATTGGGGATCTCGAGGATGTGGAAGGTGACGAAAAATGAGCATGGTCCCACGTCGATAAGGTCGATTTCCCCATTTATGTTTCTCCTTGAGCCATCGAAGGCTCGAACAGTCGTTTTGCTTGCGCGGATGTGGTTCATGTCCACGTTCATCTGTTTCAACGTGGAGACGGGGCACATGTTAAGAGCCGAATCGTTGTCGATCATAACTGGACCGACGACGTGATTGTTGCACTTGCAGACAATGTGCAATGCTTGCAAGTGTCCTTGACCCTCTGAGGGAATTTCGTCTTCGGAAAAGGTGATCTGATTCGAGAAGATAGAGCTCACAGTCTCCTCGATCCTCTCCGGTACAGTCTCTTTCGGTACTTGTGCCACGGTGAGAACCTTCAAAAGAGCGTCCCGATGCAGTTCGGAACTTAGAAGCAATGCTAGCAGCGAGATATGGGCCGGTGACTTGCCCATTTGTTCAACCACTTTGTACTCGCTCGCTTTAATTACTTTCATGAAGGCTTCGGTTTCCTCTTCTGATACCTTCTTTGTGGGAGTGGATGCGGCTCTCAAGTTATCGCTGAGTGCTGCAGTAGAAGCTTTCCCTTTGTCTGCAAGCTCCGGACCTTAGTAAACTCTTCCTGAGCGTGTAATGCCCTTGCGCTCAACTCTTGTTCAGCGTTAGCAACCTCACCCCTGTAATTCCAGGGAACTCGGCTATCTTGATAGGGCTCCTTTGCAGGAACCGGGGATTCTTGTGCCCCCTCCTCTTCTCCAATAGCGCATATACGGATCATGTTGATTGTGGGCCCTGAGCTTGACCTGTGATCAGGGAAAGGGTTTGCTCGCACATTCGGTGGCTTAACCTCGTTGAAGGAGATTTGCTTCGCGTCAATCATCTCCTGTATCTTCTCTCGGAGCCTCCAACAGTTAGTTGTGTGACCTAGAGCACCCTGATGAAATTCACAACTGATGCTCTGATTTTGTACTGTTGGATCGAAGTTAAGATGCGACGCCTCCGATCGAATCCTGTTCCCTGCTAGAAGTTGCAGGTAAATGTGGGACAAAGAAGCCGGCAGAGGAACGAATTGCTTGCGTTGGCGAGATGGGGTAGCATTGCCCTGTTGAGCTTACGGAGCAGGAGTCCGCTGCGCCGGCTGAGGAGGTCTCGAAGCTGGGGCTCTACTTTGAACTAGGGCGTGTTGTTGTGGTGGTTGCGGCTAAATGATGAGTGGCGGGGCCGGATAATATGCTTGTTGTGGCTGGTAGGGTGGAGCATAAGACACGAGGCGTGCATATGTTTGAGGAGCCGAAGGTGCAGGTGTGTAATTCACCGGAAATTGCTGCGGGGGTTGATGCCACGGGTTGACAGCACTAACGATGGCATCCTTGGTCCTTCTGAAGGTACCGGTTGCTTGCTTCTTCGGTGCCTCCCCTTCCCCCTTACTAGTCGGTCCCTCGATCCTCCCCAACTTGATGTCCATGTCGAGCTTCTTCCCGGCTTCAATAAGCTTGAAGAATGAGGAGGCGTGAGATAAGAGGTGCGAGTAGTATACACCTTTTAGCGTGGAATGGAACAATTGAACTTGCTGAATCTCACTGATCAGAGGGATATGCTTCGCTGCTTCCCCCCTCCATTCTGTTGCGTAGGCTTCAAAAGCCTGATTTTCCTTCATCTCCATGGTGCTCAGCTCTAGGAGCGTAGGGGGTGTCTCCGCACTAAAGTGGTACTGATCGAGGAACTTGTGAGGGAGGTCCGCCCAAGTTGGGACGTCCTCTGCTTTTAGTGTCATGAACCAATCCAATGCTGGTCCCATGAGACTGTCCTGGAATGTCTGGATTATGAATTCCTCGTAGTCCCAGTACTGCAACATCTTGCTTTGGTAGTGGCGGAGATGATGCCTCGGGTCCTTGGTCCCGTCATATCTCTTAAAGTCTGGAATTGTGATTTTCGGAGGCAACTGCCCGAGAATAAGTTCCAGTTGAAGTCACCGTAATCAAGATGAGACGTGCCTGCTTGGAGGGCTTGGATGGTTTCCTCCATTCTCCTCATTCTTCTCTCATGCTCATTTTTAGGAGGCATATTTGTCGGTGGAGCTATAGGGGCGGCCTGAGTAGGCATGCCCAGTTCAGTGGGGGGAATGTTTAGAGGTGGTGGAGCTTGGTAAGGGAAGCTCATTTGGGGTTGTGGAGCTTGGAAGGGGAAATGGTCCGCCGTGGGAGCAGGAGCTTGTGCAAGCACGACTGGAGGGACCGTTGGCGGTGGAACAGTGTAAATCGGAGGTTGAGCGGGTATAGTGAGCGGCGGCAGAGTGAGCATCGCTGAATCCATTGATAGGAACGCCGCGGGTGGCAAAGGCATTGATGTAGGAGCTGGCGACAGTGGCAAAGGATCACTGACTAGATAGACTGCCGGCACATGTCATTGCTGAAAAAGATACATCCTCGCTATCTGTAACGTAAATAGGCGGGCCGAATGAATTCGGATCTACAGTTATCCTGCGCTCAGGAGGCGAAGTGTAGCTCGACGAAGCTCGGTTCTAATCCCGAAGCATGGACATGAGCTCTGCCATGTTGGTATTCATATTGGCAGCTAGCTGATTAACCATCCCTTCGAGTGCGGTGAAGCGCACGGGATCGATAACATTGGATGGTGCCTGTGCAGGAAAAGGGAGTTGCGCTGGAAGGGTGCCCGCATTGGCCGCTGACGCAATGGGTACCGGCGGTGGTAAAGCGTGCGTGCCTTGCGGTGGAGAGGGCGCTGGCATTGGCGGCATGTCTTGCTCGGAGATAACGAGTTGTTGCTCTTCGGCCATTCTTCCGCGTGCACGAGTTGGGTATCGATGCGACGCCAGTTGTGAGTACCTATATTTACAAGTGTGTGAGTGTAATTGCTGTGCGTTGGCTAATTTCAGAATATAAATGACTAAGCGCATGAATGCATGAGATGCATGAGTTTGAAAACACTAATGCCATTACATCAGTTCGATTCACGTTTCATAATTTACAAAGACTGTCTATTCGAAAAAGGAAACATAAATATTAAACCGACACCTATTACAACTCGTAGCTGAGTGAGCGCTATGCGAGTCCTGTGGGGGGCAAAAGCGCTAACAAACTAAACCTAAGGATGGGAGACCTTGCGCACTTTCGCCCGCGCTCGGTCCAGCGTAGCGCTCAAACGCGCTATCTCCCTGTCTTGGTTCGCTATGCGTGCGCGAGTCTGAGCCAACTCGCTCTGAAGCTCTCTGTAATCTGCAAGCTCTGCACGAGTATCAACAAGCTCACAGCGGAGTCGATCTCGCTCCTCCCTGATGGACTGCAACTCCGTGCGCATGGCTCCTTGGACTGAGCTCTCTGCATCTGGAATATCTGCTTGCAATGCGTGTGGAATTCGTGGCGTGTGTAGCCGACGAGTGGGTGTGAGTCCGTGCTGTTGAAACTGTGCCACGTACGCTGCAGTAGCTGAGAAAGCTCGCTCCTCGTCAGTGGGATGCTCCGGGATGTAAAGCTCCTTAACGATGCGAGTGCCCCACAAGCGTCGAACTTCCTGAACTCATAGAAACCTATCCGAGAGTGAAGCTGTAGCGTCTGCCCACGTAAGCTGGTGTGGAGTGTGATCCGCGTTTGTAGGAATGTCTTGAAGGCCGCAGAGCTGTCTGATGACTCGGACTGGAAAGACGATAGTGATCCCTAAATGACTAATCAGGGGAAGTCCTATAACTGAAGGATATCCAACGGTCATGGGACCGCCGGGATTCCAACGAGCGGCCCATAAGAACCGTGTTGGGGTGAACTCCTCGAGGATCTGGATCCAATCGGTGTAGTCGCGGTCGGAAGGTTGAAACATTGGAGTAGACGAACGATGAGTGAGCGCTCATCCGTGATGCATGAAAAAGGATGGGATGAGCCGAACGGCCTGATGTATGCGATAAGCCAAATCTAAAGAAGATGTAGAGATCCTCTCGTACATAGTCAAGAGACCGAATGGTCTCAGCCAAGACGGCTTTCACATAACTATGGCCTCCTACCACTTGGAGGATGACTTGGGCAAGTGCCCCGTCTATGAGGTTCGACGAGTACGGGAACAGAATGGTCCCGAAGATGAGTAAGAGAACCCGTGACAGGCGTCACGCTGATAGGACTCTCCCGTGGCGTTCAGAGCACGGGCATGTATGAGTTCTATAAGCCATTCAGACCTAATGCCATGCACCCATCCATACTGAAGCTCGCGACGAATTTCTTCACCGCGAAGACCTAAAAGAATGCTAGTCTACTCTGTATCGTGGCAAACTGGTTGGGTACCACGATGTCGTGAGTCGGCATGGGCCTCTGAATGAGTGCCGTGTATTCCTCTACTGTGGGAGCTAACTTTGTGCCCTGAAAGCTGAAAACGGCCAGCTGAGTGTCCCAACAACTGATAGCAATTCTGAGCAGGGTCCAGTCAATGGGAGAATCAGCAAGTAGTGGTAGGTCTCCTATGATGAGGCGTAGGAATGCACGGTCAACTGGGCGAAACGAACTCCAAAGGCGTGTGATGTCCGCAGCTGGCGTGATGATGATATCAAGCCTAAGACAGGAATGCGGGCGAACCATTCTTACCTAAATGGAAAAGATGTTGGTTTAATGTTTATAAACAAAATGATGCAATGTCCTAGTTTGTTTTGAACAGATGCATGTAGGTGTAGGAAAATAAACTATAACACGAATTGTTTACATTGTACAACACTCATTCAGTGAAAACAACAAAAGGCTTGCCTAAAAGAAAAACTACGAGCTGACTCAAAGACTCAACTTTTGGGTCGGTTGACGGCATGAAGGTTATTTTGGTCCAGCATGACGGTCCCTGTTTATGCATGGTTTTAGTGTGCCATTGGGAAAACCATTAACTAGGGATGGGGGCTCCTAATTCAAGGGTGTCAATTTCTTGAAATCGAGCGAGGATCTTTGGGGGCCGGTTTGGTGGCAGAGCCGACTCGATCCGTTCCCTTACTCGGAACCTCTGACTAACCTAGCTTCCTAAATCGGTGCCCGTGGGATTTTAGGCATTTGGTACCTAAATCCTCTAGAATGATGCAATGCAAGTGCAAAAAAGTAAATGTGCGTAAAATAAATATACGGAAAGCGATAAATAAATATGCAAGCAAAGCAAACGGATCGAGCCTGAATACACTAAGTGTGTCCCTAGTGGAATCGCCAAGCTATACGGACCCGAATGTGGACTCTCATCGGGGCTCGTATGCGCGCGACCTGAAATCGTGCGGCTTGATGGATTGTTCCACCTTCCTATGGGGGACGCATGACGGACACGCGTGAGAAAGAGTCGCCACTTATCATTTTACGACCCGAAGGTCGAGGGCGGATAAGTTACCCGGGTCTAGGGGTAATGGTACACCTAGTTTGCTTAGGCATTGGTCTATTCGGTACCTGAAAATCCAAATTCGGGGGTTCACATTACGTGCGGGCTTATATCTCGCATGCCCTTTCGGTACTCTGGTTTGCTGTGCTTGCATTTTCATCTTTATTTACAGCATGAATTAGGGTGCACTCGACTCACACGTTTTGACATCGTAAATTTGGTGAGTTAAATGATGTCGATTGAGAAGCCGAGAGAAAAGCCGCATGTCGGGGAATGGGTTCACTATCTTTCGTTACAGTTCATCGAACCATAACGGTTGACTCCCTGCATGAACCGAACCCGCGAGCTTTTGCGGTTTACTTTCCTATGAACAAACGATGAATCGATTCGATCAATTCGACTCTCGAATCGTTCGCTCACTGAATGGGATTCTTACAACAACGAGTGTACAAATAAATCCTTACAATGTGCTCTCATAATAAATACAATAAATTACAAATGATTGAATCCCATTCAGTTCGCTTTCGGTTAATATTCCGCTAAACTTACCGTGAGTTTAGGAAATAACCGAAATATGCAATTCAGTGGGCTCTCAGTGAATAGGGCGTCGAACCCTGTGAGTGATAATTAGGGCGTTGAACCCTGTGATTGGTGATTAGGGCGTTGAACCCTAATATTATTCGGCCTAGGGATCAAGCTCGACCCGCATGACAAACAAGTGCAGAAGAAGACACGTAACATGTTAATAATAGACAAAGTGTTTGTTATTGTCAAGTGTACGTGTTTTAACAAATTGTTGATCCGGGGTATTTTGGCATGCAAATCCTACCCTAGACAAACAAGCACGTGCCAATGTTTTAACATTCGGCCTGAGTTTGAAAACCTGACATATCGGGTGTCCGTAGTCAAGTTTCGTGTGTGTGGATTGCTTTTACAGTGATTCGGTGTTGTGACACTGAAGTTACATTGAATTCATCCAAACTTGTGTTTTGACTCTATATTTGGAACCTAGAGTTCCACCTAACCATTTTCTAGCATTTGGTTAGATCGAATGAAATGATTAGTCAGGTGATCATATTTTGAGATAGAATACCCGACTAGCACCCTAAACTATATTAGGATAACAGAAACTCATCAGTGGGAATAAGAAAAGACTTTGCAGATGAACCTGCACCTGAACAGGTAGCCCATTCTTATTCCAATACCATCGTGTTTCTGTTAAGCTAACCTTAGGATGTCGGCAAACCACAAAATGACGTTCTTGCCCTTAATTTGAAAATTGATTTCAGAAAATGGGAAAACAACGCAATACGGGCCACTTGGACCTGTAACCGGTGTCAACCAATTCCTTGGATCTTTCAGGGTTATGCGAGAACCCCGTAAAAGCCAAAGATTTGGTCGATCTATCCGAAAGTGGTCTAAAAGGAAACTTCTGTATTCCGACCTGAATTATCTAAAATCAGGTAAACTCAAGTCAAAACACACAAGTTTCTCCTAGATATCCATGTTTACATCGAGTTGCGCGTTTCAAATTTAAAGTATGTGAAGTTTGAAAAGGGCACTAACACCATTTTATAATTTGTCGACGCGAGTTACAGATTAATGTCCAGTTCGTGCAAAGTTGTTTGAATTGATTGAATTAATCGCGTGAGCATCCCGATTAACCCGTTCGTAGAATTAACTCTTAAAGTTATTGCTGAATGCATTAATTGTGAAAACGATTTGTGATTCGATGACCGAGACGGTTTCACAAGGATCGAGGATAATTTGGTCAAATAACTAAAATACCCTCATAATCGAATGAACCTAAATAAGTCATCGATATTCGAATCCATGCATGTTTGCTTGAAAGACATTTCATGTGAGATTCTCGATTTAAAGGAACTTGTAAGTTGCATGGAATCCAAAAACAGACTTTTAACGGTAAGAGGAAGCCTCAGGGAACCCGAATAACTCCATGAGACTCTCGGCCAATTCTCGTTGGAGAAAGCCGAGAGGTCTCATGACCCGTATTAGGTTCCATGAGGTTTTCCCATCTTGTTTTGAATCATTTCTTGCATGCTAAAACAACAAACACGATAAATGACACGTTTTTGACAAAAGCCGGTATTGCCATAATTTGTTTAACGCATTCAAACATGGAAGCATGCACAAACATGTTATTTACGAAATCGATAAAACAACACCGAGTTCATGCATGTGGGAAAAATAAAATAAACTCGGAAACTAACTTGAATCGGGCCAAGAAGACATATTCTAACCCGAAAAGAGCAAAAACAAGTCTCGGTCACTCTATTTCAAGAGATGGTCGAGAGTTGCTTTGCTTCTCCCGGGTTAGAAATGACTTCTAAACTGTGATCCAACCCTTTTTCCGACATGCAAACGAATTATACGGTAATAAACATGCATAATATAACATGAAAGTGTATAAAAATTAAGCCTTACGAGCTAAACATGCTTAGAACGCCATATTACTTCACAAACATACAAATAATGTAAAAAGTCCTAACTTTTCTAAGTCGAGAATGTTATACCTTGCCTCGGGATACGAGGAAAGGGTCGGGGAATTA
This sequence comes from Punica granatum, assembly GCF_007655135.1. Taxonomy (NCBI): domain Eukaryota; kingdom Viridiplantae; phylum Streptophyta; class Magnoliopsida; order Myrtales; family Lythraceae; genus Punica; species Punica granatum. The sequence continues at coordinate 23,918,695 of NC_045130.1, read as the reverse complement.
CATGAGCCAAAGAGATCTAAAGAGGACTCGCATGCTTCGACTTGAGTCGCCTCAAATTGGGCCCGAACTCGAGTCATAGCGCGCGAGTGCTCCCTAGACATTGATTCTATTCGTGTTATGCGTCTCAATGCTTTGAAATTGTGGATTTTAAAAAAGGGCATTTCCGCCATTTGGTGATTCGATGCACTTACAAATTAATAGCCGATTTGTCCAATTATTTAGGCCGAATGGTCTTATTAACCGAATGACATGTCCCATTTCCCCGTTTGCGGAGTTATTCAGTGATTATGACCTCGTGTCACGATTATTATGGATTAGGTGGGTAATTATCCAGAACTAACGTACCTAGCACACCACTAACACATAATTAACAATTAAACAAGAGGTGCAATCACAAACAATTCCAAGAATCGACTTTGAAGTGATAAAAGGGGCCGATCTCAACTCGAAGAAGGTCATGGGGAATTCGGCCATTCCTTAGGGAAATATGGCCGAATGCTCCCTTGACCTCATTCGAGTTCCGAATGGTCCCTCGTATCAATTCTAATCACCCCTTGCATGCATCAAATGTTACGCGTGGGAAAAACACACGTTTTGTAAAATCGATGCCGCCATAATCTTGGGTGCACAAACAAACACATAATGCAAACACAAGCATTGTATTTAAAGAAATCGATAAAACGACATCGATTCATATGATAACAAATCAAAAGGTAAATCACGGGAAATATCCGAGATCACGAAACGAGAAGAGCCTCACGGTCTCCTTCCGTGGAAGATAGCCGCGGGCTCTCCTTGGTGCAACCGAGGTCATGAGACCTCTTCCCCCTAGATTTCGGACATTTCTCGTCATGCTGACATATTGCAATCATGGATAAACATTACGAACGCGGAAACGATAAAATCTGGAAGGAGAGGATCATCACAGACCCGAGAGAGCCAAGGAGGTTCACGGCTCACCTCATGAGGTTCAGCCGAGAGGTTCCATGGCTCTCTTGAGTCCATGCCGGCCTCATCCCCCTAGATTCGAACCACTTCTCGTTATATTAACATGTCATGCCCTACGAATGATCTTCGAAATTGTGGAAATGTCCCATTTCGGGAAAGATAGGTCGCCATAGATCCGAGAGAGCCAAGGAGGCTCACGGTTCACCCCTCATGAGGCATGGCCGAGAGGTTCCATGGCTCTCTTGAGTCCATGCCGACCTCACTCCCCTAGACTTTAAGCCATTTCTCGTCATGTATTCACGTCACGCAATGTCGAAAGGAACCTAGTGTCAGCACCCCATTCCGGCCCACCGGCTCCCCACACGAGGATTTCCGACCGAAGCCCGGGGCACTATTCATCATCCGGCAATCAAAGGCGAACGCGCGGTCACGGAACCACGAGCAATAGGAGAAGAGCATGGTCCACCGAGAAAAGCGGAGGAGAACCATCAGAAGAACGAATGAACGAGGAATCCCGAAAACAACGGAGTTGGCGCTGTGGCACTATTCATCACTGAGTCACCGAAGCACCGAAAGGTGCCCAATGTGGGACTCCAAAAATTCCTCTTAGTGCCAAAGCGACCAATGACACGTCCGGGCGCATTTTCGGGACATCCTGCTTAAGCAGGGACACCCCGATCCCCCACGGACGCCTTTTCTAACAGAGCTCCCGGGGTTCGCTCCACTGACAAGCAAACGGCCCCTCAAAGCGGGCCTACAGGCACCCAGGGGCCATCAAAGTCGGGGAACAAGCTTCAGATGACCTTTCGGAACCCGACTCGGCCTCTCGAGGGACGTCTCAGTGGTCATGAACGTCTCCCGGCGAGCCTTCGGGAATTTCCACGGAAAACAGAGACCACAACGATCTCTGAGCGCCTCACAATAACCCCGAGCACCTCAAGGCATTCAAGGCACACTGAGAAAATCCCGGTCAAAGTCCCTAGGTCTTCCCGGGCCTACGGTCCCCGACCAAGGACAACGAGCCAATGATCACCGACGGGGCAAACGGATCGCCGAAACGAATGAAAGAGTGCACAAAGGTCAATCGGGGTCGACGGACGCTAAACTCCGCTCCGAACGTCCAAACGGGGCAAAACCGACTCCCGAGGCGCCGAGTCGCCCGAGCGCTCGTTCGCATGACGCATGGCGATATTAGGCTCATCCAAATCCTCGTAGTCCAAGCATTCCAAATCTTCAAATTAATTGGACATCGGAGATCGGATGCAAGCTCAATCAAGTCTCAAGCGTTTGCCGGCTTTTCTCCTAATCGGATGGGACCCACAGCCAAGCCAAGCCATCAAGCCGCGGCTCAACCCAAGCCACGGCTCAACCCTCGGCTCAGATTGGACAGCCCAAGCCGCGGCTCAAGCCTCTCCCACCGTCGGCTCCAACTCACCCCCACCACACATTTGAATTTCCCTCCCATCCATCACCTCCCTCCATCCATCCATCACTTCCTATCACATCCTATCACACCCATCACTCCTTCCTTTCCTTTCCCCACACTCTACAAGACATCTACCCCTCCCTAATCCCCCATTGAAAATTCGGCAGCCCTGGTTAGCCCACTAAACCACACTTAACTTCACTTAATCAAGTCATTAGCCTTCCCTTTATAAGCCCTTTTACCATTAGACTTAAGGACTTCTTCAATTTCACTCTCTCTCAAGCCAATCTCTCTCAAGAACTCTCTCAAACCTCAGCCCATCCCCTCACTTCCGTCCACCCTTTGCCAAGGCCGAAACCGGCCAAAACCGCCGGAAAACCACCCGGTATTCCGGTAACCACCCGACCCAACTTAACCCAAAAATTCTCAAACTTCATAGCCTACATATTTCCTACCCCCTAAGTCCATTTCCGGACTTGGATTTTCGATTTGAGGTCCCCAAGACCTCGTTCCAGCCGAAATTGCAATCGGGTCCCGAGACCCTCACCGCGCGCACCGAACACTAACGGCGTGCCATTTCATCCCACGACCTCGGAGAGTCGTGCCATCACATTTAAAGGGTTCCTCACAACCCTCACCCTCCCCCGTGAAGAGGTGGTCACGATCCGAGGGCCGACCCACCGTGCACGACCTCCGTTTTGCCCATTTTTACTAACCGGGTTTCTGTGTTTTCACTGAAACTTCTCTCATCATTTCCGACTTATTCAGGGTTCGGCACGCTCGGAACTTTCCGTGCCCACCTAGATCTGTCTCTTAGGAGTCCAACGAGCCCGACCTTGCACCGTTCCGTGGTCGGAGCGAGCGTGCCAAGCCGTTTTCCCGCGGTTGCCGCAGCCGCGCCTACCCGGGTCGCCTACTGCCCTTCGCCCTAACCGAGTCTTCCGACTCTCAAAGACCACTTCCCCGACTCTTTCCCTCTTGCAACGAGGCTAGGTAACATCCCTTTACAACTTAGAAGAGTTAGGACTTTCTATCTTTACTTGTATGAAGTGTTTATACGTTTTTAAAAGTCGGTATGCATGCAAGATTTTATTTTTCTTTTAGATCCGAACTTGCCATGCATCCTCATGCAACGTACGTGTTCCATCTTGTTATTCTACGTCTATATGATCGTGTAAACATGCATGTATACGTGATGTGGTTCGAATCTAGGGGAATGAAACGGATATAGACTCGAGAGAGCCACGGAACCTCCCGGCCGAGCCTCATAGGTGATGCGCCGTGAGCCTCCTTGGCTCCTTCGAGTCCACAACCGCTTCATTCTCTCGGATTAGACCATCTCCACGTTCGGGAAGGTCCTAACCGTGGCTAAGAGGTGTCTAACGAAGGGAATGGCTCGGAATCTAGGAGGGAGAGCCCTTAGATGGTTCGGTTATGTCAAAGGGGCTCACGGCCATACCCTTGCGATGGGTGACTCGTGAGGCTCCTTGGCCTAACCGAACCCCTAGGGCTCTTCTTTCTCCTTGATGCCGTGTATTTCCCATGTAATATCACTAAGACCACCATGAAATAAATTAAGTTCATTCGTTAATTCCATAAATATGACTCGTTGTATGCTTTGTGTGTTTATACATGTAAACCGTGATCGTGTTAGTCCCGATTTAGGGAAATATACATCGTTCTCATGTGCGGATTGTTTGATGCATGCAATGATCGGCTAGGAATGACACGAAAGACCCATCGAGATTCGAACCGGGTCAAGGAGTGTTCGGCCGATCACATTTGGGGATGGCCGAGCCCTCCTTCCACTCCTTGGAGCCTCGTTTGGTCTTTCCGTCCTTCCGAAGACGACCCTTGGAATTGTTTTTTTTTTTTTATCATATTCCCCTTTAATCATATTCTACATTATTATTATTTATTAGGCTTGCTAGATCCGGACGTCGCACGTCGGAACCGTAATTGCAACGTGAATCAATAATCACTGAAGGATTTCACAAATGGGAAAACGGGATGCGCATCCTTCGGTTAACTAAGTCGCATGGACTAAATAATCGGGTTAATTGATCCTTAAATGGTAAAACGCATCGATGATTTACGGAACGGCGTGAATGCCCTTTTCCAATAAAATTCACAATTTCAAAATACCGAGATGCGTAACACGAATAGAATTGATGTCTAGGGAATACTCACGTGCCGTGACTCGAGTCCGGGCCCAATTTGAGGCGGCCCGAGTCGGGGCACGAGAGTCCTCCTTAGACACCTTCGTGCAACACGATCTCCAATTTGTATACAAACACCACGATTTTATCATCCAAGGGCATAATCGTCATTCCGTGATTCACCGATACCTTAGGTTTAGGGAGTTGGAAACACCTAGAACTATGAATGAAAAAGGGCAACCCGTTCGGGTACGAGTTTCATTCGTGTGGCCCATTTCGTTCGTCTTCGATGTTTCCTTCTTCCTATTGTAGATTCAGTGGGGATCATTTTATTTCAGTTACAAAACACGAACAACCGAATCAATCATGCATTTGGCCTAATCAAACACTAGATAATGAATAGGCGGAATGGTAGATTCCAATCTAGAGTCAAAACACGAGTTTGGCTAATTCGGTGAAACCACAGTGACACTTAACTGAATAAGAGTCATAAAACAAACACACATATGTAATTGGCTTAGAACCTTATCCTAGCCCGCCCTCTATGCTTGCCTAGGACAGATACATTGTTTGTTAATCAACCCCGGCTAATAACTGATTAAATCACGTACATTCGGCCTAATACACAATTCGTTTGTATTCACTGACACTTATCAGTTGTTGTCAGTTGCTTCCTGTATCGTGTCAGTTATATCAGTTTTCTTCTGTTTTGTTCTTGCTTTTGATGATTTATTGCGGTTCGGGCCTGAACCCATAGGTCACGTGTTGCACGGGGTCCAACGCCCCAAACCACCGAACACGAGGTCCAACGCCTCTTGACTCACCAAGCGCGTGCAACCCGAGTGCGGAATGGGATCTAGCCTCGATTCACCGTCACACTCCGAATACGGCCTATGTGGAAGGCGGATTCGGATTGAGCGCGTGAAACGTGTTTAGATATCACCCGGGAGCTCGATTGGTCCGACGGTTACAGTGGGAACTAATCGGTTCTCCTGCAAACCACCGGTTCAATCGGACCCGACCCCCGGCTCTTTGAGCCCGCGTTGCCTTAATTTGTTTATCGGTTATTCAAAACATACGGCGAGCCGGAGTGGAATATTGGCCCAATGCAAACCGATCGGGATCCATTTATTTCATTCGGTTGTATTCTGTAATTATTCGAGTGTACGTTGCGAGGATCTTATTTGTACATTTATTCATATACTTGTAAGGATCCCCGATCGATGAGCAAGAGGTCCGAGTGTCGAATCGGTTAAGTCGGTCTATCGTCACCAAGAGATGAGTAGGCTCGAATAATCATGGTCTTGGTTCGTGCAGGGAATCGACCGTCACGGTTCGAAGAACTGTAACGCTAAGATAGCGAACCGATTCCTTGACTCACAAGCCTACTCATCTTTCGGATTCTTGGCCCAACTCAATCGATTCATCGATTTTACGGTGTCAAAACGGGCTAGTCAAGTGCGACCCTAAATCAAGCGGTGAATAAACAAAATGGCAAGCCTAGCAAGCTAGAGTACCGAAAGGGCGTGAGGGATATAGGCCCGCACGTAATAGAACCCCCGAATTCGGAATTTTCGGTTCCGTACGACCATTGCCTTAGCATTTAGGTGTACCCCGTACCCCTAGACCCGGGTAACTTGCCGGCCCTCGACCTTCGAGTCGTAAAATGGCAAGTGGCGACTCCTTCTCACGTGCGTCCGTCGCGCGTCCCCGGGAAGGTGGACACTCCCAAGCCGCGTTTGCTTAGGCGCGCGCATGCGTGCCCCGACGAGATGAAATTCGGGTGCGCACAGCTTGGCGACTCCACTGGGGATCATCTAGAGGGTTCGGGCTCAATCCCGTTTGCTTGCTTGCTTGTTTATTTACTACTTTCCGTCGTTTACCGCTTATCTATTTACGCACATTTATTTCACGCATGCATTGCATATCATACTAGTTTCTTAGGTACCTTGTCCGACATCCCACGGGCACCAATATAGGAAGCTAGGTTAGTCAGAGGTTCCGAGTAAGGGAACGGATCGAGTCGGCTATGCCACCGAACCGGCCCCCAAAGATCCTCGCTCGATTTCAAGGAATTCACGCCCTTGAGTCGGGAGCCCCCCATCCCTAGTTAGCGGTTCTCCCAGTAGCACCGAAAACCATGCATACGCAGGGACCGTCATGCTGGACCAATTTTTACCTCCATGCCGTCAACCGACCCCAAGTCGAGTCCTTGAGTCAGCCCGTAGTTTTTTTTTTTTTTTAGGACGGGCATTTTTGTTGTTTTTATAAGAAAGAGCGATGTATACTGTACAGAACACAACTATAGTTTATCTTTCCGCACTGCATACATTTTTTCGAAAAACCTAGGACATTACATTGATTTGATCCTAAAAATGTTAAGCCGACATCTCCCATCTAGGTAAGGATGGACCGCCCGGCTCCAGGTCTTAGGCTCGAAGCAATCACACTGCCAAGGCAAGACATCATGCGCATCTGGAGGACTCTCCGACCGGTGGACCACGCATTCATCCAGGACATCATCGGAGACGTGGTCATGCTCACCGAGACCCCGGTAGACTGGATCTTCTTGAGGACTGCCACCAAATTTTGGGATCCCGAGCACGCAGTATTCAACTTCCAGGGTACGGAGTTAGCTCCTACGATAGAGGAATACACGGCACTCATCCAGAGGCCCACACCCACGACCCAAGGCATATTCAGGCCCAACCCGTTCACAACCGTCCAAGGTCAGCTCTCTGCTCTTCTCCGCATACCCGCTCAAGACTTCCACGAGGAGCTTCATCAAAGGTGGGATCATGGCATCCGGATTGCATGGCTCTCCGATTGGACGCTCCTCCGCGCAATGACGCCTACTACGGCTTCCTATCAGCGCGATGCTTGCCACGGATTCCTACTCTTGATCTTTGGCACCCTCCTGTTCCCGTACTCGCCGAACCTCATCGACGGGGCTATAGCCCAAGTCATCCTCCAAGCGGTAGGAGGCCATAGTTATGTGGAGGCTTTGCTAGCCGAGACCGTTCGGTCTCTTGACTATGTCAGGGAGGTTCGGCGTGGAAGGATGAGAGGATCTCCGCACTTGCTACAGATTTGGCTTCTAGCTCATGTCCGCCCGTTCTGCACGTCACATCCGTTCTCCTACATCGCCGACGAGCGCTCGCTGATCGAACGCTTGGCACCGGTCATCCCACCTCCCGAGCACAGCTTCTCGGAATGGAGGCGCTTTTGGCGCGAGCTGACGCCCTCACGATTCCTTTGGGTCGCCCGATGGAACCCCGGCGGCCCCATGATCACAGGATGTCCCGGAATCGTGGGAGTTCCCCTCCTCAGCCGTTTGGGGAGCACCCTCATATTTCCCGGCCGAGTAATCAAACAACTCGGCGGCCTACAGGACATTCCTGCCGAGGCGGACCGTCTACCTTTCCGTCTCCAATGGGCCGACTCCACGTCCACAGTCCCCGATAGGTTCCTACAGATTCGGGAGATCCGCCGTCAGCGGGATGCTAGCACCATACAGCGCCTGTATTTCCCCGAGCATCCTACCGACGAGGAGCGAGCATTTTCTGCCACCTCAGCATACGAAGCCCAGTTCTACCCGCAAGGATTGACACCACCACAACGGCCTCAGGCCGCCCCGACTCCCCGCGCTACATCCACCCTCGCTCCCGAAGCCGAGAGTTCTATCCAAGCGGCCATGCACACGGAGCTACGGGCCGTCAGGGAGGAACGGGATAGGCTCCGTTGCGAGCTTGTCGACGCCCGCGCAGAGGTCGCGGACTACAGGGAGGTTCAGACACAGCTGACTCGAGCACGCGCCCGGGTCGCACACTTAGACCGGGAGATGGCCCGCTTGGACGCGGAGTTGGATCGAGTGCATAAGAGGGCGCGCAACCTCACCCATCCTTAGGATTAGTAGGCGCACTCATTTTTGCCCTCGCTCGGACCCACGCCGCTTTCGAGCGGCCACCGAGCGCAAAGGGATGTCGGCTTTACATTTGTGTTCCTTTCCTTTCTTCCGAATGTTCTATTTTGTAAAACCGTGGAACTTGGAGCTAATCAATGTAATGACATTAGTGTTTTGAAAGCTCATGCATCTCATACATTTTGTCATTTTACTTAATTCCGCACTCATCATTTGAGATATTGGTGTCTGTCCTTACACATTCTTGGAATCTAGGTGATTACAACTGGCGTCACATCGCTACCCGACTCGTCAACGTCTCAGAATGGCGGAAGGAGATCACGTCGATATTTCCGAAGAAGTCAACCCTTCGGTCCCGACCCTCTCTCAACCACCGCAGACACACGCCCTGCCCCCTCTTACTCCCGCAGGCGTACTCCCCGCATACCCTGGCGCCCTTCCGACGCATCTCCCGCCTCCGGCACCTTCAGGGGCGCCTCTCCCACCGGCCTCACCAACATCCACCCCCACCAATGACCAAGCCCGTATTGCGGCCCTCGAGGGCACGGTCAACCAAATGGCCACTAATATGGCGGAGCTGCTCGCCTTGCTCAGGGGACCTAACCGGGCCTCCTCGAGTTCTACTCCTCCCCCGGGACCGGGACCAACAGTCGATCCGATCCCGTGGGCTCCACCGATCCAAGCTCCGAAGAACGTTGAAGCTCCCGCACCGCCAACGCTGTATACGTCTACGGTCCCCCCTTTCACAAGTCAATTTCCGCCACCGCCGGCCCCTTCGGTAGTCCCTCTTCCACCGGCTACCTTCCTATCCGCGGAGCACATCCTGTCTGCACCTCCACCTGCTCCCATACCGGCTCCGGCTATGATCTACACGGCACCTCCGCCGACGGTTTTCCCGGCAACCACCGCATCTGCTCCAACTCATCCTCAAGCCACGGAGCTTCCTCCCTATCCAATTCTGCAGCCTCACGCCGGCCTCTCCTATCAGGCACCGCCCCCCATAAACACCACCTTCCACGAACCGAGCACGCCAACTCACGCGGCCCAGTTCGCCTCCCCAACGCATTTCTTCCCCGAGGCTGACACCGAACAGGAGCGTAGGCTGAAGCGAATGGAGGAAACGATACGGGCCCTGCAAGCGAACGATGTCCGCCCCGACGCCCGCTATGGCGACTGTAGCCTATTCCCGGGCATGCGCCTGCCCCCGAAGTTTAAGGTTCCAGAGTTCAAGACCTATGAAGGCACGACGGATCCACGCCACCATCTCCGTCATTACAGAGGAAAGATGTTACAATATTGGGAATACGAGGAGTTTGTCATCCACTCCTTCCAGGATAGCCTATCGGGATCGGCCCTCGATTGGTTCATGTCACTGAAGGCTGAGGATATCCCGACGTGGGAGGATCTCTCCCGGAAATTCACCGACCAATACCGATATTGCGCGGAGACGCCTCCTACTCTTCTAGAGTTGAGCACGAAAGAAATGGCGCGGGGCCAAAAGTTCGAGGAGTATGCCGCCAAGTGGCGTGCCCAAGCTGCAAAGCACATTCCCCCGATCAGCAAGGCGCAGCAGATCCAGCTGTTCCACTCCACGCTGAGAGGAGTGTACTATTCACACCTGTTGGCGCACACTTCATCGTTCTCCGACCTCATCGAGGCCGGAAAGAAATTGGACTTGGGCATCAAGCTCGGAAGAATGGAGGACCCCACCAGCAAAGGAGAGGAGTCATCTAAGAAGGTCCCCGAGACCTCATCATCCTCAAGCGGGAGAAGGGGAAAGGAAATTTCGGTGAATACCGTTAACACCGCGCAACAGACCCCCCAGCAATATTCGATGAACTACACGGCGGCGCCTCCCGTAGCTCCCTCATACACCCCGCAGGCACCCCAATATCGGCCTCAAGCCCCTACCCAATCAATCTACTATTCCGCACTGCCGCCTCCACCCCTACCTGCGGTGTCATCGCCCGTCGTCCATCATTATGCCCCTGCTCCATCTCAAGCCCCTCAATATCAACCTCCGGCACCTAGGACTACTCAGCCGGCGCAACGGGCCCCGCCCCCGCAAGGTCAACAGACCGGTGCAGCGCAACCACGACCCCCCAAACAGTACCCGGCCCTGCCGGTCCCACTTTCCCACATCTACCGGCAAATCCGTGACAAGGTTGGGACAACGACGCCTAGCCCAAGCTTTGATCCCACCATCCAAGATCAGAGCAAGCGATGCGAGTACCACCAAGGGGCACCAGGACACACCATAGACAACTGCTGGAAGTTGAGGGAGAAGATTCAAGAGATGATCGATGCGAAGGAGCTCGTATTCAATGTTGTAAGGTCTCTGAACGTACAGGCCAATCCTCTTCCTGACCATGGGTCGGCTCTGGGGCCTTCCATTAAAATGATCACCGTGTGCACGTCAAGCGAGGACGAAGGCAAACAAGATGGGTTCTCTCCCGTCGTGATTGAATACGTACCGACGGAAATCGCAGTCGGGTTCACCGGGGTAGACGCGCCTCATGCCCCGCTTGTCATAGATGTCCCCACCCGGGAGCCATACTCGAGCGATAGGGTCCCCTGGACCTATGAGGGAAGTGTCGGGAGGCTAGAGCAACAATTCGGTGTCATGGGCATAACCCGCTCAGGGCGGCTATATGAGAACCCGACGACCACCGACAAAGGGAAGGCGCCCGTCACCGGGGAGGAGGCGAGGCCTAGCGCCCTGCCTGCTTCGTCCAAGAAAGTGACAGAGGAGGAGGCCGAAGCCTTCATGAAAGCCATCAAAGCAAGCGAGTATAAGGTGGTGGAACAGATGGCCAAATCTCCAGCCCACATCTCATTGTTCGCCCTCCTACTCAACTCGGAACCTCACAGGGAGGCCCTCATGCGGGTCCTCACGGCTGCGCAAGTCCCCAAAGGGACGCCCCCGGACCGGATAGAGGAAACCATCAACTCTATTTTCTCCAACACCATCTCGTTTTCGGACGATGAGCTCCCCTCCGAAGGATGCGCACATTCCCGGGCACTGCACATCGTCTGCAAGTGCAACAACCATATCGTGGGCCGGGTCATGATCGACAACGGTTCCGCGCTCAACGTATGCCCGGTGACCACTTTGAAGCAGATGAATGTGGATCTCAACCGCATCCGTCCTAGCAAAACTGCGGTCCGGGCCTTCGATGGTTCGAGGAGAGAGGTAAACGGTGAGATCGACCTCCTCATAGATATCGGCCCATGCTCCTTCAGCGTCACATTCCAGGTATTGGATATCCCAAACGCCTTCAGCCTACTCCTTGGAAGGCCCTGGATCCACTCGGCCGGCGCTATCCCGTCCTCACTGCATCAGAGGGTGAAATTCATCGTCGAGGAGAAGATCATCACGGTTAAGGGTGAGGAGGATTACACCATCTATAAGGAGACGGCGGTTCCCTACATCAGTGTTGGGGATGACGAAAACCTGCCCTTCCACTCCTTTGAGACCGTCTCCGTTATTTGGGATTACGGAAAGGTCTGGCCGTCCCGCGCCGACCGCATGATAGGGAAGGTCCTTATGCGCCATAATTACATTCCCGGTACCGGACTTGGGGCGCGCGGGCAAGGAATCAATCGCCCCATTGAAGTCGAAGCGTACAAGCATAGGAGGGGACTTGGCTTTCGCCCCTCCTGCCATGAAATCATCGAGGCCCGCCGGGTCAATCGCCTCCACCGCCTCGCCACGCACTATGGTAGGCTCCACAGGGGCATTCCAGTCCCCCCGCTATCACATTTCTTCCCCGGGCCTCCACTCATCATCGGGAGCACCTCTGACGGCCCTTCCTCGGACTTCGACGACGCGACTGACACCTTGCCAACCGTGTATGCCGTCACCGAGGAGATTCCTTCAGGGGTTCACATCCGCCCGGCGCAGGAAAACGAGGAGCTTAACAATTGGACCTCAGTTCTGCGCTACTCGGCTGTGATCGCCGATGTGTAAGATTTATCTATGTATGAGATGTTTCCCGCGTGTCGGCGTAGCCGTAGGCCACACGACGGAAGAGGGAACTCTGTTATGGCTTCGTGATCCTCACTATGAATGAATTCCTATATGCATTTTTTGAATCCTTGTCTATTCCACTCTCTCTTCCTTACTCTTTTGTTCATATCATTCTAAATTTCTCTAAGACAATTCTTTCAATTCTCCAGGCTCCACTCGAATCCAAATCTTCGATGCGTTGATTCGAACCCATCCAAAGAAAGTCTCGGAGAGCCCGGACCCATATACTTCGGGGAAGGGCTCGACGAAGACAGTCTAGTGCCTGAGATAGAAGAGAGTTTGCGCCGCCTCGAGGATCGCCAACTCACCTCGCTCGAGCCAATAGAAGAGATCAACGTGGGTACTCAAGAGGAGCCCCGCATCCTAAAGATCGGCACAAGCCTCGACCCAACACAACGGGTCCGAATGATCGATTTCTTGACCAGGTATCAAGAAGTTTTTGCCTGGTCCTACGCCGACATGCCGGGGCTAGACCCGTCAATAGTGAAGCACTTCCTCCGCTAGACACCGAGAAGTTCCCGCCCAAACGACAACAATTGCGACGGCAACGGGCAAGCCTCCTTCTCCGCATCAAGGAGGAGGTTGTCAAGCAGATCAACGCGGGCTTCCTCGAGGTCTGCAATTATTCTGAATGGGTTGCAAACATCGTGCCGGTGGAGAAGAAAGATGGAAGGGTGCGAGTCTGCGTCGACTATCGGGACCTCAATAAGGCCAGCCCCAAGGACAACTTTCCCTTGCCCCACATCGACATACTAGTTGACAACACGGCGCGCCACTCTCGGTTTTCTTTCATGGACGGCTTCTCCGGATACAATCAAATTCGGATGGCCGAGGAAGACAAGATCAAGACGACATTCACTACCATGTGGGGAACCTTATGTTATCGCGTCATGCCTTTCGGTCTCAAGAACGCCGGGGCAACTTATCAGAGGGCTATGGTCACATTGTTCCACGACATGATGCATAAGGAAGTCGAGGTCTATGTTGACGACATGATTGCCAAGTCCAAAGAAGGAGAGGACCACCTCGTTAATCTGAAGCGTCTCTTCGACCGCTTAAAAGAGTACAAGCTTCGGCTCAATCCGGCGAAATGCACGTTCGGCGCTCGATCGGGAAAATTACTAGGATTCGTGGTCAGCGAGCGCGGCATCGAAGTAGATCCCGATAAAGTCAAGGCGATCAAGGAGCTTCCTCTGCCATCTTCGGTCCGCGAAGTACGAGGCTTCTTGGGGCTGCTGAATTACATCGCACGATTCATTGCGAACCTAACAGACAAATGCCAACCACTCTTTCGCTTGCTCCGCAAGAATGCGGCGATTGAATGGGACGAAGAATGTCAGAAGGCCTTTGACACCATCAAGGCGTATTTGGTCCGACCACCGGTATTGATCCCGCCTACACCAGGTCGTCCCCTCGTACTTTATCTAACGGTACACCGCCAATCATTAGGATGCATGTTGGGACAGGAGGAGGAGTCCACGCACACGGAACGCGCGATCTACTATCTGAGCAAAAAGTTCACCGATGGAGAGTCAAATTATTCGGAAATCGAGAAGATGTGCTGTGCATTGGTGTGGGTCATGCAAAGGCTCCGACAATACACACTTTATCACACGGTCCGCTTGCTGTCAAAGGCAGACCCCTTGAAGTACTTACTTGATAGTCCCTCCTCCACGCGGAACCTCGCCAAGTGGCGTTGTCAATTAACGGAGTATGACATTGAATATGTGTCCCGCACTTCGGTCAAGGGGCAAGCGATTGCGGATCATTTGGCAGAATTCCCAATTGAAGACCACACACCAATTAATCCCGACTTCCCGGATGAGGGAATCCTCCGAGTAGACGACGAGGGAGAGGAGCCGGGATGGAAGATGTATTTCGACGGAGCTGTCAATTCCACGGGATCAGGCATCGGTGCGGTACTGATATCCCCGGACGGGCGCTATTACCCGGTAGCGGCAAAGATCGACTTTCCCTGCACCAATAATGTGGCTGAGTACGAGGCATGTATTCTCGGCCTCCAAGCGGCGATTGATTTCAAAGTAAAAGAGCTCGAAGTGTTCGGTGACTCCATGCTCACTATCTTCCAGACATTGGGGCAATGGAAGACAAAGGACGCAAAACTGGTGCCGTACCACGAGTACCTCGAGAAGTTAACCGAGAACTTCGAGGACATCTCATTCACCTACACTCCGCGCATGACAAATCAATTCGCGGACGCGCTTGCAACGCTCGCCTCCATGGTGAGCATCACGAAGGAGAACCTTATCGAGCCCCTCGAGATTGAGATAGCCGAAGGACCGGCGCACTGCAATTCAATCGAAGCATCCGAGGCGAAGCCGTGGTACGAAGACATCAAGAACCTTCTGCGAACCGGCCAATACCCCCCATTCGCCGACCGCCGCGACCGGAAGACTCTCAGACGCCTCGCGATACACTACTTCTTGAGTGGCGAGATACTCTACCGCCGCTCCTTCGACTCCACACTCCTCCGGTGCATCGACGAACACGAATCGCGGCGTCTCATGGAGGAGGTGCACGGGGGAAACTGTGGACCCCATATGAACGGCCTCATGCTCGCTAAGAAGATCATGCGCCTGGGTTATTATTGGTCCACCATGGAGACTGATTGTGTGAAGCATGTCAGGCATTGCCACCGATGTCAGGTCTACGCCGATCAAATCAAAGCGCCGCCCAACGAATTGCGCCCCATGACGGCACCATGGCCTTTTTCAATGTGGGGAATGGATGTGATCGGCCCGATCAACCCCAAAGCGTCCAACGGTCACATGTTCATTTTGGTGGCAATTGACTACTTTACCAAGTGGATCGAAGCCATCACTCTTGCGTCAGTCACCGCAAAGGCCGTGGCCCGTTTTCTCAGACGCGACGTCATCGCCCGATACGGGGTCCCTGCGACAATCATCACAAACAACGCCAAGAACCTGAACAACAAGGTCATCGACGAGCTTTGTGCACAATTCAAAATCCGACACCGCAATTACACCCCGTACCGTCCCCAAATGAACAGTGCGGTGGAAGCGGCGAATAAGAACATCAAAAAGATCATCGAAAAAATGACGGTGAACTATAAGGATTGGCACGAGATGCTCCCCTATGTACTCTTGGCGTACCATACGTCCATACGGACCTCAACCGGGGCCACCCCGTACTCACTAGTCTATGGCATGGAGGCCGTGCTCCCAATCGAAGTAGAGATCCCTTCCATGAGGATTCTTGCCGAGGCCGAGCTCGAAGAAGCGGAATGGGCAAAGCAGCAGTACGAACAGTTAAATTTCATTGATGAGAAGAGGCTGAAAGCGCTATGCCACGGACAATGCTATCAACAAAGAATGGCTCGAGCCTTCAACGCAAGAGTCCGCCACCGCGATTTCAACCGCGGCGACCTCGTTTTAAGGAAAGTCCTACACGTCACGCCGGACTCTCGAGGGAAGTTCTCGTACAAATACGATGGCCCCTTTGTCGTCAAAGAGGTTTTCTCCGGAGGAGCGGTCATCTTGAGCGACATGGACGGCACTGAAAATGCCCTTCCCGTCAACGCTGACGCCATTAAGAAGTATTATCCGTGAACACTTGTGTATTCTTTATTCTTCGGGCTCCGCGCCCCTTTCATTGTAAGACATTTCTATTTCCGTGGACGAGCTTCAATTCCCACAATCTGTCCAACACTAAGCTTTCTTGAGAGAAAAATAAATTTTCCCGCTAGGTCGAAAACCTCCTTGAGGCGGCCTAGGCAAAAACTAGGGAATGAGTGGCACGACTTAAAATCCCGCAAAAGGGGGGGTCGTGGCAAAAGGAGAGCACAAATCACTCCCTCGCTAGGTCGAAAACCTCTTTGAGGCGGCCTAGGCAAAAGTTAGAGGACCCGAGGGGTACGATCCCACCCAAACATGGAGAATCGTAGCAAAAGGTGAGCATTCATGTGAGAGAAATTAAATAAAATACCCCGCTAGGCTGTTGCACGTCCCGCGGCCTAGGCAAAAGTAAGGGGAAAAATGTCGGCTTGACCACGAAAGAAGAGCGACACTCTCCCTGTGAAGCTACACTGAGTAGTGGTTCGGCACTCTCCGACGCAAGCAAACTCTCTTCAACTCTCCAAGCTCGAGACCCGCTTCGAAATGGGGGTCGAATCAACATATCCTTGACTTGGAGGATCCCATAAGATCCCTCCTCTTACCTTTACGCATATATTCCACGGGCTACCCGTTTCTAAAAAGCCATTCTTCGATAGGGACACGACCACCTTACAATGGTCACCGATATCAAATCCCCGACACATCTCTACATAGATTCTTCTTACGTATGCCTGTCTCGCCGATTAAGTGCGACTGACACCCTTTTGTAGGTTCCTTTATCTCCATGCACAGGTGTGATCGGGAATCCCAAGAGGCATCTCCTTCTTGACGAACACGCGTTTGGCTTGTGCGGCAGATCGAGGCACCGAACCGAATGAGGGGCAGGATAAGGAACCCTTTTGATCCCGACTCAAGGAAAAGACAAATGACAAGCTCGACTAAGAACGGGACAATCTGCCTCTGCCGACGTCCCCGACGAACCGCTTAGCATCCTTTCCCGCCCTTACTTCCTCTCGCTCTCTCTACTTTATTGCTTTCCATGGGTTTCGGCCCAGTAACTTTATTGCTTTCAGGACTTCGCGTCCCCGGACTTTGCGTCTGGTTACTGCTTTCCGAACTCCGCGTCCACTTTATTGCTTTCAGGACTTCGCGTCCCCGGACTTTGCGTCCGGTTACTGCTTTCCGGACTCCGCGTCCACTTTACTGCTTTCAGGACTTCGCGTCCCCGGACTTTGCGTCCGGTTACTGCTTTCCGGACTCCGCGTCCACTTTACTGCTTTCAGGACTTCGCGTCCCCGGACTTTGCGTCCGGTTACTGCTTTCCGGACTCCGCGTCCACTTTACTGCTTTCAGGACTTCGCGTCCCCGGACTTTGCGTCCGGTTACTGCTTTCCGGACTCCGCGTCCACTTTACTGCTTTCAGGACTTCGCGTCCCCGGACTTTGCGTCCGGTTACTGCTTTCCGGACTCCGCGTCTACTTTATTGCTTTTAGGACTTTGCGTCCCCGGACTTTGCGTCCGGTCACTGTTTTCCGGACTCCGCGTCCACTTTATTGCTTTCTGGACTTCGCGTCCACATTTACTGCTTTCCGGACCTCTCGTCCATTTCACTTCCTTCTGCGGGCTTCGGCCCTTCACCCACCGCTTCACATTCCCCAAATCCCGCTCACGCCACTATCTCATGACAGGGGGAGGGGCGAGCCACCACGGAGAGCGACGACAGAAGCGGTCGCCGGGACCAAAAAGGGTGCCTCTCATGATCTTTGGCTACATCCTCTAACCGAGCATGCAACCAAAGAGGGGCAAGCTGTCAGCACCCCATTCCGGCCCACCGGCTCCCCACACGAGGATTTCCGACCGAAGCCCGGGGCACTATTCATCATCCGGCAATCAAAGGCGAACGCGCGGTCACGGAACCACGAGCAATAGGAGAAGAGCATGGTCCACCGAGAAAAGCGGAGGAGAGCCATCAGAAGAACGAATGAACGAGGAATCCCGAAAACAACGGAGTTGGCGCTATGGCACTATTCATCACTGAGTCACCGAAGCACCGAAAGGTGCCCAATGTGGGACTCCAAAAATTCCTCTTAGTGCCAAAGCGACCAATGACACGTCCGGGCGCATTTCCGGGACATCCTGCTTAAGCAGGGACACCCCGATCCCCCACGGACGCCTTTTCTGACGGAGCTCCCGGGGTTCGCTCCACTGACAAGCAAACGGCCCCTCAAAGCGGGCCTACAGGCACCCAGGGACCATCAAAGTCGGGGAACAAGCTTCAGATGACCTTTCGGAACCCGACTCGGCCTCTCGAGGGACGTCTCAGTGGTCATGAACGTCTCCCGGCGAGCCTTCGGGAATTTCCACGGAAAACAGAGACCACAACGATCTCTGAGCGCCTCACAATAACCCCGAGCACCTCAAGGCATTCAAGGCACACTGAGAAAATCCCGGTCAAAGTCCCTAGGTCTTCCCGGGCCTACGGTCCCCGACCAAGGACAACGAGCCAATGATCACCGACGGGGCAAACGGATTGCCGAAACGAATGAAAGAGTGCACAAAGGTCAATCGGGGTCGACGGACGCTAAACTCCGCTCCGAACGTCCAAACGGGACAAAACCGACTCCCGAGGCGCCGAGTCGCCCGAGCGCTCGTTCGCATGACGCATGGCGATATTAGGCTCATCCAAATCCTCGTAGTCCAAGCATTCCAAATCTTCAAATTAATTGGACATCGGAGATCGGATGCAAGCTCAATCAAGTCTCAAGCGTTTGCCGGCTTTTCTCCTAATCGGATGGGACCCACAGCCAAGCCAAGCCAAGCCATCAAGCCGCGGCTCAACCCAAGCCACGGCTCAACCCTCGGCTCGGATTGGACAGCCCAAGCCGCGGCTCAAGCCTCTCCCACCGTCGGCTCCAACTCACCCCCACCACACATTTGAATTTCCCTCCCATCCATCACCTCCCTCCATCCATCCATCACTTCCTATCACATCCTATCACACCCATCACTCCTTCCTTTCCTTTCCCCACACTCTACAAGACATCTACCCCTCCCTAATCCCCCATTGAAAATTCGGCAGCCCTAGGTTAGCCCACTAAACCACACTTAACTTCACTTAATCAAGTCCCTTTATAAGCCCTTTTACCATTAGACTTAAGGACTTCTTCAATTTCACTCTCTCTCAAGCCAATCTCTCTCAAGAACTCTCTCAAACCTCAGCCCATCCCCTCACTTCCGTCCACCCTTTGCCAAGGCCGAAACCGGCCAAAACCGCCGGAAAACCACCCGGTATTCCGGTAACCACCCGACCCGACTTAACCCAAAAATTCTCAAACTTCATAGCCTACATATTTCCTACCCCCTAAGTCCATTTCCGGACTTGGATTTTCGATTTGAGGTCCCCAAGACCCCGTTCCAGCCGAAATTGCAATCGGGTCCCGAGACCCTCACCGCGCGCACCGAACACTAACGGCGTGCCATTTCATCCCACGACCTCGGAGAGTCGTGCCATCACATTTAAAGGGTTCCTCACAACCCTCACCCTCCCCCGTGAAGAGGTGGTCACGATCCGAGGGCCGACCCACCGTGCACGACCTCCGTTTTGCCCATTTTTACTAACCGGGTTTCTGTGTTTTCACTGAAACTTCTCTCATCATTTCAGACTTATTCAGGGTTCGGCACGCTCGGAGCTTTCCGTGCCCACCTAGATCTGTCTCTTAGGAGTCCAACGAGCCCGACCTTGCACCGTTCCGTGGTCGGAGCGAGCGTGCCAAGCCGTTTTCCCGCGGTTGCCGCAGCCGCGCCTACCCGGGTCGCCTACTGCCCTTCGCCCTAACCGAGTCTTCCGACTCTCAAAGACCACTTCCCCGACTCTTTCCCTCTTGCAACGAGGCTAGGTAACATCCCTTTACAACTTAGAAGAGTTAGGACTTTCTATCTTTACTTGTATGAAGTGTTTATACGTTTTTAAAAGTCGGTATGCATGCAAGATTTTATTTTTCTTTTAGATCCGAACTTGCCATGCATCCTCATGCAACGTACGTGTTCCATCTTGTTATTCTACGTCTATATGATCTTGTAAACATGCATGTATACGTGATGTGGTCCGAATCTAGGGGAATGAAACGGATATAGACTCGAGAGAGCCACGGAACCTCCCGGCTGAGCCTCATAGGTGATGGGCCGTGAGCCTCCTTGGCTCCTTCGAGTCCACAACCGCTTCATTCTCTCGGATTAGACCATCTCCACGTTCGGGAAGGTCCTAACCGTGGCTAAGAGGTGTCTAACGAAGGGAATGGCTCGGAATCTAGGAGGGAGAGCCCTTAGATGGTTCGGTTATGTCAAAGGGGCCCACGGCCATACCCTTGCGATGGGTGACTCGTGAGGCTCCTTGGCCTAACCGAACCCCTAGGGCTCTTCTTTCTCCTTGATGCCGTGTATTTCCCATGTAATATCACTAAGACCACCATGAAATAAATTAAGTTCATTCGTTAATTCCATAAATATGACTCGTTGTATGCTTTGTGTGTTTATTCATGTAAACCGTGATCGTGTTAGTCCCGATTTAGGGAAATATACATCGTTCTCATGTGCGGATTGTTTGATGCATGCAATGATCGGCTAGGAATGACACGAAAAACCCATCGAGATTCGAACCGGGTCAAGGAGTGTTCGGCCGATCACATTTGGGGATGGCCGAGCCCTCCTTCCACTCCTTGGAGCCTCGTTTGGTCTTTCCGTCCTTCCGAAGACGACCCTTGGAATTGTTTTTTTTTTTATCATATTCCCCTTTAATCATATTCTACATGATTATTATTTATTAGGCTTGCTAGATCCGGACGTCGCACGTCGGAACCGTAATTGCAACGTGAATCAATAATCACTGAAGGATTTCACAAATGGGAAAACGGGATGCGCATCATTCGGTTAACTAAGTCGCATGGACTAAATAATCGGGTTAATTGATCCTTAATTGGTAAAACGCATCGATGATTTACGGAACGGCGTGAATGCCCTTTTCCAATAAAATTCACAATTTCAAAATACCGAGATGCGTAACACGAATAGAATTGATGTCTAGGGAATACTCACGTGCCGTGACTCGAGTCCGGGCCCAATTTGAAGCGGCCCGAGTCGGGGCACGAGAGTCCTCCTTAGACACCTTCGTGCAACACGATCTCCAATTTGTATACAAACACCACGATTTTATCATCCAAGGGCATAATCGTTATTCCGTGATTCACCGATACCTTAGGTTTAGGGAGTTGGAAACACCTAGAACTATGAATGAAAAAGGGCAACCCGTTCGGGTACGAGTTTCATTCGTGTGGCCCATTTCGTTCGTCTTCGGTGTTTCCTTCTTCCTATTGTAGATTCAGTGGGGATCATTTTATTTCAGTTACAAAACACGAACAACCGGATCAATCATGCATTTGGCCTAATCAAACACTAGATAATGAATAGGCGGAATGGTAGATTCCAATCTAGAGTCAAAACACGAGTTTGGCTAATTCGGTGAAACCACAGTGACACTTAACTGAATAAGAGTCATAAAACAAACACACATATGTAATTGGCTTAGAACCTTATCCTAGCCCGCCCTCTATGCTTGCCTAGGACAGATACATTGTTTGTTAATCAACCCCAGCTAATAACTGATTAAATCACGTACATTCGGCCTAATACACAATTCGTTTGTATTCACTGACACTTATCAGTTGTTGTCAGTTGCTTCCTGTATCGTGTCAGTTATATCAGTTTTCTTCTGTTTTGTTCTTGCTTTTGATGATTTATTGCGGTTCGGGCCTGAACCCATAGGTCACGTGTTGCACGGGGTCCAACGCCCCAAACCACCGAACACGAGGTCCAACGCCTCTTGACTCACCGAGCGCGTGCAACCCGAGTGCGGAATGGGATCTAGCCTCGATTCACCGTCACACTCCGAATACGGCCTATGTGGAAGGCGGATTCGGATTGAGCGCGTAAAACGTGTTTAGATATCACCCGGGAGCTCGATTGGTCCGACGGTTACAGTGGGAACTAATCGGTTCTCCTGCAAACCACCGGTTCAATCGGACCCGACCCCCGGCTCTTTGAGCCCGCGTTGCCTTAATTTGTTTATCGGTTATTCAAAACATACGGCGAGCCGGAGTGGAATATTGGCCCAATGCAAACCGATCGGGATCCATTTATTTCATTCGGTTGTATTCTGTAATTATTCGAGTGTACGTTGCGAGGATCTTATTTGTACATTTATTCATATACTTGTAAGGATCCCCGATCGATGATCAAGAGGTCCGAGTGTCGAATCGGTTAAGTCGGTCTATCGTCACCAAGAGATGAGCAGGCTCGAATAATCATGGTCTTGGTTCGCGCAGGGAATCGACCGTCACGGTTCGAAGAACTGTAACGCTAAGATAGCGAACCGATTCCTTGACTCACAAGCCTACTCATCTTTCGGATTCTTGGCCCAACTCAATCGATTCATCGATTTTACGGTGTCAAAACGGGCTAGTCAAGTGCGACTCTAAATCACGCGGTGAATAAACAAAATGGCAAGCCTAGCAAGCTAGAGTACCGAAAGGGCGTGCGGGATATAGGCCCGCACGTAATAGAACCCCCGAATTCGGAATTTTCGGTTCCGTACGACCATTGCCTTAGCATTTAGGTGTACCCCGTACCCCTAGACCCGGGTAACTTGCCGGCCCTCGACCTTCGGGTCGTAAAATGGCAAGTGGCGACTCCTTCTCATGTGCGTCCGTCGCGCGTCCCCGGGAAGGTGGACACTCCCAAGCCGCGTTTGCTTAGGCGCGCGCATGCGTGCCCCGACGAGATGAAATTCGGGTGCGCACACCTAGGATGTGGGAACCAACCGCATTCGGGGAGGAAGAGGTCTACACGACCTCGGGTATGCTAAGAAACCTCACGGTTCCCTCCAATGGGGTCTAACCGTGGGCCTCTATGGCTCATCCATGGCATGAGGACCTCTTCCACCGCGACCTCAGTAGTTTCCAGCCATGGTGAACGTGGTATAATAACGTACGAACGTGACAAACGACGTAAATGTGCTCGGAAATGAATAAAAATTAAAACTTGCATGCAATATGGTTATCAACCATCTTAACGTCCCATAACAAGCAAGTATCGAAGAACCTAGCTTCTTTAAGTCGTAAAGGAGTTTTACCTAGCCTCGGGATACGAGGAAAGAGTCGGGGAAGTGGTAAGAGAGTCGGAAGACTCGGCTGGACAACAAGGGCAGTCGGTGCCCGAGAAGCAGCGACAGTGGCAACTTGGAGGAAACGAGACCAGCATGACAGCTCCAATCATGGCACCGAGCAAGATTGGGTTCCTTGGACTCCTAGAGGACAGGCCTAGGCGTTCATGATGAGTTTCGGACGTGCGAAGGCTCGAGCAAGACGGAAATCCAAAGAGAAACCATGAATTAAACTATGAAACCTGAAAGGAGGAAAATGAAGGAAAGTGTGTCTTGCACGGTTGAATGGCTCTCGGACCGTGACCACCTCTTCACGGGGGAGAGTGAGGGTTGTGAGGAACCCTTGGGACGTGAAGGCATGACTCGCCGTGGTCGTGAAAGGGAATGGCACGTCGGGGAGCCCGATTGCACCCGAAAACTCGGGTAGCCGCTGTTTCGGGTTGCTTGCTGGAGCGACACGTTGGAGTCCTCGAATGTTCAAACTAAGCTTGGAAATGGGTTTAGGAGGTGGAAAACATGTGGGATATGAAGTTTGGTTGTGATTGGCTTAAGTCGGGATGGGTGGTTACCGAAAAATCGGGTGGTTTTCCGTCGGTTTTGGCTGGTTTCGGCTACGGGATGGGCTGTGCGGGGTTGGAGGGATATGTTGAAGGTTGAGAGGGTTTTGCAGAGAAGTTGGCTTGAGAGAGAGTGGAATTCAAGAAGTGATTAAGTTGATGAGGCTTAGGGTTTATAAAAGGGTGGCTTAATGGCTTGTTTAAGTGAAGTTAAGTGTGATTTAGGGGGCATTAGAGGGCTGCCAAAATTTAAAGAGAGATTAGGGAGGGGAAATGGTCATGTTGAGTGTGGGGAAATGAAGGGAAAGTTAATGGGAGGTGATGGATGGGAGATATGTGCAAGAGATATTTGAAATTTATGGTGGAAGGAATGGGAGAAGGGTTGAGCTGCCGGCCCTATGGGGTTTAGCCGTGGCTTGGGGCGGCTGAGCCGTGGCTTGGGGTTGAGTCGCGGCTTGGGGTTGAGCCGCAGGCTCTTCTTGGCTCGAGGAAAGTCGGGGGGTGCTCGGGGTTCGATTGGTCATACGCGCGACTTACGTGGTTTGCTTGGGCCATGAATTGTTGATGTGCACGTGATTACGATTTGGACGAACCCAATATTGGCACGCTTCTCATGCGAGATTAATCGGGTGGTTTGGGGCTCCAAAGCCGGTTTTGCTCTATTCGGGCATTCTGAGTGGAGTTGACCGTCCCTGTTGTCCAATCGCTCTTTCGTGCACTTTCTTGTTTGTCTTGGTGTGCTTTTTGTCTCGTGTGGAACCATTGACCCGTTGTCCTCGACTGAAGACCAATAGCCGGAGGTGACCTAGGGATCCGCGATCGGGGTTTTCTCAGCGTTTCCCGAATGTTTCGAGGTGTTTGGAAACCGCTGTGGTCTAAGCTTGCCGAGAATGTGCCCCGAAGGTTTGCCAAGAGGCGCCCGTGACCACTAAAATGTCACTCGGGAGACCTAATTGACTTGCTTGGCTCGAAGCGAAATGATTTCCCTAGTCCTAGGACTCGTAGGGAGTGAGTGGTGTGAAGCTCGGACATCAACATTTCCCCGTCTGAGCACCGAGCGGAAGATTCCATTTGAAAGGGTCCCTTTTCCCGGGTCGGGGTCCACTCGGGAGACCAAGATGAACTCCGGAAGGCAATCTGAAACTTGTTCTATGGTCCTGGTGGTCCTCGAGTATGTGCAAGCCTGTTTCCGGGTGCCGTTTACTTGTCCGTGGATCGACGTTCCGGGAGCCACGTTAGGAAGGCGTCTACGAATGCTCGGAGGTGCCCCGACTTAAGCAGGAGGCTTCTGAAATGCGCTTGGAGGTGCCATTGGTCATTTTAGTACCAAGAGGGATTTTTAGAGTCTCATATTGGATATCTTTTGACACTTCGGTGATCCGTCGATGAATAGTGCTACAGTACCGGCCTCTGCTGTTTTCGGGGTTTGTTGTTCGTCTGCTCTTCTGATTGCCCTCCTGTGCCTTTCTAGTGGACCCTGCTTCTCTTCTGCAGTCCGTGCCCCCATGTCCGAGCGTTCGCCTCCGTCGGCCCGGCCGTGAATAGTGATCAGAGCTTTGTCCAAGCATTTTATGTCCAGAGCCGGTGGGCCAAAATGGGGTGTTAATAGCTACTCCCCTTTTTGTTGGGATTTGTTTATTTTTTTTCGAATTGGTGGTGCCAGAGTTTTAAACCTCGGCGGTGCTGTGCTTCGCTTCTTGACGGGTTTTTCCCGCTTCTTTTCTCTCTCTCTTCATTGGCGGGTTTTTCTCACTTCTTTTCGCTATGTTTTTTTCTTGCAGCTGGGGTTTGTTTTGTGCCCCATGTCTTTGTTTGGAACTCCTCGACTTTGCATCGCCGAGGCCGTTTTGGTGTGATTCGCCTCGTGGAAACTTGTTGTGTATTGCTAGCCCTATTTTGTGAGGACCGGCTTTCTTGGAAGTTTGACTTTCGTGCACTCGAAAGCTGAAATTCGTGTCATTTGCCATTGCAAGCATTACATGTGAATTTCCATGTTGTCTAAAAAGAAAATGTAGAATTGCCCCATGAATGAACAACCGATGTTGCCCCAGTGCGAATGTTGGACGAGGATGCCCCGGTCTTCATTTGTTGAAGTGGCCCGTGCGTACGGACCCAAATGTGGACTCTCATCGGGGCCCGCATTGCGCGCTTTTGGATCGCGCGGCTTGGGAGTGTCCACCTTCCCGGGGATGCGTGACGGACACGCGTGAGAAGGAATCGCCACTTATCTTTTTACGACCCGAAGGTCGAGGGCCGGTAAGTTACCCGGGTATAAGGGTATGGAACACCGAGTTTTGCTAAGGCATTGGTCATGAGGAACCGGAAAGTCCGTGTTCGGGGGTTCATGTTACGTGCGGGCCTATATCTCGCACGCCCTTTCGGTACTCTGGTTTGCTAGGCTTGCACGTTTTATTTATTTATCGCATGAATTAGGCTATGCTCTCACACATTTTGACATCGGAAATTCGGTAAATTTAAACGATGTCGGTTGTGAAGCCAAGAGAGAAGTAAACCCTTATGTCGAGGATTCGGTTCACAATCTTGCGTTACAGTTCATCAAACCGTGATGTTTGAATCCCTGTGTGAACCAAAATTGCGAGATTTTGGGGTTTACTTTCCTTTGGGCAAACACTAAACCAATTCGAATGATTCGACTCTCGGACCGTTTGCTTGCCAACTGAGATTCTTACAAAATGAATGTACAAGATAAAATTATTACAATTCGCTCTTAAAAATAATACAACAAATTATAAATTACAAATGGTTGAATCTCAGTCAGCTCGCATTCGGTTATTATTCCTCTCTAACTCTCCGTGAGTTTAGTGAGAAACCGAAAAACTGAAATTCGAATGCTCTCACTAAATAGGGCGTTGAACCCTGTGAGTGATGATTAAGGTGTTGGACCATGTGATCGATGAATAGGGCGTTGGGCCCAAGTGATATTCGTCCTAGGGATCGGGCTCGACTCGCATGACAAGCAATTGCAGAAAAGTAACACGCAACAAGTGAATAACAGACAAGGTGTTTGTACTCACCAAATGTACGTGTATTAGTAAGTTATTAATCCGGGGTAATTTGGCATGCAAATCTTACCCTAGACAAACAAGAATGTGCTAATATTTTAGCATTCGACTTTGGTTTGAGAACTTGACATATCGGGTGTTCGTAATCAAGTCTCGTGTGCGTGGATTGTTTTTACAGTGATTCGGTGTTATGACATTGAAGTTACACTGAATTCATCCAAACTTGTATTTTGACTCTAGATTTGGAACCTAGAGTTCCACCTAACCATTTTCTAACGTTTGATTAGGTCAAGTGAAAAGATTAGTCAGGTGATTGTGTTTTGACGCAGAATACCCGACTAACACCCTAACTATGCTAGGATGACAGAAACTCATTAGTGGGAATAAAAAGGTCTATGCAGATGAACCTGCACCTGAACAGGTAGCCCTACAATATTCCAATATCGTCACGTTTCTGTCAAACTAACCCTAGGATGTCGCCAAATCACAAAATGACGTTCCTACCCTTGATTTGAAAATTTATTTTCAGAAAAGGGAAACAACGCAATACGGGCCACCTCGGCTTGTAACCGGCGTCGACCAATCCTTTGGATCTCTCGGGGTTATGTGAGAACCCCGTAAGAGCCAAAGATTTGGTCCATCTATCCGGAAGTAATCTAAAAGGAACTTATGTATTCCGACCTGACTTACCTAAAATCAGGTAAACTCAAGTCAAAACACACAAGTTTCTCCTAGGTGTCCATGTTACATCGCGTTGCATGTTTCGAATTTAGAGTAAGCGGATTTTGAAAAGGGCATTAACACTGTATTGTAATTCGTGCAAAGTTGTTTAAAGTCGAATGAATTAACCGTGTGAGCGTCTTGATTAACCCGTTCGTGAAATTAATGCTTAAGGATTATCGCCGAATGCATTAATTTGAAAATGATTCGTGACTCGACGACTAAGACTGTTACATAAGAATCAAGAATAATTTGGTCCAATGACCGAAACTACCCTCATAACCGAATGGACCCGAATGAGTCATTGATACCCGAATCCATGCATGGTTGTTTACAAACACGTTTTCATGTGATGTTTATGATATAAAGGAAATTGCAATTACATACAATCCGAGAAAAATGATTTCAAATGGGAAGAGGAAGCCAAAATCGACTCAAGAAGAGTGTCAGCACCCCATTTTAGTCCACCGGTTCCAACAAAGGACTCCCGGCAATAGCTCGGATTACTGTTCATGACTCGACAATTAGGGACGAATGTGCGGACGTGGGAGCACGGACTACGGGAGAGAAGCAGGGTCCTAGAAAGGCGCAGAAGGGCAATTGGAAGAATAAACAAAATGCCCCGAAGCAACATAAGCTGGCACTGTGGTACTATTCATCGTCGGATCACCAGGACGTCAAAAGGTATCCAATATGGGGCTCTAAAAATCTCCCGTGGCATCAAAATGACCAATGACGTCCGAATACATTTCAGAAGTCTACTGCTTAAGCCGGCGCGCCCTCGAACATCCATAGACGCCTTTCCTAACAGGGCCCGGGGAGGTCTGATACACGAACAGATAAACAGCGCCCAAAGACAGGCCTACAAATGTCCAAGGACCATCAGGACCATGGAACGAGTTTCATACTGTCTTTCGGAGTACAACTCGGTCTCCCGAGCGGATCCCGAGTAAACCCCGACCTAGGAAAAAGACCCTTTCAGATGGGATCTAGCGCTCAGAGCTCATTCAGTGAAAAGTTGACGTCCGATCTTCACACCACTCACTCCCTACAACTCCTAGGACTAGGGAAATCATTTCGCCTCGGGCCAAGCAAATCAGTTAGGTCTATCGAGTGACATTTCAATGGTCACGAACGCCTCTCGGCAAGTCTTCGGGGCATGTTTTTGACAAACAGAGGCCACAGCAGTCTCCAAACACCTCAGGACATTCGGGAAACACTAAGAAAACCTCGATCGCGGATCCCTAGGTTACCTCCGGCTAATGGTCTTCGGTCGAGGACGACGAGCCAATGATTCCACACGGGACAAAAAAACTCACTGAGACGAACACTACAATGCACAAAGGAGCAATTGGAGAACGGGGACGGTTGTCAGCACCCCATTTTGGCCCACCGACTTCCCACATGAGAACCTCCGACCGAAGCCCAGGTTACTATTCATCACCCGACGAGCAGAGGCGAACATGCGGTCACAGAGTCATGAACGACGGGAGAGGGACATGATCCAAGGAGAAAATAGGGAAAAGCAATCAGAAAAGGCAAACAGACGACAAATCTCAGAGCAACGGGAGCTGGCACTGCGGCACTATTCATCACCGAACCACTGAAGCATCGAAAGGTGCCCAATATGGGACTCTAAAAATCCCTCTCAGTGCCAAATTGACCAACGACACGTCCGGGCGCATTTCCGGGGCATACCGCATAAGCCGGGACACCCCGATCTCTCACGGACGCCTTTTCTGACAGGGCTCCCGGGGCCCGCTCCACTGACAAGTAAACGGCCCCCTAAAACGGGCCTACAGGTACCTAGGGACCACCGAGGTCATGGGACAAGCTTCAGACGACCATTCGGAACTCTACAGGGCTCCCCGAGGGGCGTTTCAGTGGTAGCAAACGCCTCCCGATGAATCTTCGGGGCACATTCACAGAAAACAGAGATCACAGCGTTCCCCGATCACCTCAAGACATTCGGGGAACAATGAGAAAGCCCCTGTCACAAGTCCCTAGGTCTTCCCGGGCCAACAGTCTTCGGTCGGGGACAACGAGCCAACGATGTCCCACGAAGCAAAAGGGTCACCGAAATGAATGTTACGATGCATAAAGAGCAATCGGGGACCGGGGGCACTCAATTCCACTCCGAACGTCCAAACAGGGCAAAACTGACTCTCGAGGCGCCGAGTCGCCAGAACGTTCGTTCACACGACGCATGGCGATTGTGCGCACCCGAATTTCATCTCGTCGGGGCACGCATGCGCGAAGCCTATGCAACGCGGCTTGGGAGTATCCACCTTCCCGGGGACGCGCAACGGACACGCGTGAGAAGGAGTTGCCACTTACTGTTTACGACCCGCAGGTCGAGGGCCGTTGAGTCGCCCGGGTCTAGGGGTACGGGGTACACCTAAATACTAAGGCAATGGTCATATGGAACCGAAAATTCCGGATTCGGGGGTTCTATTACGTGCGGGCCTATATCCCGCACGCCCTTTTGGTACTCTAGTTTGCTAGGCTTGCCGTTTTGTTTATTTACCGCGTGATTTAGGATTGCACTTGACTTGCCCGTTTTGA
The DNA here is from genome assembly GCF_007655135.1 of Punica granatum. Lineage (NCBI taxonomy): Eukaryota > Viridiplantae > Streptophyta > Magnoliopsida > Myrtales > Lythraceae > Punica > Punica granatum. Next base: position 23,888,536 of record NC_045130.1, on the reverse strand, counting down.
CATCGTAAAGTCGATGAATTGATCAAGTTGGGCCAAGAACCCAAAAGATGAGTAGGCTCGTGCGTCGAGGAATCGGTTCACTATCCTAACGTTTACAGTTTGTCAAACCACAGCGGTCGACTCCCTGCGTGAACCGAAACCGCAAGTATTCGGGCTTACTCGTCTCTAGGCATTAATAGACCAACTTGACCTGTTCAATACTCGGACCTCTCGCTTGCCGATCGGGGATCCTTACAAATGAATGAATAGATGTACAAATAAGATCCTCACAATGCACACTCGAATAATTACAGAATACAAGTGAATAAAGTAAATGGATCCCGATCGGTTTGCATTGGGCCAATATTCCGCTCCGGCTCACCGTGTGTTTTGAATGACCGATAAATAAATTAAGGCAACGTGGGCTCAAAGAGCCGGGGGTCGGGTCCAATCGAACCGACGGTTTGCAGGAGAACCGATTAGTTCCCGCTGTAACCGTTGGACCGATCAAGCTCCCGGGTGATATCTAAACCCGTTTCACGCGCCCAATCCAAATTTGCCTTCCACATAGGCCGCATTCGGAGTGTGACGGTGAACCGAGGCTAGATCCCATTCCGCACTCGGGTTGCACGCGCTCGGTGGGTTAGGAGGCGTTGGACCTCGTGTTCGATGTTTTGGGGCATTGGACCCCGTGTAACACGTAACCTATGGGCCCGGGCCCGAATCGCGACAAATCAGCAAATGCAAGAATAAAACGGAAGAAAACTGACAAAAATGATGGAATACAGACAACAACTGATAAGTGTCGGTGAATACAGACAAGTTGTACATTAGGCCGAATGTACGTGATTTAATCAGTTATTAACCGGGGTTGATTAACAAACAATGTGTCTAGCGTAGGCAAACATAGATGGTGGATTAGAATGGGGGTTCTAAGCTAATTACATGTGTGTGTTTGTTTTAAGACTCTTATTCAGTGAGGTGACACTGCGGTTTCACCGAATTAGCCAAACTCGTGTTTTGACTCTAGATTGGAATCTATCATTCCGCCTATCCATTATCTAGTGTTTGATTAGGCCGAATGCACGATTAATCCAATTGTTCGTGTTTTGTAACTGAAATAAAAATGCTCCCCACCGAATCTACGATAGGAAGAAAGAAACACCGAAAATGAATGAAACGGGCCACGCGAATGAAACTCGCACCCGAACGGGTTGCCCTTTTTCATTCATAGCTCTAGGTGTTTCTAACCCCCTAACGCCTAGAATGTCGGCGAATCACGAAATGATGGTCATGCCCTTTGAACGGTAAAACGTGTAGGGCGTGTATGTGGAAGTTGGGATCGCATGACATGAAGAGGTCCAAAGAGGACTCGCGCACTTAGACATGAGCCTCCTCAAATCGGGCCTTGACTCGAGTCATAGCGCACGAGTGCTCCCTAGACACTAATTCTATTCGTGTTATGTGTCTCGATGTTTTGATATTGTGAATTTTAAAAGGGCACTCTCACCATTTAGTGATTCGTCGACGCGTTTATGAGTTGATATTCGATTTATCCAATTACTTAGGCCGAGTGGTTCATTTAGTCGAATGGTACGTCCCGTTTCCCGTTTGTGAAGTGGTTTAATGATTGAGACCGCGAACCTCAATTGTTATGGATCAATGAAATGATTGTTCGATATTAACGTACCTAACATACGAATTAACATGAAACCAATGATTAAATGAAAATTGTGATTACAATCAATTCCAAGAATCGGTTTTGACCGTTTCTTGCATGCGTAAAACGTCAAGCATGATAATAACACACATTCAAATGGGATAAGAACGGGCTACCTGTTCAGGTGCAGGTTCATCTGCATAGCCTTTTCTTATCTAACTGATGAGTTTCTGTCATCCTAACATAGACTCGGGTAATTCAAAACACTAGTTTGGCTAATTCAGTGAAAATTCAGTGTCACAATACAGAACAATTGTAAAAGCAATCCACACACATGAGATTTGACTCTCTTTGTCAAGTTCTCAAAACAAAGCCAAATGCTAAAACATTGGCACGTGCTTGTTTATCTAGGGTAGGATTTGTATGCCAAAATACCCCGGATTAACAACTTGTTAAAACACGTACACTCGATAATAACAAACACCTTGTCTGTTATTTACCTGCTGCGTGTTATTTTTCCGCACCTGTTTGCTATACGGGTTGAGCCTGATTCCTAGGCCGAATAATATTAGGGTTCAACGCCCTAATCATCAAGCATAGGGGCCAACAGCCTGATCAACACTCACGGGGTCCAACGCCCTATTCAGTGAGAGCGTGCATTGAATTTCAGTTCTTCGGTCTTTTCCCTAAACTCACGGTGAGTTAGAGCGGAATAATAACCGAACGCGAGTCGACTGGAATTCGGCCATTTGTAATTTGTATTTATTGTTTTCGAGAGCATTGTAAGGACTTTTATTTTGTACATTTTTTCTGTAAGAATTCCAGTCGGTGAGCGAACGGTCTGAGAGTCGAATTAATCGAATCGGTCTAATGCTTGCCCAGACACAAGTAAATCCAAGATCTCACGGTTTTGGTTCACGCAGGGATTCAACCTCCATGGTTCGATGAACTGTAACGCAAGATTGTGAACCAACTCCCCGACATACGGGTTTACTTCTCTCTCGGCTTCTCAACCGACATCGTTTAGTTCACCGAATCTCCGGTGTCAAAATGTGCGAGCCGAGCGCAACTTAATCCATGCGGTAAATAATAAAACATGCAAGCCTAGCAAACCAGAGTACCGAAAGGGCGTGCGGGATATAGGCCCGCACGTAACATGAACCCCCAAACACGAACTTTCCGGTTCCACACAGATCAATGCCTTAACGACCAACTAGGTGTTCCATACCCCTAGACCCGGGTAGCTTATCCGCCCTCGACCATCGGTTCGTAAAATGATAAGTGGCGACTCCTTCTCTCACGCGTGTCCGTCACGCGTCCCCATGGGAAGGTGGACACTCCCAAGCCACGCGATCCAAAAGCGCGCATGCGGGCCCCGACGAGTGTCCACATTCGGGTCCGTACAGCTTGGCGACTCCACTGGGGACATACTTAATGGGTTCAGGCTCGATTCGTTTGCTTGCTTGCATGTTCATTTACCGCTTCCCGCAATTTTTCGCTCATCTACTTTACACACCTTTACTTTTCTGCACTTGCATTGCATCATTCTAGTGGATTTAGGTACCTCGCCTGAAATCCCACGGGCGCCGATTTAGGAAGCTAGGTTAGTCAGAGGTTCCGAGTAAGGGAACGGATCGAGTCGGCTCTGCCACCGAACCGGCCCCCAAAGATCCTCGCTTGATTTCAAGGAATTGACACCCTTGAATCGGGAGCCCCCATCCCTAGTTAGTGGTTGTCCCAGTAGAACACTGAAACCATGCATAAACAGGGACCGTCATGCTGGACCAAAATTTGCCATCATGCCGCCGATCGACCCAAAAGTTGAGTCTTTGAGTCGGCTCGTAGTTTTTCTTTTAGGCGAGCCTTTTGTTGTTTCCACCGAATGAGTGTTGTACAATGTAAAGAACTCATGTTATAGTTTATTTTTCTGCACTGCATGCATGTTTTCAAAACAACCTAAGACATTGCATCGGTTTAATGTTTAAGCTCCCATTTTCAAACTATCTTTGTAAATTAAGGAACTTGAACCAAATCGATGCAGTGGCATTAACTTTTGAAAACTTATACAGTGCATGCATTCTATCTATTTCTATGTTTGCACAACAGCTGCCATGTCTCGCACGGCAGGCGAGTCGTGCCAACATTCGCGGGTAGACCACTTGCGGTCTTCACTTCCCCATAGTGAGATGTGCTGTGACCAGAAGCCGAGTCCATCCCAGCTACCCACCTCGCACGACAGGCGAGTCGTGCCAACCTTCGCGGGTAGACCACCCGCGGTCTTCACTTCTCCATAGCGAGATGCGCTGTGATCAGAAGCCGAGTCCATCCCGGCTACCCACCCCGCACGATAGGTGAGTCGTGCCCACTTTCGCGGGCAGGCCACTCGCGGCCTTCACCCTTCCTCCACGGCAAGACGAGCTGTGGCCCGAGGGCCGATCAACCTTCCCAGGCGAAGTTAACCAACACTAACTTCTTCCTAACAGAGAGTGTCACCGCGTGATCGGACGCACGTTCCTCCGAGTGACCCCGCGCATTTACCAGCGATCGAGTGCACCTCACACATGTCCAAACATGTTTGCACTAACTCATGCATGCGTGCTCAACGTATCGATGCACGTCTCTCGGCGAGTTCGCACAACACCTACCAGGCCAGTTCGCTTCCCTACACCCTTGTATTGGAATTGCGAACAGTTCATGCTCCTTCATTATTTCCTTCTTCCATTGCAGGAAATCCCCAAAAAGATGACAGCCTGAATACTGAACCATCACAATTGAGGCAACAAACGTCTCTCATCCAGCTCATTGGGATTTCAACACTGAGTTCCCACCCTCCCTCCGCAAAGAATGCGAGAAAATCAGAGTCACTGCTTTGCAGTGTCTTGCACTGTCGCTTAGCATTGACCATTGCTTTTGCATCTCTTGCACTTTCTTATCGAGCATGCATTTACTGCATCGGGCTCCCACCCCACATCGGGCTTTGGCCCCACTTTTGGGCTTTGCTCCGCATCGGGCTTCGGCCCAGCATTTATTGCATCGGGCTTTGGCCCAACTTTTGGGCTTTTGCCCCTCATCGGGCTTCGGCCCAGCATTTACTGCATCGAGCTTCGGCCCAACTTTTGGGCTTTTGCCCCGCATCGGGCTTCGGCCCAGCATTTACTGCATCGGGCTTCAACCCAACTTTTGGGCTTTTGCCCCGACTGCATCGAGCTTCGGCCCAACATTTACTGCATCGGGCTTCGGCCCCACTTTCGGGCTTCGACCTCGCATGTACTGCTTTCGGGCTTCGGCCCCGCATCTACTGCTTTCGGGCTTCGGCCCCGCATCTACTGCTTTCGGGCTTCGGCCCCGCATCTACAGCTTTCGGGCTTCAGCCCTGCATTTACTGCTTTTGGGCTCCAGCCCCGCATTTACTGCTTTTTGATTTTGACACTTCGCATTTACTACTTTCAGGCTCATCTAAAATCCAAAATCGACTTGGATTCAAATTCATCCAAGCGATACTCCGAGGAGCAAGTCTAATCCTTCAACTGCAAAGACCGGAAGTGACAGCTCCACAAACAGAGCATGATCCAACTCTTAATCGCAGGAGATACCAGCACGATCATGCCTCTAATCACAGAATGGATCTCATTCACCTCTGTTGTGGTCGCCGATTGAATACTGGAACAACACACGCAGTCTTCTTTAAACTCTCTTTTGCTTTAATTTAAATGCATTTCCACAAATGGGCTCCCGACATGAACAAATCCTTCAATGGAGCATTAGGACAGTCTTTGCGACGCCCTATTAGTTCTGTTGGACCTGTTCGACTCGCCTGTCCTCATGAGACCCGGCTCCTCGAGCCTTCCCTAGGACGGCTGCGCAAGCCTACTCGCAATGAGGGAAAATATGCTTATGTGACCTCAGTCACGGTCTAACCACTCCAGAGTGGTGATGACCAGATTCCCGGAAACAAATGTCGTCTGCAAGCGGCACCCCATGGGTCGCGGGCGGGACAAAAAAGGATTTTCCCATGGGACCACCTCATATTTCTTACCACATATTCCCCGCATAATCGCCTAATGCATTGTCTTCTTTGTCATCCTTCACAGGGGCACATTGACCACAGGCGAAGAGCGATTCGCGAGTTCATGCTTCCCCGAGAACTTGTCTCGGACCTTTTCCTTATACTTTGACGAGGGAGGGGTTCGACGATGAGGTACCCCCAATGAAGTCGAAGACGAGGACAATCGAATGAATCACTCAGCATTTATGCAACAGTCTTCCTTGAACATCCAGTGACTTCAGCAGCGTGCACCCTCCAAGAGGCACATACTGCAAAGAACAGCGAGAGATGATCGGAGACATCGCACAAGGCACCTGCCACAGGTCACTTCCACAAATGAAGACCGGGGCATCCCCGATCAATATTCACACCGGGGCAACGTCGGTTCCCTATTCACGGGGCAATTCTACATTTTCTTTCTAGTCAACAGGGGAAATTTACATGCAATGCTCGCAAGGGCAAATGACACGGAGTTCGGCTTCACAAAATAGGGCTAGCAACATGCAACAAGTCTCCACGAGGCGAAGCACACCAAAGCAGCCTCGGCGATGCAAAGTCGAGGAGTTTCAAACAAAGACACGGGGCACAAAACAAACCCCAGCTGCAAGAAAAAAACAGAGCGGAAAGAAGCGGGAAAAACCCGCCAATGAAGAGAGAGAGAAAAGAAGCGGGAAAAACCCGCCAACCAACAAAAGAAAGGCAATGCCGAGGTTCATCAAAAGCACCGGCGCCGCCAATCCTGAGAAATCAACAAACCCCGACAAAAGGGGAGCAGCAGACACAACCTCTCGACGGAGACAGAAAACAATGCATTTGGAGGTTGAATCCTTCAAAACCTTCGCCCTTGCAAACTCAAGAGATAAAAGAATCGAGCCCGCTAGGTCGAAAACCCCTTTTGGGGCGGCCTAGGCAAAAGCTAGGGTAAAAGAGTGGCACGACCGGAAACCCTTTTGGGGCGGTCGTGGCAAAAGGAGAGTTCTTCCCCTTTAGGTTGAGAGGTGCGGCCCCGAGGTGGGTGACCGTAGCAAAAGGAGAGCAAAACGAGAGATAGATAAAATTGCCCCCCAGTCTCTCACACATCGTGTGGACAAGGGATCCCCAAGGGAAGTGGCCAGTTTATCTATTCCAACACGATCCCCAATCGGCTCTCCAATACCATTCAACCGTCCAAGAAGGAACCTTCCTCAAGCACAGTGCGTAACTGAATATGCCGTCCAAGCAGTTCAGTACAACTTACACAACAGAAGGACGAAGGAAAATGGGGGTACATCTCATTGTAGGCATGAACCCGTGTATCCTTTTAGCCTGGGGCAACGTGCTTCCCAAGCTTTCTCTTTTCTCTTTGTCTTTGCATAACTCCAAATGGGTCATAGCCACCCTTTAACAGGCTACCACAGAGCCAAAATCCCATACATTCCTCTCCGGGGGTCTAGTCATAACGCTTTGGAAATGGTCAGACCGAGTCTGACCAAATTTGAACAGAAATCCCCAAGCGGGTTACAAATACAGCCGTCCTACGGTACCCTATTGAGAAGGGTTCAAAGCCGACGGCCACGTCGAACAAACGATAGAACTGCTAGGGCATCGTTGGAAAGTCTCGATATGCCCAAGCATGGCTAACGGGAGCCCCATGAGGCCTCGCATCTAGGCCTCCGAAAACGGGACCCACTTACACTGTCAAAGCAAAAGTCTTCATGGGTTGCTCAGGTGACCCAAAACTGAAGATTTGCGTGTCGCAACAACATTTTCATGCTTACCTGTGTCCATTACTTGTTAGTATTTCTAACATGATTTACTAGTAATGTCAGGATCACAGGTACTGCAAACGGCATGAACTACAACAGACTCTGATTCCTAGTTCCACGGGATACGTGGACGCTCTGTCTTAGAGCTCGAGTCTCGTAATACAAGACGCCGACTTTCGGCGAACTTCTTGCAGGTCAAAGCATGACCGCCCAAGCAGCGGAGCTGGCCTCCGACAAAGCACAATCATTCCTCAGCAGCAAAGCCGATTTCCGGTAGCCCAATAGGTAACCGCCTAGCGGCGAGCTCGGCTTTCGGCAGATCAAACACATCACTGCCACAGAGGTAAGGCTTCAGTGAAATGACTTCGTCCCAGCATCAACGCCTGCCTCCGACAAATCAACCCTCCTTGGAAGATGTCTCCCCAAGATCGATTCATCTCTACTTCATGTGACGGGTGACAATCTCAACCCAAGAGGAGAATCTTCAGAGCAGTACTCCAGGCACTCAGTTGCATCGCAATCAGTTGGCAAGTAACGAAGCATTTTGCCACCACATCAATTGCAATACGGGCAAGCTCAGTGATGGAGGAATCACAATGATTCCTTCCACACCTCACGCAACTCCTCAGCGTTTGCATTTACTTTGTGCACCTTTTATTTCCGCAATGCACTTTTCAATTGGCGTGCACCTTCTCAGGAATGCAGTGCACCTTTTATTTCCGCAATGCACTTTTCAATTGGCGTGCACCTTCTCAGGAACGCAGTGCACCTTTTATTTCAGCAATGCACTTTTCAATTGGCGTGCACCTTCTCAGGAACGCAATGCACCTTTTATTTCCGCAATGCACTTTTAATTGGTGTGCACCTTCTCAGGAATGCAGTGCACCTTACAAACCCGCCGAGCAAGCGCTCGTGCACCCCGCAAGTCCCCGCAAATGCCTCGTACTATAATGAAATATATGTCATATTACAGAATTGATGACAGATTGCCTCTAGGGCATACAACAATTCCCAACACCCTACGCAGTTGCATTCAAATTACGAATAGTTCTTGTTCCTTCATTGCTTTTCCTCTTTCCATTGTAGGAAATAACTGACAAGAAGGCAACTTGAACCCTGAACGACCACAATAAGGACAATAAACACTTCCCGTCCAGCACCTTGGAGCTTCGACACCGAATCCCAACCCTCCCTCCGCAAAAGATCACAGGCAACAGCTCCGACGAACAGAGCATGGCCCTGCACACCCGCCGTGAAAGTCACTAGCACGGTCACATCTCCGACCGGAGAATGATCCCTGCCCACCCTCCACTGTGGCCATCAACCAGACACTGGGGCAACATGCACTCTTCCCTAAACTCTCTTTTACATTTATTTATATGCATTCCCAAACAAGCTCCCGACTAGAACGAACCACTCAAGTGAGCATTAGAACAATTCCAAAGATCCCCTATTAGTTCTTTCGGGCCTGTTCGACTCGCCTGTCCTCATGGGACCCGGCTCCCCGAGCCTTCCCTAGGACGGCTGCGCATGCCAATCCGCAATCGAGGAAAGTACACCTATGCGGCTCCTAGTCACGGTCTGACCACTCCAGGGTGGTGATGACTAGACTCCCGGAATTGAGTGTCCCTCACGCGTGGCACCCCATGGGTCGCGCGCTGGACGAAGGAATTTCCCATGAGTCCACCTTACATTTCTTACCATATATTCCACCGGATAATCGCCTAATGTATCATCCTCTTTGTCATCCTTCACAGGGAGACGCCAGTCGTGGGCGAAGAGCGATGCGCGAGTTCACACCTCCTTGAGAACTCCTATCAGGTCTTTCTTCCTATACTTCAGTAGGGAAGGGCCCGACAAGGAGGTACCCCCTATGAAGCCGACGACGGAAGCGTTCGAACGAGCCGCATGCCTTTAGCGCAACCGTCTCAATCGACAAACAAGCATGCCCATCGGCTTCGAGAGCACACCTCTCCAGCGTACAACTGATGCTAAAGCCACAAGCACGATCGGGGATGATGATTGTACAAGGCGCCCACCACAGGTCACGTTAACAATGAAGATCGGGGCATTCACGTTCATCATTCAGACCGAGACCACCTCGAGCATCATCCGGCCACGATGAGCATTTCTAAGCGACGTACACTAGGGCATCCCCGGTTGAAGCTTGCGACAATACGACCTCGGCAAGCGACGTACATTGGGGCATCCCTGGTTAAAGTTCGCCCTGAGGTCACCATAGTGGGTCACTCCAACAAACGACACTGGAACGCTCCTAGTCATCCACATCAAGAATGGGCATCTTCCACAGCAAGCATCAGGACAACCTCGGTCACACACTCCCTAGGGCAATTTTGCATTTTCTTTCTCTAGACAACAGGGGAAATCACTTGTAAAGATTGCAAGGACGAAGAACACGTAGTTCGGCTTCGTGGTACGGCCCCGAGGCGGGCGGTCGTGGCAAAAGGAGAGTTCATCCCATTTAGGTTTAGAGGTACGGCCCCGAGGCGGGTGACCATAGCAAAAGAAGAGTAAAATGAGAGATAAACAAAACAGTCACCCTGGGCCTTCGCACACTGCGCGGACCAAGGATCCCCAAGGGAAATGGCCAGGTTATCTACTCCAACACGATCCCCGATCGACTCTCCTACCGAACTCAACCGTCCAAGGCAGATTCTTCTTCAAGCACAGCGGGAGACCAACCACGCAATCCAAACAGTTCAAGACAGCCAACACCAATCGAAGGACGGAAGAGAAGGGAGGGTACATCTCACGGCAAGCGTGAACCCGTGTATCCTTTCAGCCTTGGGCAACGTGCTCCCCAAGCTTTCTCTTTTCTCTTTGCCATTGCACAACTCGAAAATGGGTCATAGCCACCCTTCAATCGGCTATCACAAAGCCAAAATCCTAGACATTTCTTTCCGGGAGTCTAGTCATAACACTTTGGAAATGACTAGACCGAGGTCTGACCAAATTTGAACAAAAAATTCCCCATGCGGGTTACAAATATAGCCGCCCTACGGCACCCTGATGAGAAGGGTCCTAAGCTCACGGGCGCGTCGAACAACCGATAGAGCCGCTTGGGCACCTTTGAGAACGTCTCGATATGCCCATGCAAGGCCAACAGGAGCCCCGGAGGCCTCACATCGGGGCCTCTGAAAGCGGGACCCCCATTTGCATCACCAAAGCAAAAACTCTCCACGGGTAGCCCAGGCGACTCGAAACTGAAGAGCATGCGTTACAAACACTTCCTTTTACCTGTGCTTACAAATCGCTAGTAATCCCTTGATTTACTAATGATGTCAGGATCACAGGTACAACAAACACAAGAACTACGGCGGACTCTGATTTCCGACCTCTCGGGATACGTAGGCGCTCTACCCCAGAGCTCGAGTCCCTCATCGCACGACCGGGGCATCCCCAGCAAACTACAATCCCCTCTGCGACAAAGCCGGCACCTGGCAGAGCAACAAGCAATCGCCCTAGCAGCAAAGCCGACTTCCGGTAGATCAAACACACCGCCACCCTAGGGGCAAAGCAACGACGAAGCAACTTCATTACGACAACAACGCCAATCTACAGCAGATCAGCACCTTTGGGACAGCATCAGCCTTGTACACTCAGCGCGCACCACTGTCCACATGACTAACGAAGAGTTATGCTCTTCTCTGTAGATGCGCATGGAATCCCAAGGGGCATCTCCTCCCTAACAGACTCATATCTGTCTCACACGACAGGTCGTGCTCTCGATACGCCAGAAGCCGTCAAGGGATGTTCCACGCTACCAAACAACCAACGTCCAAAGAAGGGCAAGCATCGAGGAATCATCATTGGTCGTCACACATGATGCAATCCAGGCCCAACGCCAAGCGAACCACATCATCTGGTGCTTTGCGCGATCCCCGAACAAGTGTCTCGGGTCTATCCTGGTTTTTAAATTCCCATCTCGGGTCCATCCCGATTTTAAATCCCTGTTCTGGTCTATCCCAGTCTAAATTCCTGTTCGGGTCCATCTCGGTTTAAAATTCCTGTTTCGGGTCCATCCCGGTTTAAAATTCCCGTTTCGGGTCCATCCCGGTTTAAATTCCTGTTCGGGTCCATCCCGGTTTAAAATTCCCGTTTCGGTCCATCCCGGTTTAAAATTCCTGTCTCGGGTCCATCTCGGTTTAAAATTTCTGTTCGGGTCCATCCCGGTTTAAAATTCCTGTTTCGGGTCCATCCCGGTTTAAAATTCCTGTTCGGGTCCATCCCGGTTTAAATTCCTGTTCGGGTCCATCCCGGTTTAAAATTCATGTTTAGGTCCATCCCGATTTTAAATTCCTGTTCGGGTCCATCCCGGTTTAAAATTCATGTTCGGGTCCATCCCGGTTTAAATTCCTGTTCGGGTCCATCCCGGTTTAAATTCATGTTAGGGTCCATCCCGGTTTAAAATTCCTGTTCGGGTCCATCCCGGTTTTAAATCCCTGTTTCAGGTCCATCCCGATATTCAAATTCTTGTTCGGGGTCCCTCCAACTTGTGAATTTTTGTTTCAAGCACAACATCCCGATACATCCAAGCAAAGTGTAAGCAGCTATGGGGGATAGTACCAGAGCAGTCGCCGGACCCAAAAAGGGTTGCTTCTTATAATCTTTGGCTACATCCTCTAATCGAGCATGCAACCAAAGAGGGGCAAGCTGTTAGCACCCCATTTTAGTTCATCGGCTCCAACAAAGGAATCCCGGCCGAAGCTCGGATTACTATTCATGACTTGGCAACCAGGGGCGAACGTTCGGACATGAGGGCACGGACTACGGAAGAGAAGCAGGGATCACTAGAAAAGTACAAAAGGACAATCAAGAGAATGAACGAACAGCGAACCCCGAAAACAGCAGAGGCCGGCACTATGGCACTATTCATCACCGGATCATCGAAGTGTCAGAAGGTATCCAATATGGGATTCTAAAAATCCCTCTTGGTGCCAAAATGACCAATGGCACATCCGGGCACACTTTAGAAGCATCCTGCTTAAGCCGGGGCACTCCCGAACATTCACAGACGCCTTCTTAACAGGGCCCCCGGGATGCCCGATCCACGAATGAGCAAACGACACTCGGAAACAGGCCTACACATGCCCTAGGACCACCAGGGCCATGGAACAAGTTTCAGATTGCCTTTCGAAGTTCAACTTGGTCTCCCGAGTGGACCCCGACCTGGAAAAAGGGACCCTCTCAAACGAAATCTTCTGCTCAGAGCTCATTCGAGAAAATGTTGACATCCGAGCTTTGCACCACCCACTCCCAATAACCCCCAGGGGCTATGAAATCATTTCGGTTCGGACCAAGCAAATCATACTGAGCTCCTGAGTGACGTTTTAATGGTCATAAACGCCTCCAGGTAAGCCTTTGGGACTCGTTTTTGACAAACAGAGATCGCAGTGGTCTCCGAACACGTTAAAACATTTGGGAAGCACTGAGAAAGATTCGTTCGCGGATTCTTAGGACGTCTCCGGTTACCGATCTTCGCTTGAGGTCGGCGAGTAAACCGTTCCGCTCAATGTGAAAAATACACCGGTGCGAGCCTTACAACACGCAGAAGTGCAAATAGGCATCAGAAGCTGACAACTTCACTCCGATCATCCAGACGAAGCAAAACCAGCTTTCGAGTCCCCGAGTCACCCAAGCAATCGCTTTCAAGAAACATGTCAATATTAGGCTCATTAAAACCGTATTCGCAAGCACATCGATAATTCGTCGTTTAAGCGAACCACGAAAATCGAATGCGCGACCAATCGAGCCTTGAGCTTCTTCCGGCTTTTCTCCTAGTCAAGTGGGACCCTTGAGCTAGCCAAGCCGCAAGCCATGGCTCTTCTCTAGAAGTAAGCCAAATGAGCCTCCACCACACATTTTCAAAATATCTTCTTACACCCATCACTTCCCTTCTCCCATCCATCACCTCCCATCACCTTTCAAGACAACTTCCCCACCCTAATCTTCCTTCCAAAAATTCGGATCCCCTAAGCACCACTTAATTGCACTTAACTCTACTTAATCTTGTCATTAAGCTTGCTTTTATAAGTGCATTGGGTCATTAACTTAATCACAACTCTTCTTGCAACCTCTCTCTAGCTTTCTCACTCAAGAACACTCTCCAAACTCCCCTCATTTTCCAGATTTCGCTCAACCCCATAACTGCCTGGATACAAGGCCGGTTTGCCCGAAAACTCAACCGTTTTCCGGCGACCGCCATCCAACCCGATCCAAACTTGACCAAACTTCATATCCCACACGTATTCGACCTTCCGAGTCCATTTACGGTGTTAGTTTTGCCATTTGAAGTCATCTAGGTCCCGTTTCAGCCCAATCCAGATTCGGGTCTCTAGGGAGTTTCCCGGTTTCTAGGCGACTTCTTCCTTCCCGACTTATCCGAGCCTCAAACAAACTACATATCCCACATGTATTCGACCTCCCGAGTCCATTTCCGGTGTTAGTTTTGTGATTTGAAGCTCCCAGCAGCCCGAACCAGCTCTGTCCAGAATCAGGTTCCGTAGGCGTTTTCACGGCTTCTCGGGCTTCCTGAACATTTCCACTACTTCACGACTATGGCGAGTCGTGCCATCACTTCCTAGGGGTTCCTCATGACCCTCACTCTCCCCCGTGACAAGGTGGTCGCATGCCGAGAGCCGCTCAACCATGCACCACCGCCATTTCTCTCTTTTCTCCCTTCACAGATTTTTTTTTCCAGTTTTTACTGGTTTTCTTTGCATCTCTCAGAAAAATCGACATGTACAATCTTCACAAAACCACTGCAGGCATGATCCTCCATCAGTTAGGAGTCCAATGCCACCGATCTTGCATCAAAAGACCACCGGAAGCCTCCCGTAGAGTCGTTTCTTCATTGGGTGCCAGTCGGGTCTGTGCCTCTGGTTTTCTATTCTGACCAGAACTTTGCAGGAACATACAGGTCAGCTCGGGTTGAATCTCGCTATGAGCCACATATCACCGTGATCCTCACTCAGTTAGGAGTTCAATGCCACCAACCTTGCATCAAAAGACCACCGGAAGCCTCCCGTAGAGTCATTTCTTCATTAGGTGCCAGTCGGGTCTGTTCCTCTGGTTTTCTATTCTGACCCGAACTTTGCAGGAACATACAGGTCAGCTCGGGTTGAATCTCGCTACGAGCCACTTATCACCGTGATCCTTACTCAGTTAAGAGTTCAATGCCACCGACCTTATGCCAAAAGACCACCGGGAGCCTCCTATAGAGCCTTTCCACTATCGAGTGTCAGTCGGGTCTGTTTTGCCCCGACTGGGTCCGTCTCTTTTTACTGACCTCGACTTTGTTTTTTATTTCCGGAAAATCTACAAGTGCTCTCCTCCCGAAACCATTGCAGACGCGATCCTTAGTCTCTTGGGAATCCAACGCAACTGGTCCCACGCACAAATTCCATCCCAATCAACCGGTACAGCCCCGACAAGCCGGACTGCCAGTCGGGTCTGCCGCCGACCCGACTTCACTGATTCGGGTCTGTTCGTTCCAGGGGGCAGAATCGACTTCCCAAAGCCATTTTTCCAACTTTCCTCAACTTTTCCCACATTCCGGGGCTAGGTATAATCATTCCCGACTTAGAGAAGTTAAGACTTTTACGTTTTTTTTGCATTTGTGGGGCGATAAGGCGGTTCATGACCGATTCGCATGCAAGTTTATGTTTTTATGTGTTTTTACATCGTATTATGCATGTCTTCATCGTATACAGTGCTAGCATGTCAGGAAATAGCTTGAATCGGAGTCGAGGAGACCTTGTTGGCTCGGGCAAGCCAAATGAGCCTCTCGGCCTCACCCCAAGGGAGGTGGCTAAGAGCCCCTCTTGGCTTCCTTGGGCCATGGATGGTCTCTTTTCCCCGACTCAAGTCGTTTCCCGAGTTTTTACATTTTTCGCTTCCCATGAGTCGGTGCCGTTTTATCGATTCCTCTAAATATCGTGTTTGTGCTTGTTTGTATGTTTGATTGCGTTCCTAAGATCATGGTGGCACCGGCTATGTAAAAATGTACGTTGTCATTGTGTTTGATGTTTTACGCATGCAAGAAACGGTCAAAACTGATTCTTGGAATTGATTGTAATCACAATTTTCATTTAATCGTTGGTTTCATGTTAATTCATATGCTAGGTACGTTAATATCAAACAATCATTTCATTGATCCATAACAATTGAGGTTCGAGGTCTCAATCATTAAACCATTCCACGAACGGGAAATGGGACGTGTCATTTGGTTAATGAAATCATTCGGCTTAAATAATTGGAAAAATTGAATATTAATTTGTAAACGTATCGACGGATCACGAAATGGCGGAAATGCCCTTTTCTTTAAAAGCCTACAATTTCAAAGCACCGAGACGTGTGACGCGAATAGAATCAGTGTCTAGCGAGTACTCGCGTACTATGACTCGAGTCCGGGCCCAATTTGAGGCGGCTCAAGTCGAGATGCGCGAGTACTCTTTAGACCTCTTCGTGTCACACGATCTTTAATTTATATGTGAACTACACACGTTCTACCACTCAAGGGCATAATCGTCATTCCGTGATTCACCGATATCCCAAGGCATTAGGGAGTCTATCAGCACCCCATTTTGGCCCACCGACTTCCTACACGAGAATCCCCGACCAAAGCCCGGATTACTATTCATCACCCGACAATCAGAGGCGAACATGCGGGCACGGAGACATGAATTATAGGAGAAAAGCAGGGTGCACTAGAAAGGCGGAGGAGAGCCGTCAGAAGAACAAACAAACAAGGAACCCCTCAAACAGCTGAGCCAGCACTGTGGCACTATTCATCATTGAATCACTGAAACACGGAAAGGTGCCCAATATGGGACTCTAAAAATCCCTCTCAGTGCCAAAATGACCAACGACACGTCCGAGCGCGTCCCGGAGGCATCCCGCTTAAGCCAAGACACCCTCGATCTCTCACGGGCGCCTTTTCTAACGGGGTCCCCGGGGCCCGATCCACTAACAAGTAAACGGCAACCCAAAACGGGCCTACAGGCACCCAGGGACCACCGGGGTCTGGGAACAAGCTTCAGATGACCTTTCGGAACTCTACAGGGTTTCCCGAGGGACGTTTCAATGGTAGCGAACGCCTCCCGGTGAATCTTCGGGGCACATTCACAGAAAACAGAGATCACAGCAATTCCCGAACACCTCAAGACATTCGGGAAACACTGAAAAAGCCCCGGTCACAAGTCCCTAGGTCTCCCCCGGGGCAACGGTCTTCGGTCGGGGACGACGAGCCAACGATCCCTCGCGAGGCAAAAGGGTTATCGAAACGAACATTAAGATGCACAAAGAGCAATCGGAGACCGGGGGCACTCAACTCCACTCCGAATGTCCGAACATGGCAAAACCGACTCTCGAGGCGCCGAGCCACCCGAACATTCGTTCACATGACATATGGCAATATTGGGTTCACTCAAATCCTCTTCGTGCAAGCGTTCCAAATCTATTAATTAATTGGACATCGGAGATCGGACGCGCGTTCAATCAAGTCTCGAGCTTTTCCCGGCTTTTCTCTTATTCGAATGGGACCCACAGCTCAGCCAAGCCAAGCCACCAAGCCGCGGCTCAACCCCAAGCCACGGCTCAATCCCTCAAGCCGAGGCTCAGCCGCAATTAGCCACGGCTAATTCCCCATGGCCGGCGGCTCAAAGCTCCCCCACCACAAATTCAAATTTCTCTTACACGTCCATTACTTCCTATCATCCATCCATCACCCCCATCACTTCTCCTTTGCTTTCCCCACACTCAACATGATCCAAACCCCATCCTAATCTCCCTCCAATTTTCGGCAGCCCCCTATTAGCCTCAAAACCGTGATTAACTTCACTTAACCGAACCATTAGAGCCTCCTATAAGTTCCCATTCATCATTAGACTTAATCACTTCTTCCACTTCACTCTCTCTCAAGCCAATCTCTCTCCAAAAACCTCTCAAACTCCAGCCACCTCCCTCATTTCCGTCCAGCATTTGCTAAGGCCGAAACCGGCCAAAATCACCGAAAAATCACCCGGTATTCCGGTAACCACCCGACCCGACTTAAACCAAAAATCATCAAACTCCCTAGGCTACATATTTCCTACCCCCTAAGTCCATTTCCGGGCTTAGTTTTTCCATTTGAAGCCTCCATCGTCGCATTCTGCCCGCACGAAGAATCGGGTCCCGAGACCGTTACCGAGTGCACACCGGACCTCCACGCATGCCGTTTCGCCCCACGACCTTGGCGAGTCGTGCCATCACGTTCAAAGGGTTCCTCACAACCCTCACCCTCCCCCGTGAAGAGGAGGCCATGATCCGAGGGCCGATCCACCGTGCACAACCACCGTTTCATCGTTTTCTTCCTTACGGAGCTCCTTGTGTTTTTACTGAACTTTCTCTCACTGTTTCGGGCTTGTCTAGGGCTTGGCACGTTCGGGACTACCCATGAACGTCTAGATTCGTCCCTTAGGAGTCCAACGAGCCCGATCTTGCATCGTGCCGTGGCCGGAGCTAGCGTGCCGACCCCGTTCTTCCCGAGTTGCCGCGACTGCCACCTCTCGGGTCCCTTGACCCGTAGCTTCTAGCCGAGTCTTGCGACTCTCAAGACCGCTTCCCCGACTCTTTTCCTCGCACATCGAGGCTAGGTAACGTCTCTTTACAACTTAGGGAAGCTAGGATATTCGATTCTTGCTTGTATGAAACGTTTATATGGTTAAAATAACCGGGAAGCATGAAAGATGGCGTTTTTTTTTTTCGGATCTAAATCCCATGCAAACCATGCATCGTCATGTGTTATTATCACATCCATACGTCGTATTAATATGAATGCATAACGCGAGAGGGATCGGATCCGAGAGGAGGAGATCATCATAAACTCGAGGAGGCCATAGAGCCTCTCGGCCGAGCCTCATGAAGGAGGGCCGTGAGCCTCTTCGGCCTCCTAGGGTCCATGACCCTCTCCTCCTCCCGAATTAGGCCACCTCTACGCCGGGAAGTCTCTAACCGCGGCTAAGACATGATTAAATGAGGGGAATGGCTCGGAATCTAGGAAGGAGAGCCCTTGGAGGGTTCGGCCATGCCGAGAAACCCACGGCCACCTCCTTACAATAGGGGCTGTGAGGCTCCTTGGCCTATCCGAAGCCTTAGAGCTCCCCTTTCCTTGATATCGTGCGATTCCCGTGTATTATTTTTTAGGTTTATCATGAAATGAGCTAATATTGTTTGTTGATTCCGTGAATATAATGTTTTGAATGTCTCACGTGCTTATTTGTGTAAATCGTGATCGTGTTGATGCCGATGTAGTGAAATATGTGTTGTTCTCACATACATGTTGTTTGATGTATGCAAGGGGCGGTTAGGAACAACGTGAAAGACCCATCGAAACTCGAACCGGGTCAAGGAATATTCGGCCGGTCACCCTTGAGAGGTGGCCGAATCATCCGTGACCTCTTTGGGGTCTCGGTTGGTCTCTCCATCTTTCCGAGGTCGATCCTTGGAATTACTCGTAATTGCATTCCCTTTTAATCGTCGTCTACGCGTTTATTACTTATTAGACATGTTATATCCGGATGTCACCCGTCGAAACCGTAACCGCGACATGAAATAATAAATATCAAAGAATCTCAGAAACGGGATAAACGGGACGTGCCATTCGACTAATTAAATCACTTGGACTAAATAATTGGGTGAATTGGTTATTAATTAGTAAACGCATCGATGGCTCATGGAATGGCGAAAATGCTCTTTTCTTTAAAAGCACCTGATTTCAAAATACCGAGACACGTAACACGAATAGAATTGACGTCTAACGAGTACTCACGCGCTATGACTCGAGTCCGGGCCCGATTTGAGGCGGTTCGAGTCAAGGCACGCGAGTCCTCCTTAGACTTCTTTGTGTGACGCGATCTTCAATTTGTACACGAACATCACAATTTTATTACCTAAGGGCATAATCGTCATTCCGTGATTCACCGATACTTTAGGCGTTAGGGAGTTGGAAACACCTCGATCTACGAATGAAAAAGGGCAACCCGTTTGGGTGCGAGTTTCATTCGCACGGCCCATTTCATTCACTTTCGGTGTTTCTATCTTCCTATCGCAGATTCGGTGGTGAACATTTTACTTCAGTTACAAAAACATGAAGAACCGGATTAATCGTGCATTCGAGTTAAACAAACATTAGATAATGGATAGGTGGAATGCTAGATTCCAATCTAGAGTCAAAATACAAGTTTGGCTAATTCGGTGAAACCGTAGTGACACCTAACTGAATAAGAGTTCTAAAACAAGTTCACACACATAATTGGCTTAGAACCATATTCTAGCCCACCATCTATGTTTGCCTAGGTTAGATACTTTGTTTGTTACTCAACCCCGGTTAACAACTGATTAAATCACGTACACTCGACTTAATACATCACTTGTCTGTATTCGCCGGTATTTGTCAGTTATTGTCTGTTTTTTGTCATTTTTATCATTTTTCTTCCGTCTTCCATTTGTCCTTGCTAATTTGTTGCGGTTCGGGTCCGAACCCATAGGTTACGTAATACACGGGGTCCAACGCCTCAAACCATCGAACACGAGGTCCAACGCCTCCTAACTCACTGAGCACGCGCAACCCGAGTGCGGAATGGGATCTAGCCTCGATTCACCATCATACTCCAAAAATGGCCTATGTGGAAGGCAATTTGGATTGAATGTGTGAAACGTGTTTAGATATCACCCGGGAGCTCGATCGGTCCGACGATTGCAACGGGAATCAATCGGTTCTCCTGCAGACCGTTGGTTCGATCGAACCCGACCCCCGGCTCCTTGAGCCCGCGTTGCCTTAATTCATTTATCGGTTATTCAAAACACACGGTGAGCCGGAGTGGAATATTGGCCCAATGCAAACCGATCGGGATCCATTTACTCATTCAGTTACACTTTGTAATTATTCGAGAGAACATTGTGAGGATTTTATCTGTACACTCACTCATTCATTTGTAAGGATCCCCGATCGGCGATGAGAGGTCCGACTGTCGAACCGGTCAAGTCGGTCTATTGTTACCAAGAGATGAGTAAGCTCGAATACTCGCGGTTTCGGTTCGCGCAGGGAATCGACCATCACGGTTCGATGAACTTTAATGCTAAGATAGTGAACCGATTCCTCGACGCACAAGCCTACTCATCTTTCGGATTCTTGGCCCAACTTGATCAATTCACCGACTTTACGGTGTCAAAACGAGCGAGTCAAGTGCAACCTTAAATCACGCGGTAAATAAACAAAACGACAAGCCTAGCAAACTAGAGTACCGAAAGGGCGTGCGGGATATAGGCCCACACATAATAGAACCCCCGAATTCGAAATTTTCGGTTCCGCATGACCATTGCCTTAACATTTAGGTGTACCCCGTACCCCTAGACCCGGGCGACTCAACGGCCCTCAACCTACGGGTCGTAAACAGTAAGTGGCGACTCCTTCTCACGAGTGTCCGTCACGCGTCCCCGGGAAGGTGGACACTTCCAAGCCGCGTTGCATAGGCTTCGAGCATGCATGCCCTGACAAGATGAAATTCGGGTGCGCACAGAGTCGGAAACACCTCGATTTATGGATGAAAAGGGGCGGCCCGTTCGGGCACGAGTTTCATTCGTGCTGCCCATTCCGTCCACTTTCGGTGTTTCTATCTCTCTATTGTAGATTTGGTGGGGGGCATCTTCATCTCTGTTGCAAAACACGAAAAACCGGATTAATCATGCATCTGACTTAATCAAACATTAGCTTTTGTTGATCTGTTGCGACTCGGGTCCGAACCCATAGGTTACATAATACACGGGGTCCAACACCCCAAATCACTGAACACGAGGTCCAACACTTCCTAACTCACTGAGCGCATGCAACCCGAGTGCGGAATGGGATCTAGCCTCGAGTCACCATCACACTCCAAGTATGGCCTATGTGGAAGGCCATTTGGATTGGATGTGTGAAACGTGTTTAGATATCACCCGGGAGCTAGATGGGTCCAACGGTTACAGTAGGAATCAACCGGTTCTCTTGCAGACCGTTGGTTTGATCGGACCCGACCCCGGCTCCTTGGCCTAATGCAAACCGATCGGGATCCATTCACTTATTCAGTTGTATTTTGTAATTACTCGAGAGAACATTGCGAGGATTTGTTCGAACATTCATCATTCATTTGTAAGGATTCCCGATCGGCGAGCAAGAGGTCCGAGTGTCGAACCAGTCAAGTTGGTCTATTGTTACCAAGAGAGGAGTAAGCTCGAATACTCATGGTCTCGGTTCGCGCAGGAAATCGACCATCACAGTCTGACGAACTGTAACGCGAAGATAGTGAACCGATTCCTCGACGCACAAGTTTACTCATCTTTCGGATTCTTGGCCCAATTTGATCAATTCATCGACTTTACGGTGTCAAAACGGGCGAGTCCAGTGAAACCCTAAATCACGCGGTAAATATACAAAACGGCAAGCCTAGCAAGCTAGAGTACCGAAAGGGCGTGTAGGATATAGGCCCGCACGTAACAGAACCGCCGAATTCGGAATTTTCGGTTCCGCACGACCATTGCCTTAGCATTTAGGTGTACCCCATACCCCTAGACCCAAGCAACTCAACGGCCCTCGACCTACGGGTCGTAAACAGTAAGCGGTGACTCCTTCTCACGAGCGTCCGTCGTGCGTCCCCGGGAAGGTGGACACTCCCAAGCCGCGTTGCATAGGCAGGCGCATGCGTGCCCCGACGAGATGAAATTCAGGAGCGCACACTTGGACTTCGCGATCATGTCGTCGACGTAGACCTCAATCTCTTTATGCATCATGTCATGAAAGAGAGTGACCATCGCCCGCTGATAGGTTGCCTCGGCATTTTTGAGACCGAAAGGCATGACCTTGTAGCAGAATGTGCCCCACATCGTGATAAACGTGGTTTTAACTTTATCCTCGTCGGCCATCTAAATCTGATTGTATCCAGAAAAGCCGTCCATGAAGGAGAATTGAGTGTGGCGCGTGGTGTTGTCCACCAAAATATCAATATGAGGCAGCGGGAAGTTATCCTTTGGGCTAGCTCTATTGAGGTCTCGGTAGTCGATGTAGACTCTGACTTTCCCATTCTTCTTCTCCATTGGAACAATGTTTGCTACCCATTCAGAGTAATTACATACCTCCAAGAATCCCGCGTCTACCTGCTTGATGACCTCTTCCTTAATGCGTAGGAGAAGGTCAGCTCTTTGACGTCGCAAATGTTGGTCCTTGGGCGGGAATCTTTCAGTGTCGAGTGGGAGGAAATGCTTTACGATCGAGGGGTCTAGGCCTGGCATATCAGCGCAAGACCAAGCAAAGACTTCCTGATACTCTGTTAAGAAATCGATCATTCAGGCTCTCTGTGCAGGGTCGAGTCCCGTCCCGATTCTAAGGGTGCGTGGTTCTTCTGCAGTGCCTATATTTATTTCTTCGGTTAGCTTGACAGAGGTGAGCTGGTGGTTTTCAAGACTATGCAAACTCTCCTCTATCTCGGGCACATGACTGTCCTCGTCCAGCCTTTCCCCAAAGTATGTGCGTAGGGGCTTTTCAAGGTGTGTTTCGAGTGGATTTGAATCATTGCGTCCGTGATTTGGATTCGATTGTAGCCTGGAAATAGAAGCAAATTGTTTCAAAAATTAATGTGCTGGAAACGAGAGCGAGACAAGAATTCAAAATGTGCATGTAGGGATCTCATTGACAAAGCCATAACAAAAATCCTTCTTCTGTCACGCGGCTTATGGCATTGCCGACGTGCAAGTAGCATTATATACAAGGACTGTCTTACACATCGACGACTACGGCCAAATAGCACAGGACTATGGTCCAATTGTTCAGTTCCTCGTTCTCCTGTGCCCGGAGGATCGGAGCCCCTGAAGATGTCTCTTCGGTGATAGCATAGCATTTGAGAGTACAAAGGGCACTTCAACCGTATCCGAGGAGGAGTCCTCTGACTCGATGGGTGTGTCATCAAATGTGCCTCCAACAACGAGTGGTGGCCCTGGGAAGAAATGCAAGAGTAGCGGAACTGGAATGCCCTTGGAGGGCTTTCCGTAATGAACTGCGAGGCGGTGGAGATGCTTACCGCGGTGTGCCTAAACGATCTCATGGAAGGAGGGGCGAAAGCCGAGTCCCCTCCTATTTCGATATTCCTCCATCTGAACAGGGTGAAGGATTCCTTGTGCATGTGCTCCGAGACCGGTTCCAGGGACATAGTCGCTCCTTAACAAGACTTTCCCTATCATGCGATCGGCCCGAGATAGACTGACTTCTCCATAGTCTCGGATCGCGGAGATAGTATCGAAAGAATGGAAAGGGAGATTCTGGTCTTTGCCGATGCTGACATAAGGGGCTGCTGTCTTTTTATAGATCGCATAGTCCTCTTCGCCGTTGACAGTGATGAGCTTGCCTTCGACAAAGAACTTCAACTTTTGATGTAGAGAGGAAGGAACAGCGCCGGCAACATGGATCCAGGGTCTTCCTAGCAAGAGACTGAATGCATTGGGGATCTCGAGGATGTGGAAGGTGACCAAAAATGAGCATGGTCCCACGTCGATAAGGTCGATTTCCCCATTTATGTTTCTCCTTGAGCCATCGAAGGCTCGAACAGTCGTTTTGCTTGCGCGGATGTGGCTCATGTCCACGTTCATCTGTTTCAACGTGGAGACGGGGCACATGTTAAGAGCCGAATCGTTGTCGATCATAACTCGACCGACGACGTGATTGTTGCACTTGCAGACAATGTGCAATGCCTGCAAGTGTCCTTGACCCTCCGAGGGAATTTCGTCTTCGGAAAAGGAGATCTGATTCGAGAAGATAGAGCTCACAGTCTCCTCGATCCTCTCCGGTACAGTTTCTTTCGGTACTTGTGCCACGGTGAGAACCTTCAAAAGAGCGTCCCGATGCAGTTCGGAACTTAGAAGCAATGCTAGCAGCGAGATATGGGCCGGTGACTTGCCCATTTGTTTAACCACTTTGTACTCGCTCGCTTTAATTACTTTCATGAAGGCTTCGGCTTCCTCTTCTGATACCTTCTTTGTGGGAGTGGATGCGGCTCTCAAGTTATCGCTGAGTGCGGCAGTAGAAGCTTTCCTTTTGTCTGCAAGCTCCGGACCTTAGTAAACTCTTCCTGAGCGTGTAATGCCCATCGCGCTCAACTCTTGTTCAGCGTTAGCAACCTCACCCCTGTAATTCCAGGGAACTCGGCTATCTTGATAGGGCTCCTTTGCAGGAACCTCGAAGATGAATGGGGCGAATGCCACTGCTACTTCCGCCGGAACGTATTCGATGACAAATGGAACCGGGGATTCTTGTGCCCCCTCCTCTTCTCCAATAGCGCATATACTGATCATGTTGATTGTGGGCCCTGAGCTTGACCTGTGATCAGGGAAAGGGTTTGCTCGCACATTCGGTGGCTTAACCTCGTTGAAGGAGATTTGCTTCGCGTCAATCATCTCCTGTATCTTCTCTCGGAGCCTCCAACAGTTAGTTGTGTGACCTAGAGCACCCTGATGAAATTCACAACTGATGCTCTGATTTTGTATTGTTGGATCGAAGTTAAGATGCGACGCCTTCGATCGAATCCTGTTCCCTGCTAGAAGTTGCAGGTAAATGTGGGACAAAGAAGCCGGCAGAGGAACGAATTGCTTGCGTTGGCGAGATGGGGTAGCATTGCCCTGTTGAGCTTATGGAGCAGGAGTCCGCTGCGCCGGCTGAGGAGGTCTCGAAGCTGGGGCTCTACTTTGAACTAGGGCGTGTTGTTGTGGTGGTTGCGGCTAAATGATGAGTGGCGGGGCCGAATAATATGCTTGTTGTGGCTGGTAGGGTGGAGCATAAGACACGAGGCGTGCATATGTTTGAGGAGCCGAAGGTGCAGATGTGTAGTTCACCGGAAATTGCTGCGGGGGTTGATGCCCCGGGTTGACAGCACTAACGATGGCATCCTTAGTCCTTCTGAAGGTACCGGTTGCTTGCTTCTTCGGTGCCTCCCCTTCCCTCTTACTACTCGGTCCCTCGATCCTCCCCAACTTGATGTCCATGTCAAGCTTCTTCCCGGCTTCAATAAGCTTGAAGAATGAGGAGGCGTGAGATAAGAGGTGCGAGTAGTATACACCTTTTAGCGTGGAGTGGAGCAGTTGAACTTGCTGAATCTCACTGATCAAAGGGATATGCTTCGCTGCTTCCCCCCTCCATTCTGTTGCGTAGGCTTCAAAAGCCTGATTTTCCTTCATCTCCATGGTGCTCAGCTCTAGGAGCGTAGGGGGTGTCTCCGCACTAAAGTGGTACTGATCGAGGAACTTGTGAGGGAGGTCCGCCCAAGTTGGGATGTCCTCTGCTTTTAGCGTCATGAACCAATCCAATGCTGGTCCCATGAGACTGTCCTGGAATGTCTGGATTATGAATTCCTCGTAGTCCCAGTACTGCAACATCTTGCTTTGGTAGTGGCGGAGATGATGCCTCGGGTCCTTGGTCCCGTCATATCTCTTAAAGTCTGGAATTGTGATTTTCGGAGGCAACCGCCCGAGAATAAGTTCCAGTTGAAGTCACCGTAATCAAGATGAGACGTGCCTGCTTGGAGGGCTTGGATGGTTTCCTCCATTCTCCTCATTCTTCTCTCATGCTCATTTTTAGGAGGCATATTTGTCGGTGGAGCTATAGGGGCGGCCTGAGTAGGCATGCCCAGTTCAGTGGGGGGAATGTTTAGAGGTGGTGGAGCTTGGTAAAGGAAGCTCATTTGGGGTTGTGGAGCTTGGAAGGGGAAATGGTCCGCCGTGGGAGCTGGAGCTTGTGCAAGCACGACTGGAGGGACCGTTGGCGGTGGAACAGTGTAAATCGGAGGTTGAGCGGGTATAGTGAGCGGCGGCAGAGTGAGCATCGCCGAATCCATTGATAGGAACGCCGCGGGTGGCAAAGGCACTGATGTAGGAGCTGGCGGCAGTGGCAAAGGATCACTGACTAGATAGATTGCCGGCACATATGTCATTGCTGAAAAAGATACATCCTCGCTATCTGTAACGTAAATAGGTGGGGCGAATGAATTCGGATCTACAGTTATCCTGCGCTCAGGAGGCGAAGTGTAGCTCGACGAAGCTCGGTTCTAATCCCGAAGCATGGACATGAGCTCTGCCATGTTGGTATTCATATTGGCAGCTAGCTGATTAACCATCCCTTCGAGTGCGGTGAAGCGCACGGGATCGATAACATTGGATGGTGCCTATGCAGGAAAAGGGAGTTGCGCTAGAAGGGTGCCCGCATTGGCCGCTGACGCAATGGGTACCGGTGGTGGTAAAGCGTGCGTGCCTTGCCATGGAGAGGGCACTAGCATTGGCGGCATGTCTTGCTCGGAGATAACGAGTTGTTGCTCTTCGGCCATTCTTCCGCGTGCACGAGTTGGGTATCGATGCGACGCCAGTTGTGAGTACCTATATTTACAAGTGTGTGAGTGTAATTACTGTGCGTTGGCTAATTTCAAAATATAAATGACTAAGCGCATGAATGCATGAGATGCATGAGTTTGAAAACACTAATGCCATTACATCAGTTCGATTCACGTTTCATAATTTACAAAGACTGTCTATTCGAAAAAGGAAACATAAATATTAAACCGACACCTATTACAACTCGTAGCTGAGTGAGCGCTATGCGAGTCCTGTGGGGGCAAAAGCGCTAACAAACTAAACCTAAGGATGGGAGACCTTGCGCACTTTCGCCCGCGCTCGGTCCAGCGTAGCGCTCAAACGCGCTATCTCCCTGTCTTGGTTCGCTATGCGTGCGCGAGTCTGAGCCAACTCGCTCTGAAGCTCTCTGTAATCTGCAAGCTCTGCACGAGTATCAACAAGCTCACAGCGGAGTCGATCTCGCTCCTCCCTGATGGACTGCAACTCCGTGCGCATGGCTCCTTGGATTGAGCTCTCTGCATCTGGAATATCTGCTTGCAGTGCGTGTGGAATTCGTGGCGTGTGTAGCCGATGAGTGGGTGTGAGTCCGTGCTGATGAAACTGTGCCACGTACGCTGCAGTAGCTGAGAAAGCTCGCTCCTCGTCAGTGGGATGCTCCGGGAAGTAAAGCTCCTTAACGATGTGAGTGCCCCACAAGCGTCAAACTTCCTGAACTCATAGAAACCTATCCGAGAGTGAAGCTGTAGCGTCTGCCCACGTAAGCTGGTGTGGAGTGTGATCCGCGTTTGTAGGAATGTCTTGAAGGCCGCCGAGCTGTTTGATGACTCGGACTGGAAAGACGATAGTGCTCCCTAAATGACTAATCAGGGGAAGTCCTATAACTGAAGGATATCCAACGGTCATGGGACCGCTGGGATTCCAACGAGCGGCCCATAAGAACCGTGTTGGGGTGAACTCCTTGAGGAACTGGATCCAATTGGTGTAGTCGCGGTCAGAAGGTTGAAACATTGGGAGTAGACGAACGATGAGTGAGCGCTCATCCGTGATGCATGAAAAAGGATGGGATGAGCCGAACGGCCTGATGTATGCGATAAGCCAAATCTAAAGAAGATGTAGAGATCCTCTCGTACATAGTCAAGAGACCGAATGGTCTCAGCCAAGACGGCTTTCACATAACTATGGCCTCCTACCACTTGGAGGATGACTTGGGCAAGTGCCCCGTCTATGAGGTTCGACGAGTACGGGAACAGAATGGTCCCGAAGATGAGTAAGAGAACCCGTGACAGGCGTCACGCTGATAGGACTCTCCCGTGGCGTTCAGAGCACGGGCATGTATGAGTTCTATAAGCCATTCAGACCTAATGTCATGCACCCATCCATACTGAAGCTCGCGACGAATTTCTTCACCGCGAAGACCTAAAAGAATGCTAGTCTACTCTGTATCGTGGCAAACTGGTTAGGTACCACGATGTCGTGAGTCGGCATGGGCCTCTGAATGAGTGCCGTGTATTCCTCTACTGTGGGAGCTAACTTTGTTCCCTGAAAGCTGAAAACGGCCAGCTGAGTGTCCCAACAACTGATAGCAATTCTGAGCAGGGTCCAGTCAATGGGAGAATCAGCAAGTAGTGGTAGGTCTCCTATGATGAGGCGTAGGAATGCACGGTCAACTGGGCGAAACGAACTCCAAAGGCGTGTGATGTCCGCAGCTGGCGTGATGATGATATCAAGCCTAAGACAGGAATGCGGGCGAACCATTCTTACCTAAATGGAAAAGATGTTGGTTTAATGTTTATAAACAAACTGATGCAATGTCCTAGTTTGTTTTGAACAGATGCATGTAGGTGCAGGAAAATAAACTATAACACGAATTGTTTACATTGTACAACACTCATTCAGTGAAAACAACAAAAGGCTTGCCTAAAAGAAAAACTACGAGCCGACTCAAAGACTCAACTTTTGGGTCGGTTGACGGCATGAAGGTTATTTTGGTCCAGCATGACGGTCCCTGTTTATGCATGGTTTTAGTGTGCCATTGGGAAAACCACTAACTAGGGATGGGGGCTCCTAATTCAAGGGTGTCAATTCCTTGAAATCGAGCGAGGATCTTTGGGGGCCGGTTCGGTGGCAGAGCCGACTCGATCCATTCCCTTACTCGGAACCTCTGACTAACCTAGCTTCCTAAATCGGTGCCCGTGGGATTTTAGGCATTTGGTACCTAAATCCTCTAGAATGATGCAATGCAAGTGCAAAAAAGTAAATGTGCGTAAAATAAATATACGGAAAGCGATCAATAAATATGCAAGCAAAGCAAACGGATCGAGCCTGAATACACTAAGTGTGTCCCTAGTGGAATCGCCAAGCTATACGGACCCGAATGTGGATTCTCATCGGGGCTCGTATGCGCGCGACCTGAAATCGTGCGGCTCGACGGATTGTTCCACCTTCCTATGGGGGACGCATGACGGACACGCGTGAGAAAGAGTCGCCACTTATCATTTTACGACTCGAAGGTCGAGGGCGGATAAGTTACCCCAGTCTAGGGGTAATGGTACACCTAGTTTGCTTAGGCATTGGTCTATTCGGTACCTGAAAATCCAAATTCGGGGGTTCACATTACGTGCGGGCTTATATCTCGCATGCCCTTTCGGTACTCTGGTTTGCTGTGCTTGCATTTTCATCTTTATTTACAGCATGAATTAGGGTGCACTCGACTCACACGTTTTGACATCGTAAATTTGGTGAGTTAAATGATGTCAATTGAGAAGCCGAGAGAAAAGCCGCATGTCGGGGAATGGGTTCACTATCTTTCGTTACAGTTCATCGAACCATAACGGTTGACTCCCTGCATGAACCGAACCCGCGAGCTTTTGCGGTTTACTTTCCTATGAACAAACGATGAATCGATTCGATCAATTCGACTCTCGAATCGTTCGCTCACTGAATGGGATTCTTACAACAACGAGTGTACAAATAAATCCTTACAATGTGCTCTCATAATAAATACAATAAATTACAAATTACAAATGATTGAATCCCATTCAGTTCACTTTCGGTTAATATTCCGCTAGACTTACCGTGAGTTTAGGAAATAACCGAAATATGCAATTCAGTGGGCTCTCAGTGAATAGGGCGTTGAACCCTGTGAGTGATAATTAGGGCGTTGAACCCTGTGATTGGTGATTAGGGCGTTGAACCCTAATATTATTCGGCCTAGGGATCAAGCTCGACCCGCATGACAAACAAGTGCAGAAGAAAACCCGTAACATGTTAATAATAGACAAAGTGTTTGTTATTGTCAAGTGTACGTGTTTTAACAAATTGTTGATCCGGGGTATTTTGGCATGCAAATCCTACCCTAGACAAACAAGCACGTGCCAATGTTTTAACATTCGGCCTGAGTTTGAAAACCTGACATATCGGGTGTCCGTAGTCAAGTTTCGTGTGTGTGGATTGCTTTTACAGTGATTCGGTGTTGTGACACTGAAGTTACATTGAATTCATCCAAACTTGTGTTTTGACTCTATATTTGGAACCTAGAGTTCCACCTAACCATTTTCTAGCATTTGGTTAGATCGAATGAAATGATTAGTCAGGTGATCGTATTTTGAGATAGAATACCCGACTAGCACCCTAAACTATATTAGGATAACAGAAACTCATCAATGGGAATAAGAAAAGACTTTGCAGATGAACCTGCACCTGAACAGGTAGCCCATTCTTATTCCAATACCATCGTGTTTCTGTTAAGCTAACCTTAGGATGTCGGCAAACCACAAAATGACGTTCTTGCCCTTAATTTGAAAATTGATTTCAGAAAAAGGGAAAACAACGCAATACGGGCCACTTGGACCTGTAACCGGTGTCAACCAATTCCTTGGATTTTTCAGGGTTATGCGAGAACCCCGTAAAAGCCAAAGATTTGGTCGATCTATCCGAAAGTGGTCTAAAAGGAAACTTCTGTATTCCGACCTGAATTATCTAAAATCAGGTAAACTCAAGTCAAAACACACAAGTTTCTCCTAGATATCCATGTTTACATCGAGTTGCGCGTTTCAAATTTAAAGTATGTGAAGTTTGAAAAGGGCACTAACACCATTTTATAATTTGTCGACGCGAGTTACAGACTAATGTCCAGTTCGTGCAAAGTTGTTTGAATTGATTGAATTAATCGCGTGAGCATCCCGATTAACCCGTTCGTAGAATTAACTCTTAAAGTTATTGCTGAATGCATTAATTGTGAAAACGATTTGTGATTCGATGACCGAGACGGTTTCACAAGGATCGAGGATAATTTGGTCAAATAACTAAAAATACCCTCATAATCGAATGAACCCAAATAAGTCATCGATATTCGAATCCATGCATGTTTGCTTGAAAGACATTTCATGTGAGATTCTCGATTTAAAGGAACTTGTAAGTTGCATGGAATCCATGTCACACCCCCCATTTGGCTCACCATTCCAAACAATGATATAGCAATGACCCAAGCCACGACTTGAGCAGATACGAAACGGCTCGGCAAGCAAGAAATCACTATTCATCCTCAAGTTGGCAAATTGAGCAAATGGCCCATGGACATGACAGAAGGACTCTAGGGGTCACCAAAGGGGAACAGAGCGACCAAAGAACTCACAATGTCCAAAACCGGCGTTTTCAGTGTATTACACGGACGGCACTATTTTCCGATAGTTTCGCTCGGTCCATCGGAAGATAGTGAATATTGGACTCCAAAAATCCACACCAGTGCCAAATAGATGAAAAGTGTCCCCAAAGGCATTTTGCAAATCATCTGTTCTATACAGAACAACTTTCTGTATACAGACAACTTTTCAGTGGAAGTCCAAAAGCCCGGTTTCCTGGAGAAAAGTTAATTCCAAATATCAGACGCAGCCATGCCCCATCAGCACACAGAGCATGAACAATGCTTCAGATTGTCTCTTGGAAGTCACACAGATACTTCAAATGACTTCCGAACGGCAAAACAAGCATACCCCTCTTCAGAAGAGCATAGCCGGAGAATGGTCTGATGGAATTACGGCAAATGAAGTTCATTCATACCGCATTGCCCAGAAAACTCTAGCAGACATTCACAATTGGGCAAAACAAACAGCAAAACCCCTCGCGGTTTCCGAGTAACCTCCGAAGAGCGGAAATGACCTTTTTAGTGGAAATCCATATCCGGAGGTCCTCTTTGGGGAAACTTAACTCCGAATGCTTACGTTACACAATGCTAGCCTTCTCAAGGCTCAATGTGGAATCGTCGGAATAAATCACACACGACTCACCTAGACCTCCCGAGCAGTGCTTTAGAGGTCTCAGATACACTTTTCAAGTCCTTGGAGGTTGATCTCGACAAACAGAGATTACAGTAATCTCCGGAGTGCCCAAGCAACTCAGAAATCATCCTGAGAAATCCAGTTTCGACCTCCTAGGACGTCTCCGGCCCCACGTTAGCAT
Organism: Punica granatum; assembly: GCF_007655135.1. Lineage (NCBI taxonomy): Eukaryota > Viridiplantae > Streptophyta > Magnoliopsida > Myrtales > Lythraceae > Punica > Punica granatum. Next base: position 23,856,228 of record NC_045130.1, on the reverse strand, counting down.
TACCGCTTAAGGGATAATTGTTCACGTTGTCTGACAATTTATGTCAGAATGACCAACGTGAGATGCGGACACAAGATATGCTGTCAGAAACGGACAACTTCGCCCTGGTCACTTGCAATGAGCAAAACCGGATTCCGAGCCTCGCACACATCCGGACATTTCTCCATGAAAAATGTCAATCTCGGGCTCATTAACTCCGTTTTCTCGCGTATATCGACAATTCGACGTTCATTCGAACCACGAACTTCGAATGCGCGACCAAATCGAGACCCGAACTTTGGCCCGAACTTACCTCGCGACCCGTGGACCCACGGCCAACTCATTGCCCCCTCACCCATGCCCATTGCCCTCCATGTTCTTGTCATCTTCTTCTTCGCCAAGAAGACAACTTGCATTTGTCTTCCTTTTGCAAAATATCTAAGTGTTTCAATTCAACACTCCAACTTCCCATCCAAGCCATCAATGCTCTTATCTCTTCTCCATTAATGCAATGGATGAGGATTGAGCTTGATATTTCCTTAAGAAATTCGGATTCCACTAATCCATGGCCCTAATTGCACTTTTCTCACTAATCTTGCATTTAAGCTTTTCTATATATTGTCCAAATGTCATTAACTTAAAGGATACACCTTAAAAACACTCTCTCTCTAGCATTTCTCACTCTTCAAAAGCTCTCAAACTCCATAGCAAACCCGCAGCAGCTTCAGCCATTTCCAGCAAGCAAAACCAAGCAAAACCGGGCAAAGTCTTAAGTCGGAATCCATCCCGGCTTGAATCCAAACTTTACCAACTTCATATCCCACTGTGTTTCGAGCCC